>NC_036858.1:23003944-23315295 GCF_002910315.2 Salvelinus sp. IW2-2015
GAGAGAGATATTTATTCAGTGCAGAGAGAGGCAGTAAAATATGTTCTACTTTGGGGAGGGGGTGCCAGTTTGTTTTGAGTTGAACTGCCCCTCCCCCAGTACACTTTTGATTATAAAATTAATTATGGGGGTGGGAAAACATTGTTGCAGCCTGAATGCCAAACACTTCTCACTAAGATTATACTTACAGACCGTTTGCAGACAACATGCTCTACATAATACACTTAGATGGATCACGAGCAAATACAGCTCTAGAACAGTCTTATAAAGGCGCTGAGTTCTGACACCTGCTGATTGGCACTTGCGGTGTAATTTGTAATCCCACACTCATGGGGTGCAAAAAAACTGCATAATCACCTTGAAATGGAAAAATAGGGCTCAATTCAATCCAACCGCATTGCGGTATTTACACAGTAGGTATTTCTTCCATAGGTTAAAATAACTCCACATTAGTCTTGGGTACTGTATAAAACCTACAACTACTCAGGAGACCCCTCCTCACTCAGATATGCTTCGCTTTCAAATTAGAAGTGATGTGGTCAACGGGATGAAATATCGTAAATATAAGGATTTACATTGGTTTACACTCACAACCATTGCCAACACCATCAACTACCCAAACGTCGGGCTCCGACCAATCATCATGACAAAGAATAACTCACCGCCCCACTCTCCACCTTCTACACGCACACTCTACCAAAACTAAACCTACCACGTCCCACACACCCTCCCACCCTACCCTACCACCCCATTCGCCCCCCACTCCCAAGACCCCACACCCCCTCGCCCCAACAAATTCTCCCCCCGACCACTCCCACCACGAACCCTCACTCCAGACTAAGAGTTTTTTCTATTGTTTTACAATCTTCCCACACGAACCCCAACCAGCCCCCCCACACAAAACACACCCATCCACACCCGCAGTGGATATACAACAGAACATAACCAAGTGTTAGGACTGGCTACCAAATCTAAGTGGAAATGACTTGACGCTGTCTATTCGCCCTACTCGAATAAGGTGCAACTTGAGGAATCGAATAATATATTTAATCTAAAGCACAGACGAACACGAAAAAACACCTTTGAAAAATTTACAATTAACAAAACAACAAAACGACGTAGTACCAGACCTGAACTTGAGACAACTTACAAATATATACACGAAGACAGGAACAGACTAACCAAACGAACGAACAGAAACAGTCCGTGGTGGTGCACAGACACAGACACAGGAATACAATCAACCCACAAACAAACCAGTGAGAAAGCCTACCTTAAATATGGTTCTCAATCAGAGGAAACGTCCAAACACCTGCCTAATTGAGAACCATATCAGGCAACATATTTAACCCACATAGAACACATAACTAGAATGGCCCACCCCCAACTTCACGCCTGACCAACTAACCACATACATAAACAAGGAAAAAGGTCCAGGAACGTGACAGAACCCCCGCCTCAAGGTGCGAACTCCGGGCGCAACCACCTAAAGTCTAAGGGAGGGTCTGGGTGGGCATCTGTCGCACGGTGGCGGCTCCGGCTCCGGACGTGGTCCCCACTCCACCATAGGTCAAACCCGCTCCGTAGCCTCCTCCAAAATGGCCACCCTCCAAATTAACCCACTGGATTAAGGGGCAGCACCGGACTGAGGGGCAGCTCCGGACTGAGGGCAGCTCCGGACTGAGGGGCAGCTTCCGGACTGAGGGGCAGCTCGGACTCGTAGGGGCAGCTACCGGCACTGAGGGGCTGCTCATGGCTGGCTGACGCTCTGGCTGCTTCATGGCTGGCTGGCGGCTCTGGCTGCTCATGGCTGGCTGGCGGCTCTGGCTGCTCATGGTGGCTGGTCCCGGCTCTGGCTGCGCTTCATGGCTGGCTGGCGGCTCCTGGGCTGCTCATGGCTGGCTGACGGCTCTGGCTGCTCATGGCTCTGGCTGGACGGCTCTGCGCTACTGCTCATGGCTGAATGCGGCTCCTGGCTGACTCATGCTTGGCGGAAAGGCTCTCGGCTGCTCCTGTCGGCGGAAAGGCTTGCTGGCTCCTTCTGGCGGAAGGCTTAGCGCCCCTGTTTTTGGCGGAAGGCTCTGGCGCTCCTGTCTGGCGGAAGGCTCTAGCGGCTCTCACTCTAGGGCTCTGTCGCCGGAGGCTTCTGTAAAGGCTCAGGCTGCTGGCAGAACTCTGAAGGCTACAGACAGACGGCGGTGTTGAAGGCCTCAGTACAGACGGGGGCTTTGCAGGCTCAGTAAGACGGGCGGCTTTTGAAGGCTCAGGACAGACGCGACCAGTTAAGGCCGCCGGCTGGGCCAGACGGCAGACTCATGGCCGGCTCTGAGGCGGCACTGTAGGCCCTGGTGCGTGGTGCCGGAACTGGAGGTACCGGGCTAAGGACAAGCACCTTAAGGCTAGTGCGGTGAGCAGCAACAGGAACGCACAGGACTCTGGGACGCACAGGAGGCTTGGTGCGTGGTACCGGAACTGGAGGTACTGGGCTGGAGACACGCACCACAGGGCTAGTGCGTGGAGGAGGAACAGGGCTCTGGAGACGCACAGGAGGCTTGGTGGCGTGGTGCCGGACTGGTGGTACCTGGCTGAGACACGCACCATAGGGCTTAGTGCGTGGGAGGAGGAAAGGGCTCTGAGACGCACAGGAAGCCTGGTGCGTGGTGTAAGCACTGTGGTGGGCTGGGGCGGGGAGGGGGCGCGGATATCGCGGACCATGCAGGCGTACTGGCTCCCTTGAGCATCTGAGCCTGCCCAACCTTACCTGGTTGAATGCTCCCCGTAGCCCGACCAGTGCGGGGAGGTGAATAACCCGCACTGGGCTGTGTTGGCGAACCGGGGAACACCATGCGTAAGGCTGGTGCCTGTATGCCGGCCCGGAGGAGACGCACTGGAGCCAGATGCGTTGGGCCGGCTTCATGACAATCCGGCCTCAATACTCAATCTAGCCCTGCACAGTGCGGGGAGGTGGAATAACCCGCACCGGGCTATGCACACGTACAGGAGACACCGTGCGCTCTACCGACATAACACGGTGTCTGCCCGTACTCTCGCTCTCCCACGGTAAGATCGGGAAGTTGGCGGCAGGTCTTCCCTACCTTACTTCGCTACACTCAAGGGAGCAGTACGCCTGCACGGTCCGGTAAATCCGGCGCCACCTCCCCGCCCCAGCCCAGTACCACCAGTGCCTACACCACGCACCAGGCTTCCAGTGCGTCTTCAGAGCCCTGTTCCTCCTCCACGCACTAGCCCTGTGGTGCGTGTCTCCAGCCCGGTACCACCAGTTCCGGACCATGCACCAAGCCTACTGTGCGTTCTCCAGAGTCCTGTGCGTCCTGTTGCTGCTCCCGCACTAGCCTTAAGGTGCGTGTCCTTAGCCCGGTTACCACCAGTTCCGGCACCACGCACCAGGCCTACTGTGCGCCTCAGCCCGCCAGAAGTCTGCCGTCTGCCCAGTGCCGCCTGCACTGCCCGTCTGCCCAGAACCGCCTGCACTGCCCGTCTGCCCAGTGCCGTCTGCGCTATCCGTCTGTCCTGAGCCTTCAAAGCCGCCCTTCTGTCCTGAGCCTTCAAAGCCGCCCGTCTGTCCTGAGCCTTCAAAGCCGCCCGTCTGTCCTGAGCCTTCAAAGCCGCCCGTCTGTCCTGTGCCTTCAAAGCCTCCCGTCTGTCCTGGCCGCTAGAGCCGTCCGTCAGTCAGGAGCCGCCCGCCAGACAGGAGCAGCCAGAGCCGCCCGCCAGACAGGAGCAAGCCAGACGCCGCCCGCCAGCCATGACCAGCCAGAGCCGTCAGCCAGCCATGACCAGCCAGAGCCGTCAGCCAGCCATGACCAGCCAGAGCCGTCAGCCAGTCATGACCTGCCAGAGCCGTCCAGCCAGTCATGACCTGCCAGAGCCGTCAGCCAGTCCGGAGCTGCCCCTCAGTCCGGAGCTGCCCCTCAGTTCGGGGCTGCCCCTTAGTCCGGTGCTGCCCTTAATCCAGTGGGGTTAAGAGGAGGCCACGGAAGCGGGGATTGACTATGGTGGGGTGGGGACAACGTCCAGAGCCAGAGCCGCCACCGTGGACAGATGCCCACCCAGACCCTCCCTATAGGTTCAGTTTTGGCGGCCGGAGTCCGCACCTTGGGGGGGGGGGGGGGGGTACTGTCACGTTCCTGACTTATTTCCTTATTTTGTCTTTGTTTAGTATGGTCAGGACGTGAGCTGGGTGGGCATTCTATGTTATGTGTTTCTATGTTGGGTTCTTTTCAATTAGCCTGATATGGTTCTCAATCAGGGGCAGGTGTTTACGTTTCCTCTGATTGAGAACCATATTAAGGTAGGCTGTTCACACTGTTTGTTTGTGGGTGATTGTTCCTGTGTCAGTGTTTGTGCCACACGGGACTGTTTCGTTTGTTAGTTTGTTCCTGTTCGTGCGTTCTTCGTTGTCTGTAAGTTCTCATGTTCAGGTCTGTTTACGTCATTTATTGTTTTGTAGTTTGTTAAGAGTTTTTCCGTCTTCGTCTTTCGTTAATAAATCAAACATGTATTCTACCCAAGCTGTGTTTTGGTCCGATCCATGATCCTCCTCCGACGAGAGGAGAACGAACGTTACAGTGGCGAAGGAGAGATGTTATAGAAGTTGAGCATCACGTGTCCTTAGTGACGCAGAATTAAAATCAACTGCAACAAGTGACTTTATAATAGAAAATTAAAATTATCTTAAATTACAGTTATTTTTTACCAAGTTACACTTCTCAAAAGGTACGGAATTGGTGGAACGACCCAAGACTCCTCCAGCCCTATCCCCTCTCCCTTCCCTGCCTTGTCCCTCTCCTCCCCCTCCCTTTCCCCTTCTCAACAGTATGGAGCTCCTCACCTCCAGCCCGGTCCCATCCTATGTTGTCTCCCAGTCTCCCATTACCCTCCCCTGTCCACTCCTCACTTGCAAGCAGCTCATTATCCTGCCCTGGTCACTGTTGTAGACCTCCATATCCAGCCCTGCTCCTCTCCCTCCCTTGTCTCTCGTCAATCCCTGCCCACCCTCCCCTCCTCTCCTCTCTCATCATCCCTCCTACTCTCCTTACCCGTACGGAGCTCCTCATCTGCCCTGGTCACTGTTGTAGGCCTCTACCTCCAGCACGTGGGAGCGTGCTGCTCTCTCTGTCCAGAGCCCTCTGGCCCCGCATCACAAGCCCCGACAGCTCATTAATTCTGAAAGACCCTTACTGTTGCCTACACATGCAGAAGAGAGAGAGAGATAGGGAGACAACAGAATGAGACACACACAGATAGAAACAGAGAGAGAGAGAGAGATTGGGGTGGGGGGAGAGCGGGGGGTGGAGAGAGGGGCAGAGGGGGAGAGAGAGACAGAGAGGGTGTGTGAGAGAGGGAGAGGTTAGCTGGGGGTTGAGAGTGATTGCATGCAGGATGGTCATGAGTGTATTGATATAAAGTACATTCAAATATTAATACTAGAATATCACCAACATTGTAAAATGAATCACCAACATTGTAAAATGAATCTATCCAAATCAAGTGTTACCCACTTGACACTGCATCTTTCAAATGTCTCATTGAGCAGTTAAATGGCTAATACCGTATTACTTCAAATAAAGTTATGATTATGCATGCAGGGTATAATTAGCGTGCAGTGTTGACAGTCTTTTGTGTTTAGTTGTTTGTGTGCGGTGAGGCCTGAGAGTAGGTGTGAAAAGTATCACCACCTGGCAACTGGGAAGAGGATGGAAGAAGTTGTACTCACCAGAGAGGATCATGTACAGAACCCTGCCGTTCTCCCCCTGGTCTGAATCTGTGGCCTGCACCTGCAGACACAAACACATGTTAATAGCACAGACATATGCAGCCATTATACTCATTTACAACCACAGTGACTTGAAACCACACACCGATAGGCCTACATAGCTAAAGTACATAAATATTTACACATACATGTGCGCGAACACAGGCATGCACACAGACACACACAGATGCTGACATTCATATACACATACACACACACGTACTAACATGCGAGTGACCCACCCCACCCCCTCCAAATTCTGTGTAGTCCCATGGTTGCCACAACAACTGCACCATGGCCCTGGCAACAAGTCCACAATGGAGATGTCTCTCACTCTTTCTCCCCCCCCTCTCTCTTTCTCTTTAACTCACTCTCTTCGTCTCTTTCTCCCTCTTTCTCCCTCTCTACCCCATCTCTCTCTCTCCCTCTATCAGTCTACATCCTTTCTCTTGTTATCTCTCTCTCTCTCTCTCTCTCTCTCTGAAAGGCAGGCATGGAGCCAGAGCAGCCAAAGACAAAAACACATCAGAGACAGCATGGCTCATCGGAGATAACTAGTGAGGCATGCTGAGCTGAGTAGAATATACTGAATCCAACCATGACTTCTGACTGGAGTTCTGAACTAAAATAGGCACAGAGATGTTGAAGCAAGATGAGACTGAGCAGACCCTGAACTTACCCTGCTTGTAGGACCTGTGGATATTCCTAGACAGATGCGTGCACAAGCATGCATGCACACACACACACACACACACACACACACCACACACACACACACACACACACACACACACACACACACACACACCACACACACACACACACACACACACACACACACACACACACACACACACACACACACACACACACACCCTCCCTTCCTCTCTCTCTCTTGCTCTCTGTGTGAAAAGAGGGACCCTGTTTCAGTTTCATTAGCTTTATAAAGAGATGTAGAGGGAGAAGAGAAAGTGGAGGAGAGGGGAAGGGGTGAGACTGGAGAAAATACATACACAAAATGTGTTCAAACACAACACACACACACACACACACACACACACACACACACACCACACACCACCCTCCCTCCCTCCCTCCCTCCCTCCCTCCCTCCCTCCCTCCCTCCCTCCCTCCCTCCCTCCCTCCCTCCCTCCCTCCTCCCTCCCTCCCTCCCTCCCTTCCTTCCTTCCGCTCTCTCTCTTGCTCCTGTGTGAAAAGAGGGCCATGTTTTCAGTTTCATTAGCTTTATAAAGATATTTAGAGAGGAGAAGAGAAAGAGGAGGAGAGGGGAAGGGGTGAGACGGGAGAAAAGAGAGTAGAGGGTCAAATTGATGAATAGGGTATTACACAGTGGACTGCACCACTTTGGCTATAAAAGGGGTGCAGAGCTTCCCAGTTTGTGTTACTAAGCCCAGATGTTGTGAATTTAAGCATTTGCAGTGTTAGTGTTGGGAGATCATTTTCTAAGCTCTTAGACGGTGTTGGAAATGGACCATTGTTTTAGACTCTCCCAGTGGAAAACAAAGAGACTATGTTTTGATCACTGTCCTGTTACCACCTTGTCCTCTCTGTCCTCTTTCTTCTCTGTGCATTCCCTAACGCTCTCTTGAAAAGGCAGTGTGAGGGAGAAAAGGAACGTTGAAGCAAGGAAAAAGTTTGACTCACAGATGCTGGATGTGACTGAAAAAGGTAAAGTGTGTGTGTGTGTGTGTGTGTGTGTATAAAATGTATGTGTGTTTGCTGACATATGCTTATATGTGTTATGCCCACATAGGTGAATTTGTGTTTGGGTCAGTATGAGTGCATGCATCTAAGTATGGAGTCACAGTCAATGTGAGAGAGTAAGTGGATGTAGGACAGTGAAAGATGTCTGAACTCTCGGGTGTTTGTGGTTTGTTTGTGGGTGTGTGTATACTGTAATATATTTTGTATTTAATATTTTGCGTCTGAGAGTGTGTGTGTGTGTGTGTGAGTGTGAGTGTGTGAGCGAGTGTGTGTTGGGGGTTGGTGACTAACGAGATGATGGCTGCTCCAGTGGCCTTTCCACACAGCTTTGCTGGCATTTGGTCTTAAAACTAATTTCACGTCCCAATGTGTTTCTCCCTAAACCGACAAGGCACGTGTTGTCTCTACCGAATTAAAGACTATGACATTTGTGTGTGTGTGTGTTGCATCTCCTTCAGGGTGGTATGATGGTAATAACCCCTCCTAAAAAAGCCGAAGTCAGCTTGGTTTAGCTTAGACAATAAGGCAAGACTTCCCATATCAAGAAAGCTGCTGTGGCACTCTGAAAGAGACTGGTGTACACGCACGCACACACTCACACACAGACCGCCCCCACACACAGAGATGTCCACACACTTCTCATCTAACCTCCTTTCTCATGACTTCTCTCCATTCCAGAACTTGGCGACTATGAACACCACCAGTGATCTAACGGTCAACATCTCTTCCACCCTTTCTTTCACAAAATCACCACTACTTTTCAACCTATCCAGCCTGCCCACCTCCCTCTCTTCCTCCCCCCTGCCATCAGAGCCTCACAACCCATTGCTGACCATCATGGTGGTGTTAGGCCTCTCCCTGCTCCTGGCTGGCTGTGCTATCTTCCTGGCCGTGTGTCGTGGGTCATCAGCCCAGACAGAGGAGGACTCAGATGGGGGTTGTAGTTCAGGCGAGTCCCTGGTCTGCGGGCCTTCTCTGTCATCGGAGCCCCAGCTCAAGCTGTGGAAGCGACTGGGCTCTGTACAGCGGTCGTTCACCTCCTCATTCAGACGACCGCCCCAGCGCAGGCCAGAGTGCAGCATCCACTGCAACCCAACCAGACTGCAACCTGACCACAGCAGCTCACCCACCTTACCATGCGCTGCCTGTTTGACTATGTTACAGAGATATGACTACGCTCTGACTGTGAGATGAATGCAGGCCTGGTCATGGAGATGACCGCTTTGACTGTAACTTGACCAAAGCACTCAGACTTGACCACAGTCCTGCATGTCCATGGATGTACTGCTAACTAAACAATGACACTAACTTCTGATCAAACCCTGACTTCAAGATAACCACATGGACTGGTGGAGTAAAGGTTATTTGGGCCATGTTGTTAATGACAAGAGAAGCAGGTGCAAGCCCAAGGTTCTTCCAAAAGGGATAACAGCCTAAGTGGATGATGTGAATTGTTTCGTACATTTTGATTGTTGTATTAGCTACAATCTTATTAAAAAAGGGTTCCAAAAGTGTTATTCGATTGTTCCTAGGTAGAAACTTTTTGGGTTCCAAGTAGAACGTTCTGTGGAAAGGGTTCTACCTGGAACAAAAGAGGGTTTTACATGGAACCAAAAGGGTTCTACCTTGAACCAAAAAGGGTTATTCAAAGGTTTATCCTATGGGGACACCCGAAGAATCTGTTAAGGTTCTAGATAGCACCTTTTTTTCTAAGAGTGTAGAACAGTTTGTGTTATTATTTTATTGTATTAAATGTAGTTTGTTTTAGAAAATAAAAAGCTTTCTCAAGTTTGATTTCCTTATGTGCATAATATTGTGTGTGTGTAGGTATATCCTTGTGTGTAACCATGTGTGTGCTTGTGTGTATATGTATGTCTATGTGTGCACATGTGTTTGTGGGTGTCTGTGTGCACGCATGCATGAGTGTGTGTGCGTGCGTGCGTACCTGCAATCACGTGTATGTGTATATACGTGCAACGCGTGTATCAGCCTGGCTGTGTACCTGCAGGATGCTAGCTCCTATGGGGACATTCTCCAGTACGCTGGTCTCGTAGCTGTTCTGGAGGAAGATGGGTCTGTTGTCGTTCACGTCCAGTACTTCTACAAACACTGTGGCTGTGCCTGTCCTCCTGCTGCCTGCTGGACCATTGTCTGAGGGATACACACATTTACACATTACAAAACTAACACTGTGTGTATATGTCAATCAGTTTCTGAGAAACTTGGTCATGAACATACTTTGAATATATGTATCAACAGTGGACTAATGAAGTAAGTAAGTCAAGATCTTTGCAATCTTTGCAAGTAAAACTAACTGTATAATTCAATCAATTGGTGCGAATGAAATGGAACAAGTCTCATCCTCTAGATTCCTTGAAGTTCTAATTGATGAAAAGTTATCCTGGAAAGATCATATTCAATTTTCTGCAGCAAAGTGATGAAATCTGTTGGTATTATCAGAAAGATTAGTGGTTTGGTTCATCAGGCTTGCTTCCTAACACTTTACTATAGCTTAATTTACACATATCTCATTTACTGTAAAATTGTCTGGGCCAGTACATATGCCTCCTACCTACACAAATTACTCATCATACAAAATAAATTTGCAAGACTAGCCACCTCCTCTAATTACCTAGCTCCATCTGCACCTTTGTTTAAGAAACCCAATATCTTGTCTATTTACCGCATCAATGTATGCCAATTATGCATTTTCATCTACAAATACTGTACCTCCCTGACAGTTTACCTTTCAATGGATTCTTCAGGGTTAATTCTGAAATCCATTTATATAAACACAAAACATTGCGATAACCTTCATCCTCTCCACTGCCTCACCTCACCTACTGTAGTCAATTCTCTATCAGATACAGAGGTACCATACTCTGGAATTCTTATATTCACATTGCCAAAACCTCATCATCCCTCAATAACTTCAAGCGAAGACTCTGGGTAAGCCTCATGAACCAAACTATTCAGTAATCTCCTCCATAAAGCCCAACTCTCACACACTCACATCCACACATAAACACATGCACACACACATTTAAACAAAACATATACTGTTTATAATTTTTTTGTGAACGCTGATCGGTTCATTTGTACATTTATGATTAGTGAATTTTGTAATACTTTTTTTGTTGTACTTACGTATTGTTTATTGTTTTTTTGTGGTGTGGTTTTTATACAAGCCCTTTGGCTTCCAAACACATCTGGACACCGTTTTTTATTTTTGTTTTTATCTGTATTGTTGTTTATCACTTATTTTATTTGGTGTAAATAAATGAAACCTTAATCATTAAAACCATACAATAGAAACCAAAAATGGACACAGTCTGAGTCTTTGTAAAACTCATTTTTTAGAACATACCAGTGGGGTACTCAAAGTTCAGCCATGTTCAATCACTTCTGAGGTAGTTACATGAGTACTCTCTTCTCTGAATCCCCCCCCTCTAAATATATACTCACAGTGAGGAGTCTGAACGGCCCCATCAGCACACACATGGTCATCCCAGGACAACTCAGATAAACTCAACAGTTTCAACAACAACACGAAACCTCAGACGTTAGCTGCATCCCAAATGGCATCCTATTCCTTAGAAAAGTCCACTACTTTTCACTAGAGCTTTATGGGCCCTGGTCAAAAGTAGTGCACTAAATAGGGAATAGGGTGGCATGTGGGATTCAAGCCTTCTTGGTCTCTCTTTGGTAAGGTTATGAAAAGTAACTGTCTTTTTCACTAAGTACACCAAGGGTTCAGAGAAAATGAAAGCAATCCTGAACAAGCACTGGCATATTCTGCAATCAGACCACTGGTGGTCTATAAGCGTGGTCGCAATATTGAGATAGTTTGGTGAGATCTGACATGCCCCCTGAGCCTATTCAGACACTCTTGACACCTATCCCAAATGGGAACTACAAATGTGGCTCATACTGCGCACAGTACAATAGCACTATAAAAACATCTTTCTTCAGACAACCACATTCAGGTCGAAAGATCCCTGTTAGGGGTATCATCTCATGCAAGACCAAGTAATCTATCTCATCACCTGTTTATGTGGAAAAGCCTATGTAGGACAAACGAAAATACAATTAAAACAACGCATAGCTGAACACCGCAGCTCAATCAGGTGTAAGAACACTGACTATCCAGTAGCAGGTCACTTTGTTGAAGCTAACCATCCCATCTCCTCCCTCAAATACACAGGCATTGAGCATGTTGCTCTACCAAAGAGAGGAGGTAACATCGAGATCCTACTACTACAAAGGGTGTTTTACTGGATATCTTATCTAAAAACATTGACCCCTAGTGGTCTGAATATTGACTTTGATCTCAGGCCCTTCTTATGAACACATTTTCCTCTATAAACAAGTCTTATGAATGTAAAAAAAAAATGTACAGCTTATTAGCGCATACCTAATATGTTCCCCTTGTTGATGATGTTCATTATATATTACGGTTGAACCAAAAGATTACATGTAACAAAAACGATATACAAAATTATTTTGTGAAATTGAATGAAACAATAATGTATGTTGTCATATACAACTTTTTGAAAGTTTCATTAATTTTAATTAACTTAATCATTATGACACACCCCTCACTATTGTCATTGGTTACAGTAATTGCACTGTGTGTGTACATAACCTGGTTCAAGTATTCATGACATTACCCTGAGGAAGGCACAGTGATGCCGAAACATTGGTAAATACCCATTAAATTGCTGGGAGATGACACATTGAGTGTGTGACTTTCTTTATTTTGATAATTTAAAGATTATGAAAAGGAACAGAGACCGTTGCACAACAAGACTTGCATGCATCACTTCTCGCTTCTCAATCTCACAGATGTACAAAAGCTCTAAATACACAGAGTAGAAAGAAAGATGAAAAATGCTCTTATAGGGCTAGGACTTACCGATAGCCTCTATGAGCAGTGAGTATGTAGCCTGTGTCTCTCTGTCCAAGCCAACCACAGTCCGTACCACACCATCTCTGAAGCCAACACTGAATTTACCATCCTGGTTACCACCTGCAGAACACAACACACATATGGTGGAGTATTACATATATATCTCGGCTATTCACTTATACACATGAATGAAATGCAAGTATACATACACACACACATACACATAAACAAGTAGTAGCACATTCACATAATACAACTCTACGTCTTTCCCAACCACTCACACACACACGCACACACAGTCTGCCATGGCCTTAGTTTGAACTCTGACCTGTGATGAAGTAGCTGAGCTCGGCGTTAAGGCCGGCGTCATTGTCGGAGCAGATGAGGCGAGCCACCACATGGTCCCTGGGGACGCTCTCCTGCAGGGACACGTTGTACACCTTGGGGAAGAAGGTGGGGGTCTCGTCGTTGACATCTAGGACTGAGGGACACAGAGTGACAGAGAGACAGGCAAGCAGACAGACAGACAAAGAGAGACAGAGAGACACATTGTCTCTTGTAAAATAACTTTCATCATGATCAATAGGCAGACAAGACAAGCAACACATTTAACAGATTGTCATTCCACTCCCAGCGCTTCTAAAAGATATGCTTCTGACCAGGTATGAGCAGGTATTATGAGGTATGAGCAGGTATTATACTAAGCAAAATACTGTCTTGAATCAGTCTTTATATGGTGTAAAATTTGAATGTTGGACCAGCCATGACCTGTATTCACAAAGCGTCTTAAAGTAGGAGTGGTGATTTAGGATCAGGTCCCCCCTGTCTTAGTCATTATGATCTGAAAGGCAAAACTGATCCTAGATCAGCACACCTACTCTGAGACAATAAGTGATTACAGGCCCTGATGCTTGCAAACCTGTGATGGTAAGGGTGCTGGTGGAGGTGCGTGGGTTCTGCCCTTGGTCGTACGCCACGATCCTCAGGTGGTACAGGCTAATCTGCTCGCGGTCCAGAGTTGCCGTTGAGTACAGCACGCCCGTGGTGGTGTTGAGATAGAAATCAACTCGTGGCATGCCCACCCGTAGCCCCATGGTAACCATACCATTCTCCTCCTGATCAGGGTCCTCCACCTGGATCTGATGGAGAGAAGAGAGGGATTGAGAGAGAGAGGAGGAAGGGAGTGGAGAGGGAGAGAGAGAGAGAAGAGAGAGAGAGAGGAAGGGAGAGGAGAGGAGGAGGAGCAGAGGAAAGGATGGAAGAAGGGAAGGAGAGAAGAGTAAATGAAATGAGAGGAAAGGGGAGAGGGGAGATCGGAAGAGTAAGATGAGATGTGGGGATAAGAGACAGAGGGGACAGACCGGGAGAGAGATATGGAAGTGGTGGGGAGAATAGAAGTGAGAGGAGGACATGACAGACAGGGGAATACAGAAACCAAGAAAACATTTTATTAGCCTTCACACACTTCCATCTGATTAATCTGATACAATTACACAAGTATCTAACTCTAATGACATATTGTAATGGTGTACTGACCTTGAACACAGAGGATCCACTAGGCAGGCCCTCTGGCACCTCGGCCACAAAGGGCAGGTTAAGGAAGATGGGGTCATTGTCATTAAGGTCCAGCAAGTTGACGTACACCGTGGTGCTGACTGAGGAACGCAGTGGAGGTCTGCCAACTGGAGTGGGCACCAGAGGTACAAACACAGCATTTACAGGAGCACAAAACTCCAATAAAAGTTTTACCAGAGGTGGCCTAGGCTTGCTAGTGATAGCCAACTTAGCTTCAGCCGACTGGTGTGCAACCGTGGCAAAGTTGGTTTGACATTAGATAGCCTGGGGCTAGTTAGGGACCAACAATAAATTACACAATGTAAATGGGACAAAGTTAATATTTCAATTTTTTTTGCCTCATTAAATGCGTTTAATTTTTTCCCCACCTGTGGACGTCGGGCCCTCATACCACCCTCATGGAGTCTGTTTCTGACCGTTTGAGCAGACACATGCACATTTGTGGCCTGCTGGAGGTCATTTTGCAGGGCTCTGGTAGTGCTCCTCCTTGCACAAAGGCGGAGGTAGCGGTCCTGCTGCTGGGTTGTTGCCCTCCTACAGCCTCCTCCACGTCTCCTGATGTACTGGCCTGTCTCCTGGTAGCGCCTCCATGCTCTGGACACTACGCTGAAACAACAGCAAAACCTTCTTGCCACAGCTCGCATTGATGTGCCATCCTGGATGAGCTGCACTACCTGAGCCACTTGTGTGGGTTGTAGACTCCGTCTCATGCTACCACTAGAGTGAAAGCACCGCCAGCATTCAAAAGTGACCAAAACATCAGCCAGGAAGCATAGGAACTGAGAAGTGGTCTGTGGTCACACCTGCAAAACCACTCCTTTATGGGGGGCGTGCTAATTGCCTATAATTTCCACCTTTTGTCTATTCCATTTGCACAACAGCATGTGAAATTTATTGTCAATCAGTGTTGCTTCCTAAGTGGACAGTTTGATTTCACAGAAGTGTGATTGACTTGGAGTTACATTGTGTGTGTTTAAGTGTTCCCTTTATTTTTTGACAGTGTAGTATAGGCTGACAGACTGACAGACTCTTCAGCCCAGACAGTCGCACGCACACACACAGACACACACAAAGAGGAGAGAGAGAGGGAAGAGAGAGAGAGAGAGAGAGAGAGAGAGAGAGAGAGAGAGAGAGAGAGAGAGAGAGAGGAGAGAGAGAGAGAAGAGAGAGGAGAGAGAGAGAGAAGAGAGAGAGAGAGAAAGAAGAGAGAGGAAGAGAGACACACAGAGACTCACACACACATAGACAGACGTCTCAGTCCCAGATAAACAGCTAGCCAGCCAGACACACAGAAAAACAGAAAGAGTTCTGGCCTGGTGTGGGACTCACGATCGACAGCAGACACGATGATGGTCCTCATGAGCTGGGTGTCTTTTGGGTTGGACCTCTCTCTGTCCAGCACGGCCCCGCTGGTCCTGATCTTGCCCGTGCTGCTGTTGATGGTGTAGAAGGGGTTCTCTGGGCTGATGCTGTACACCACTGTCCCATTTTCCCCAACATCTGGGTCTATCGCTAGCACCTGGAAGGATGTATGGGGGGGTGGGGGATGAGGGGGGAAGGGAAAGTGGGGAGAGGAAGGAGATGAGAGAAAGGAGGAGGGAGGGGAGAGAGGAGGAATGATGAAAGAAAGAAGGAATGAGTCTTAGTGGGGTAAAATCTGACACTTTACATCACTTCACCCCCACCGGACAACAACCTAATATCTAACGTGATAGGTAATTTATACGCTGGGCCGAGAGGGCGGCTTAAAACATGATTTTTTAAAAGAGCTGATCAATTATTCACCGCACTGACAAAGAAAACGCTGGAAACTGGTTAATTGGTCATTAGAAGAACAAAGGTTTGGCAGGTCTTGAATTATTAAAAGACTAGGTAGATAGACATCTCTGAGCCGTACATTGATTAATTAAGACTAGGCGTCCCGCTAGCGGGACAACTTCCGGTGAAACTGGAGGGTGCGCAATTCAAATAAATAATCATAAAAATGATGGATATTAAACATGTAGGTACATATAAGTGTCTATTATCGGTTGACAGCTTAAATTATTGTTAATCTAACTGCACTGTCCGATTTACAGTAGCTATTACAACGAAAACATGTCATGCGATTGTTTGAGGACGGCGCCCCACATCAACATATTTTTCCACCGGCACAGGTTTCATAAATTAACAAATAACGATTAAATATTCACTTACATTTTGAAAATCTTCCTATGATTTGTCATCCAAAGGGTCCCAGCTATAACATGTAGTGTTGTTTTGTTAGATAAAATCCTTCTTTATATCCCAAAAAGAAGGTTTAGTTGGCACCATCGATTTGAGTAATCCACTCGTTCAACATTCAGAGAAAGGAATCCGAAAATCTACCCCTAAACTTTGTTTCAACAAGTCAAAATATGTTTCTATTCACTCCTCAGATACCCTACCATGTAATCACACTATAATATTTCTTACGGAACGAAGTATGTTCAATAGGAAACCGATTTTAGCAGGTGCATCTTGTCTTCATGGCGTGCGCAAACATGAATTTCCAAGACTTTGTCCCTGTACAAAAACTGATATTTCTTATTCGTTTTGGAAGTTACAAGCCTGAAACCTTGAACATAGACTGCTGCCACCCTGTGGAAGCCATAGGAATTGCATCCAGGGAGCTAATTTCCAGTATGCCATTATACTTGCCATTCTAAGAGGATGGTCTCTCAAAGAAAAAACATTTCCGGTTGGTTTTTCTTTGGATTTTCTCCTACCATATGTATTGTGTTATATTCTCCTACATTATTTTAACATTTCTACAAACTTCAAAGTGTTTTCTTTCCAATGGTACCAATTATATGCATATCCAGGCATCAGGGCCTGAGCAACAGGCAGGTTACTTTGGGCATGTCATTCACGTCATAAGAATTATGAAAAAAATMAGAAAGAGAGGAGCGAGAGAGGGAGAGAGAGAAAAAGAGAAAGAAAAAGAGAGTGGACAGTAGTGGAAGGAGATTTAAGGGTGAGGGGAAACTTATTCATAGGTAGCCACAAAGTCCATTTAAATTAATCAATCTAAGTCTTAGGAGAGAACATAACATTATAATATGCAAAAACATTAGCCTTGTCTATTGAACTGTGGCCTCCACTTACATAGATATCAGCAGTAAAGAGAATTTTGTTTTTTAATTAGGTAAGTAACCTCATTAGAGATTAGATGACCAATTGTGTGTGAGTATGTGTGTGTGTGTGTGTGTGTGTGTGTGGGGGGGGGTTGAAAACCGTTTGACTGTGTGTGTGTGTGTGTGTGTGTGTGTGGGTGTGTGTGAGTGAGTGTGAGTGTGTGTTGTAGGGCTCTATCCTTTTCCCAGGGCACTGCGACCAAATTCATCTTCTCACTGCGCTTAGCATGTGGCACACATCAATCCTTTGGTCAGAGGGGGGCAAGGGGGATGAGGGTGAGTACCCTCAGAGCACCAATGTAAGGGAAATCCAACACTATGAAAAAGTGCATCCAACGAAAGGGAAAAGTGTTCACATTAAAGTACATAGGGAGGAAGTGAAGAGAGGGAAAGAAACAACATTCTATGTTCCAACACCACCACTCGTTCTTTCATCTACTCTTTATCGCTCTATTCCTCTCTCGTTCCACGATGATGGATAAAGTGCTCAAATTAAAGACAGATACACATGGAGGGAGTGAAGAGAGGTAGAGCATCCAAGAAAGACTACTACAGTGGTTGCTCAACTAAAAGTGTTGAGATTTATGCTGTGGGACTTAAAGGTAATTTGTGGTTTAGTACGGTGCTCTGTGTCACTGATTCACTGCTCCAGACCAGCGCAAGGGGGAGTTAGAACACTGATTATGCTCACTGGAGTGCAAGCTGCGTTACTACAGATGCTGGTTCAATACCCGTGCCGGCTGCAACCGGGAAACCCGTGGGCTATTGGTTTCTCTCCCTCTAAAAACAGAAATAAATCAATCAAACTGACTTTATTTGAAAATTAGTAAGAATGCCTCACCCCATGTTCAAGAATGGCCATTTTCTCGCTCACTTTCAGTTATTTGAAAACAAAATAATCTCCTAAATATAGTAATTTTTTAAACAAGCCATAGAAAGTTGGTTGCAATTTCAGTTTAGTCCATCAGAAAAAACAGAACAAATAATACAACAACTATTGTGGTTAAACTCAAATATACTAATTGATTAAAAAAACGTTATCAATTGGAACCTTTAACAAGTGGAAAGGGGGAAAAGTATTATTATTATTAACCCTGTTTTTCACAAGCGTAGCAGGCTGTGAATTCTGCAAACAAAGTTTCTGGGATGGGCTATCAGCCAGACATTATATATTGGTTTTATTGGTCATGGCTCCCGAGTGGTGTGGTGGTCTAAGGCACTGCATCTCAGTGCAAGAGGCATCACTATAGTCCCTGGTTCAAATCTGGGATGTATCACAATAAACTGTGATTGGGATTCCCATAGGGTGGTGCACAATTGGGGAGATTTTCCTGGCCGGGATTTCCTTTTCCAAAAAATAGGCACGGTCGGCTTTTGGAATCTCTCCCTCTATTAAACAGAAATAAATATTTTGGCCTTTATAAATATTATTTTGGCCTTTATTCAGATTACAATCGCTCACTTTCGGTTATTTGAAAATGAAATAATCTCCAAAATATAGTTATTTTGTAAACAAGGCGGGAAAAGTAAGGAAGTTCTCTGTCGACCCTGGAGGCCTTTTGAAAACATGTTTTCACAAGGGCTATTAGCAGGACAATAAACACGATATGGTCCCAAAAACACCTCTCTGACATAGGGTCCAGCATATCTCTTGATGATGATCGGGCACGGGCCGACACGGGCTGCTTTATATAATTAACATTTCATTATTTATAGATTTTTCCATATTTTCTCATTGTTTCTGTGATCAAAATGTTTTATTAACATTTGAATTCAATTCTTTAACCTCTATGAGATCGGTGACCCCCCACGGGACGGTTGAGCTAATGTGCGCTAATGTGATTAGCATGAGGTTGTAAGTAACAACAACATTTCCCAGGATATAGACATATCTGATATGGGCAGAACGCTTAAATTCTTGTTCATCTAACTGCACTGTCCAATTTACAGCAGCTATTACAGTGAAAGAATACCATGCTATTGTTTGAGGAGAGTGCACAGTTATGAATTTGAAAATGTATCAATAAACAAATTAGACACATTTGGGCAGACTTGATACAACATTTTGAACAGTAATGCAATTGTTCATTGGACCAGTTGAAAACTTTGCACATACACTGCGGTCTTCTAGTGGCCAAAATTTAAATTGCGTCTAAACTGGAATAATACATTGTGGCCTTTCTTTTGCATTTCAAAGATGATGAGTATTATATTTTACCAGATCTAATGTGCTATATTCTCATATATTATTTTCACATTTTCAGAAACTTCAAAGTGTTTCCTTTCAAATGGTAGTATTTAGAGAAAACAACATTTTTAGGATGGGCTATTAGCAGGACAATATACTTTTTCCTTTTATTCAGATTACAACCGCTGACTTTCGGTTATTTGAAAATGAAATCATCTCCAAAATATTGTTATTTTTTAAACAAGGACTGAAAATTAGATCATGAACTCTGCAAACAATGTTTCCAGTCCAAGAATGAGATTAGTACATTACTGTAATTAATACATTCGTTCAATACATTGGAATACAAAATGAGCCATCCATCAACCCGTTATGAGCCGGAGATGAGAGGATCACCAAAACTAAAGGTATGTTCGTTTCAGTGCATTTTCTTTAAAACAAATGTGTATAGCCTATCAATGTTTATGAATACTGTGTAATAAAATCGATAATTGTGTACTAAAAATGTGAATGTGTTTTTGCAGAGCATACAACCATGCCGACAACCATCCGTGGAGATCAGTGGACAAATGGCTGCACCGAAAAAAACGCATGGTTCCACAGAATACCCAGAATACTGGGATGGATCCTGAGGCAAATGTGGCTTCTTCATCAACATCTTTATGCTTTCGGAAATAAAATAATGAAACAACTACTCTCGCCAGCTTTGATTCATGCCTGGGCCTGCAGGACACGGATTTCTTTGTTTGTCAGCCAATCATTGGGTCGAAACTACAGAACAGTTAGCAGAACAATTAGAAGGACAATATATATTGGTCATATTGGTCATGGCTCCCGAGTGACGCAGCGGTCTAAGGCACTGCATCTCAGTGCAAGATGCATCACTATAGTCCCTGGATCGGATCTAGGCTGTATCACATCCGACCGTGATTGGGAGTCCCATAGTGTGGTACACAATTGGCCCAGCGTCATCTGGGGGTAGGCTGTCATTGTAAACAATAATTTGTTCTTAACTGACTTGCCTAGTTAAATAAAGGTTAAATCATATTTGGGGATGCAATTTTGTGATGTGTTTTGTTTGGTAAATTGTTGTGTAAATATTAACTCACATGGTGGTGCCACTAAATAGACAATGAAAAAAGACAATACTTTTTTTGTTTCTACTTGATCAGAACAAGCTTTAACTGGACTGTAGCATATTACTTACTAAACCTGTTGTTATAAAGGTTTAGTAAGTTATTCTAAGAGAAATGAAAATGACCTGGATGCCATGTAGAGTATTATAGTCTCTAAAAGGAAAAATATTACCACAGTCTCTTGCGCATGTCATTTTCCTTTCATAATGCATCCTTATTTACAAAGCGATTATTATTATTACTGGATATTCTCACAGCGCACATTTGCAAATCCCAAACTCTAAAAGTAATTGGAAAGGTAGATAGAAATTATTTGTGACATTGTGGTTACAATAAAGAATGTAAACAAGATGTAAACAAGATGCTGTGTTTTAATTTACAGTAGTGATGGACAGCTGGAGGCAATTTGAAAACAGGTTTTCACAAGTGTACTGTAGTACTGTAGCAGCTGTAGCCCATCATGTAAACATTGTTTCCTATTAGAAGGACATTAGACTCTTCATAGCCCGGCTACTGTATGTGCGAAAATCCCCCAATTTGCAATGCATTCGATGCTTAAGTACTCTAAAGTGTTACATTTCTAACTCAAGACCTCATGCAACAAATAATACAACAAATGAAATAATACAATAAATATTGTGGTTAAACTTAAATATACTAATTGATTTAAAAAACTTTATCAAAAAGTTTATCAAACTTTATCAATCACGTACAAATGCAATGATATCCTTGGGCATGCTGTAGTCTTCAAATCTGGTGGATAAGTTGTCCCTCAGCTGCTTGATGAAATCTTCCATCACCTCTGTGACAATGCTGCGGCCTGGTACGTCTGCCTGTTGTTTCTTCAGTGTGCTGAAGTGCAGTAGCCTTCCAGATGACAAGTCCAAATCGAACAACTCAAGCTTCCTAGTAAAGGCCTCAAATTTCTCCACCTTGTCCGTGACTGTTTCCATCTTCCTTGTAACTGCAGAATTAACCCGTTTAAGTTACAGAATATGTCCGCAAAAAAAGCTGTGTGTTCAGCTTGCAGTTAACGATTCAATGTTTTTGCATCGGGCCCCGAAATGGGGCGAGAAGGCCACTGAAAGTTCTATGCTTAGAATGTATTATGAACTAATCATATGTGTTAAACATGTTAAATTTGTAGTGTAGGCCAATTAATGGTGCTAATATTATATACTTATTATGTTCTGGCCCGCCATCATCCAATTGTTACAATAGGATTTGAAGCAATAGCCCACCCGTGTGTGGTCAACTATACAGTTTCGCGCTGCTCTGAGACAAGCATGGGGACTGGTCTTTTATCTTATTTTCACTGAATCTCTATTTGGGTATTGGTTAGCCTACAATTAGTGGAGGACTTAATTCTTCCTGCTGCCGTGGTTATGACTGGGACAATGCTGGGGGAGAAGGCCCCAAAAACTATACAGACAATGCTTTCATCAAACAACACTGTTTCACATAGCATTCAGTGACATGGCTGTAACGCATATAATTCACTGGTTTGTATGAGAAGCAGTAATTGTTTGGCTGAGAAACAATTTGAAACATTTACTGCTTCACACACAAGCCAGTGAATTATGTTATAGCTGGATGAGTCAACAGACGTGGCGGGCCTGCCACGGCTTCTGGTATATGTCCGTTACATTTATGGGGGGTCAAATAAGGAAGACATCCTCTTCTGCAAACCACTGGAAACCAGGACAACATGAGAGGATATTTTTAAAGTACTGGGCAGCTTTGTGACATCAAATGGACTTTGGTGGTCAAGATGTTTTTGTATCTGTACTTGATTGTGCAAAGGCCATGACAGGGAGACATAGTGGAGTGGCAACGCGTGTGCAAGCAGTTGCTCACGCAAAACATCAGTCTCAGCGTCAACAGTGAAGCGGCGACTCCGAGTTTCAAAGAAAAATACGTATCTCAGACTGGCCAATAAAAAGAAAAGATTAAGATGGGCAAAATAACACAGAAACTGGATAAGAGGAATTCTGCCTAGAAGGCCAGCATCCCAGAGATCTCGTACAACGCTGTGGACTACTCCCTTCACAGAACAGCGCAAACTGTCTCTAACCAGAATAGAAAGAGGAGTGGGAGGCCCGGTGCACAACTGAGCAAGAGGACAAGTGCATTAGTTCTGTGAAGGGAGTAGTCCACAGCGTTGTACGAGATCTTAAGTTACTTGGCAATTCTCGCAAGGAATAGCCTTCATTTTTTTAGAACAAGAATAGCCTGACGAGTTTCAGAAGAACGTTTTTTGTTTCTGGCCATTTTGAGCCTGTAATCGAACCCACAAATGCAGATGCTCCAGATACTCAACTAGTCTAAAGAAGGCCAGTTGTATTGCTTCTTTAATCAGCACAACCGTTTTCAGCTATGCTAACATAATTGCAAAAGGGTTTTCTAATGATAAATTAGCCTTTTAAAATTATAAACTTGGATTAGCTAACACAATGTGCCATTGGAACACAGGAGTGATGGTTGTTGATAATGGGCCACTGTATGTACTATAGATATTCTATTAAAAATCTGCCTTTTCCAGCTACAATAGTAATTTACAACATTAACAATGTCTACACTTGTCACGACTTCCACCGAAGTTGGTCCCTCTCCTTGTTCGGGCAGCGTTCGGCGGTCGAAGTCACCGACCTTCTAGCCATCGCTGATCCACTTTTCATTTTCCACTGGTTTTGTCTTGTTTTCCATCACACCTGGTTCCAATTCAATCAATTACATGTTGTGTATTTAACCCTCTGTTCCCCCTCATGTCCTTGTCGGTAATTGTTTCTTGTAGTGCTTATGCACGGTATGCTGGTTTTTCACCCGTTTTGTGTTTACCCTTTCCTACAGACCAGGCTCCCAGAACGTGAAGACAGAAGCATTGTCTCCGGCTGTATGACACAGAGGAGCGGCCCATGGATCCCACTCCCATACTCCCCGCCTCCTGCCTTGTGCGCCGGTAGTGTGGGAGCAGGACACTGACATTGAGCAGGCGTTACGTGCACAGCCCGCTCCAGTCAAGTGTCCCGCTGGGCGTCCCGTCTGCTGTTCGTGACCGGTTGATCTATTGGGCCCACACGTCACCCTCTGGTCATCCTGGGATCGGTCGGACAGTGCGCTGTTTGAGCGGGAGGTACTGGTGGCCTACCTTGGCTAAGGACGTGAGGGTTTATGTTTCCTCCTGCTTGGTGTGCGCCCAGTGTAAGGCTCCTAGGCACCTGCCCACAGGTAAGCTACACCCCTTACCCTTTCCACAGCGTCCTTGGTCGCAACTGTCGGTAGATTTTCTGACTGATCTTCCACGCTCACAGGGTAACACCGCGATCCTGGTTGTTGTGGATCGTTTCTCTTAGACCTGTTGTCTCCTCCCTCTGCCCGGTCTCCCTACGGCCCTACAGACTGCGGAAGCCTTGTTTACACACGTCTTCCGGCACTACGGGGTTCCTGAGGATATAGTGTCTGATCGGGGTCCCCAGTTCACGTCTAGGGTCTGGAAGGCATTTATGGAACGTCTGGGGGTCTTGATCAGCCTTACTTCAGGGTTTCACCCCGAGAGTAATGGGCAGGTGGAGAGAGTGAACCAGGATGTGGGCAGGTTTCTGCGGTCCTATTGCCAGGACCGGCCGGGGGAGTGGGCGGCGTTCGTGCCCTGGGCCGAGATGGCACATAACTCGTTTCGCCACTCCTCCACTAACCTCTCTCCCTTCCAGTGCGTACTGGGGTACGTACCGGTGTTCGCACCGGGGGACCGGGTCTGGCTCTCGACCCGAAACCTGCCTCCCCCGCCTGCCCTGCCGGAAGCTGGGTCCGCAGTTTGTGGGGCCATTTAAAGTCCTGAGGAGAGTAAACAAGGTTTGTTATAGGTTACAGCTTCCACCCGATTACTGTATTAGCCCCTCGTTCCATGTGTCTCTCCTCAGGCCGGTGGTGGCCTGCTCCAGTAGTCTGAGGTGCGGGAGGTTCGTCCACCCCTCTAGACATTGGGGGGGCCCCGGCGTACTCCGTTCGCTCCATACTGGATTCGAGGCGTCGGGCGAGGGGGCTTCAGTATCTCGTGTGTGTGGGAGGGGTAGTGGGAGGGGTACGGTCCGTAGGAGAGGTGCTGGGTTCCGGTCGAGGACGTGTTGGATCCTTCAATGCTGCATGAGTTCCACCGTCTTCGCCCGGATCGCCCTGCGCCTCGCAGCTGGAGCCGCGCGTCAAGGGGGGGGCCTGTCACAACTGTCACGACTTCCGCCGAAGTTGGTCCCTCTCCTTGTCCGGGCGGCGTTCGGTGGTCAAAGTCAACGACCTTCTAGCCATCGCTGATCCACTTTTCATTTTACATTGGTTTTGTCTTATCTTCCATCACGCCTGGTTCCAATTCCATCAATTACATGTTGTGTATTTAACCCTCTGTTCCCCCTCATGTCCTTGTCGGTAATTGTTTCTTGTAGTGCTTATGCACGGTATGCTGGTATTTACCGGGTTTTCTTTGACCCATTTATTGTATTTTTCTGTTGACGGTGGTTTATGGATATTAAACGACACCGTTGTAAATCAATTTTCGCTCTCCTGCGCCTGACTTCTCTGCCGCCAGTATGCACCTCACTACAACACTGTATTTCCGATCAATTTGATGTCAATTTAATGGACAAAAAATGTGCTTTTCTTTCTAAATCAAGGACATTTCTAAGTGTCCCCAAACTTTTGAACGGCAGTGTATGTGAGAGTGGATTCTCGGCCCTTACTAGCATGAAAACTAAATACAGGCACAGACTGTGTGTGGAAAATTATTTAAGACTGAGACTCTCTCCAATACAACCCAACATTGCAGATGTATGTGCATCCTTTCAAGCACACCCTTCTCATTAACCTGTGGTGAGTTATTCAATATGTTTGTATGAACAAATAAGGAGTTATATGTAAGATGGCTAAATAAAGAGCAAAATTATTGATTATTATTATGTTGTTATTTGTCTCCTGGTCCTGTAATAGCTCTTTGTCACTTCCCACGAGCCAGGTTGTGACAAAACCTCACACTCATTCTCATGTTTACACACTTTCAATAAAGTAATTATTATAATACAAAAAGCTTTGTTAAATAACATTAAAATGTGGCACTTAATTCATTGGTCGTATGGCGAATACAGCCTTACAAGACTTACGATGATGGCAAAAAACAACATTTGTGAGTGCGCTGACCCTGGTGCTAGAGGAGGTATGTAGAGGGGGTATGAAGTGGGTATGAAGGGGTACAGGAATATAAACATTTTGGGAACCACTGCTCTAGTACAGCCAACACTACAAAGAGTCAAATGTTTCTCAAAGATGGCCTTTGGTGGTCAAACTAGCACTAAGTAGCATTAATAGCAACAATGGCTGACAATTAAATAACGTCTTATAGAATTCTGCTGCAGCCCGCAAGGTGTGCTGCAGTATGACGCAACTTTTACAGGAAGAACCACTGTACTACCACTTGTTCTCTTTCTCTTCCTCTCCATCTCTCCATTTTCTCCAGTTCCACAATAATGGAGGGGGTGAAGAGAGAGGGAAAATCAGAAAGATAAACATTTCAGTGCCAACCACCAGTCTCTTTTTCTCTTCATCTCTCGTTCCACAGTGATTACTTTTCTCTCTTCGCTACCAGCCCAGCAGCAGGGTAATTTGCAATGCATTTGACTGCAGGCTACATTTTAATTAGCAATCGGACTCCCTTAATTACACTGACCGGCACCTTGTTAATAATGAACAATCAGGTGTTCATCAGTGACAACACGTTGCCAAAGACACCAGCAGGACAATGAGGGAGGGATAATAATGTGCCAATATATCAGACAAACACCGGCTTCTCGATCATTATCACTTTTATACAACGGGTTACCAACATATTAAAATAATGATCAACATATTTTCATTAAAAACATTCTTTTGATAAATGTATTCTAACTATTTCATCCTTCCACAATATATAGTCCCGACACAAATCTAGGGTTGCTGGAGACCCAGTCTTTCGTTCTTTTTGTTCTGTATCTATAAACGCGACCCAGTCGTTCCTTCTAAATGTTCCATTGCCATACTGACTGGCAAGGTTCTTATCCCTTCCTTGCTAGCTAGCCAACTACAGCTAATTTACATTCACGTCAAAAAGTGCAGCCAGAATATCAGCAAAATAGCTGCATTTGCACTTGTTTAAGCTGTTTTCTAGTTAGATGTATTTCGATATATCCATAACAATGAGCTTATGATGCGTGACTTTGCCTGGCAGAGAAAATGTGCTCTCTTGTCAAGACAATCCATGACATTCATTTGAGCTGATATTAATACATCAATCCATACACTCTCTTTGTTATCCATTACAGCTGACATAGCTATAGCTACTTATGTATGTCACATTTATCTGTACATTCCCCTGGATTGTGCATTGGTTGAAATATCTGTTGGAGTCTGTGCTACTACTTCTGCTGTCTTGCTTCAGCCTTTTGGGTGTTGATGTTGCTGCAGTGTTGTCTTTGTTTTCGGCCAGGATGTTGCTCCAGCGTTTTCTGTCTGTCAGTGACGGATGCCAGAAGCTATGGAGCGAACTTTCGCGCCGATGCCCACTCACTGACATATTCTCCCTTGCTTATAAACCAGAATTGGCCAGTTTCTGGACTGTCGGGGTCCTGATGCTGTGATTTGTGTATGTAGTTGTTCCCGCTGCCCTGCAGATCTTGGGTAGAAGTGGGTGGAGATAAAATGTAAGGGCATTCTCCGGGCATTTCAATAGATATTTCTCCAGTGATGCCACCGGGCATAGTGGGTTCCCTGGCTGCTCGAACATAAATCCCCTCTTGGACTCCATGTTATAATGTTGTTTTCCAGTAGCCTAATTACGTGTGCAACTTAGAAATAACACAAACAGGCTATGAACAATATACCATAGACAGTTCTCGTCTGTTTTTACGAGGAATGAGTTGTGCTTTAGTTGTCTGTTCCCCTCTTTTCCTCTTCGATCCAGATGTACCTGGAGGTCGAACCACACTTTCGGGACCAGAACCCTTGGTGTATTGGGATTCAAAGCCTGGGAGTTTTTGAGCTGGGCCATGTCCTTATCGGTGATGGGAGGGTGGCTGTTTGTGATATATTTTCCTTGCCTTAGCTGTTTGTTGCCCAGAAATACATGATTCGAGGTGGTAAATTCAGTGTACTTCATAAGGCACCAGCTTCGGGTCATTTAGAAACCGGTTGAGCTCACCCCGGAGTACCAGGTAGCTACTTATGCTGTATTGCTCCCCCCTCCCATTTTGTACATTTCCATAAAACTGTTGGAGAAGGACGTTAAACTCTTCTTTAGTGACAGTTTTGAACTCGAAGCCCTCGACGTAACGCACAGCCCAGTTTGTATTCTTTACTGTGTTTATTTCGTTGCGGCTTTTCTCTATGTCATTCAATGCTGTATCCTCCAAATCTGCATGCCTGGGTATTCTTGCTATCTCTTTTTTCATCCATAGTCATGCCGCCGAAAAGATCAAAATAAATGTTCAACTGATCCATTTCATGTTTGGCAGCAAAGTAATGATTTAGCCAGTCAACTGAAAAAAAGTTTTGTATGTTGCTATGATAACCAGCTCAATTTGCTGTCTGTCTCTTTCGGACACATTCACTTTATGTGGGACAGATCGCAATTCAATATTGAAACAAAATTGAAAAGGTCGGAGAGACAGACAGCAAGGTTTATACAAATCTCTGCTTTTGAAAACCAAATGATAGTCTAAAAGAAATGGGAGATAATGTTTAGATGCTTTTTATAGTGGAGATCAAGTTTACATTTCCTGGACATTTCAACGTCATAGATTTAGCCGGTGGTAACTTGTGAAATAGACACTGGCTGGAATGCGGTTTTAACCTTTCTAGGGAGTAGGTTTTGGCCTTCCTAGGGAGTTTTTCCTAGCCACCATGCTTCTACACCTGCATTGCTTGCTGTTTGGGGTTTTAGGCTGGGTTTCTGTACAGCACTTTGAGATATCAGCTGATGTAAGAAGGGATATATAAATACATTTGATTTGATTTGATTTAACCAAATCGGCATTCAGGATTAGACCCACCCGTTGTGTAAATTATGTCAAGAACAGCTCAAATAATCAAAGAGAAACGACAGTCCATCATTACTTCAAGACATGAAGGTCAGTCAATAAGAAACATGTCAAGAACTTTGAAAGCTTCTTTAAGTGCAGTTGCAAAATCCCTCAAGCGCTATGATGAAACTGGCTCTCATGAGGACCGCCACAGGAAAGGAGGACCCAGAGTTACATCCGCTGCAGAGGATAAGTTCATTAGAGTTAAATGCACCTCAGATTGCTGCCCAAATAAATGCTTCATGGAGTTCAAGTAACAGACACATCTCAAAATCAACTTTTCAGAGGAGGCTGCGTGAATCAGGCCTTTTTGCTGCAAAGAAACCACTACTAAAGGACACCAATAAGAATACAATACTTGCTTGGGCCAAGAAACACCATCAATGGACATTAGACCAGTGGAAATCTGTCCTTTGGTCTGATGAGTCCATATTTGAGATTTTTGGTTCCAACTGCTGTGTCTTTGTGAGACGAGGTGAATGGATGATCTCCGCATGTGTGGTTCCCACCGTGAAGCATGGAGGATGAGGTGTGATGGTGTGGGGGTGCTTTTCTGGTGACACTGCCAGTGATTTATTTAGAATTCAACATGGCTACCACAGCATTCTGCAGCGATATGCTGGTTTGCACTTAGTTCTTCAACAGGACAATGACCCAACACACTTCCAGGCTGTGTAAGGGCTATTTGACTAAGAAGAAGAGTGATGGAGTGCTGCATCAGATGACCTGGCCTCCACAATCACCCAATTGAGATGGTTTGAGATGAGTTGGCCCACAGAGTTACGGAAAAGCAGCCAACAAGTGCTCATCATATGTGGGAACTCATTCAAGACTGTTGGAAAAGCATTCCAGGTGAAGCTGGTTGAGAGAATGCCAAGTGTGTGCAAAGCTGTCATCAAGGCAAAGGGTGGCTACTTTGAACACTTTTTTGGTTACATAGTTTGATGTTTTCACTATTATTCTACAATATAGAACATATTAAAATAAAGAAAAACCCTTGAATGAGTAGGTGTGTCCACATTTGTGACTGGTACTGTATGTCCAGGAGTTGATTTGCACTGTTGGACACTGTATTTTTTCACTTACTGTCAGAGCGGGTTAGGTATACATGATTGCTCACTGCAATCAAGTCTTTCTGTTACCCAAATGTACTACATGTAGAAAATGTCACTCGCCTCCAAATTCTAAACCTCATCTATTGTATGACTCGCAGTTGAGTTGTCATCTTTCTGTTCGAGCACAGTAGGTTAGGCTCATATATGCTGCAATCAAGTATTTA
This sequence comes from Salvelinus sp. IW2-2015, assembly GCF_002910315.2. Lineage (NCBI taxonomy): Eukaryota > Metazoa > Chordata > Actinopteri > Salmoniformes > Salmonidae > Salvelinus > Salvelinus sp. IW2-2015. The sequence continues at coordinate 23,033,784 of NC_036858.1, forward strand.
TTTGTCTGTCAGCAGACTCTGCACTACCTGTAGAAGTGTCTCTTTATCCCTTATCCATTTAGTATGTTTCCTCTGGCTACACATTGTACAGCAGTCAATTTATTTCCTCCAAAATACCCTGCAGTCATATCCAATCAAAGGGAGAATAATTAAAATTTGTTTAAGGTTCAAATTCACTTTTATTTAACTAGGCAAGTCAGTTAAGAACAAATTCTTATTTTCAATGACACTGGGTTCTTGGCAGAACAACAGCTTTTTACCTTGTCAGCTCAGGGATTCGATCTTGCAACCTTTCGGTTACTAGTCCAATGCTCTAACCACTAGGCTACCTTCTACCCCACAGATGAAATAGAACAGGAAAAATCCTATCCACAAAAAAGTGTAAAGTGGTTGAAAATTCTTACTTTCAATTGAATTGCTATGGACAAGGCAGTCTCATGGAGTCCGCTCACCACAAAAGACCCTTGCTAATTTCTTCATATCTACTGGACAAGCCATAGTTCATTTCTGGGGGTCAGGGCATCAAATGTTAAAGATCAAGGCAAGCTGAACTCACAGAGARGACGTCAGTGTCGATGGGGCTCATCTCCACCACGTTGGCGTGGTATTGCTCGTCTCGCCACATGGGGGCATTGTCATTGATGTCCAGGATGGTGATGTTCACCTGGAGGGAGGAGTAGAAAGGGTTAATGACTGTTCTGAGTTCAGTTAAACTCTTAGAGATAGAGAAGAGGGGGATAGAGAGAGAAATGGAGAGAGACAGCAAGGGAGAGAAAGAGAGAGAAAGAGAGAGAGAAAGAAGCATCGAAATGCTCTGAGAACAATAAGAAACATGAAGAGGTGTGAGAATGGAGGTGGTTACCGTGGCAATGCCAGTCTTTTGCAGTGGCCCCACCCCTCCATCCACAGCTCTGACAATCAGGATGTACTCTGACTTCAGCTCTCTGTCCAGTAAGGCTGTAGTGGTGATCTCTCCTGAAACACACAGGTAATGCATAGGTCAAACACACATCCGACACAGCATGTACAAAAACACACAGAAGCGCATGCACAGACACATACAAACATGCACACTCGCTCTCTAGTGTAACGGTGTTAACTGTTCTGCTAACAGCTTTGCTTCCTCCAACGGACCAACGGTTTGAGCCACCCAAAAGGTACTGATTGGATGGCTCCATCCGCAACATTTCAAGCTAGCTGTGGAGTGAGCTTACGGCACGTTCTTAATTGCTTTGCACCACAGTGACTCAGTTCCTCATTTTAAGATCGGATCCCCTGCCGCTTTTGGTTGTGCCCGGTCCCCAGAGGCAGCCAGCCAATGCATTGCTTTGGTCTGAAGTAACAGTTCTGCAGCGAACACTACGCTCTCTCGCTCTTTCTCTTTGTAGTGTTCACTGAGGAGGGGTAGCTACAGGGCTCGAAATTAATCGCCTCTGTCTGAGACGATTCAAAACAGTCCCTGGATCCCAAATTCATACAACCACTGTAAAAACGTTTTTTTAAAGCAATGAGGCTGAGGCAACAGATCAGACTCTTTAGCTTAAATTGTTGATTAACTTCTTCATATTATAAGCGCAGAAATGCGCACACGGCAGTAGGATATGCATGAATGTTCCATAATGCAATTAGCGGGAACACACCGTTCTAAAAAGCGCACTGCACATGTGAGCGGTTTTATGTGACAGAAAGTAAAACATCTGTTACAAATGTAGAAAGAGGGGATATCTAAAAGACGCAAACATTAGCATGGGTTGCTAATATGACTAGGATTGTGTCTTTAGCTGCTGGACAATGACATTATGTTGATTTGAAAGCCAATAGAATATGAAAGAAATGCTGGTTTCAATTGCATACGGAAGTGTTTATAAAATAAATCCCCTTAACATTTCTATGACCTGATTTTGGCAAGGCTACTTTGAAACAAGGTAAGACATGCCTCATACAATGAGGATGGAAGTGCAGGACATACCATTTTTGTGGGGAGTGCAGATGATTTTAAGTAAATTAATGAATGGCTACATAGCTAGCTAGCTAGCTAGCTCACTACACTCTACAATTCATAATAGACTGGCACTATGTAGTCAGATAGCTAGCTACACCTATTGCCAGAAAGTAAATAAATAATTCAGCTAATAAAAACAGAATCTAATTCATGTTAATAAGCTAACCCCATCATTGTTATGGCCAGCCATCTTTGTCATATGATAATGGTATTTGGTCATATGATTATGGCAGGATTCAAAGATAGGCAATAGAAAGAGTGATAGAGAGAGAGCACCACCCATGTTGAGGCAGGGAGAGGACTAACATGTAATCAGGTGAGAGTTTGCGTTATAAGAAACTATCAGTTCAACACGCTTCCATGGGGCAGTAGTCTGTGTGTTGTTGTGATTCTGGATGGCCAGATTGATGACAAGAAACTGCCATGTGGGGAATTGTACAAGTGGCTCGTTTCAGCTCGTTTCATGTTGTTATTGATAACATGTCTTGTTTTGAGTTCATCTTTGCTGACTGTAGATTTGCACAATGAGCACTTGTTGTCTCTCAAATACATCGTTACAGTTGTTGGTTAGCTAGCTTTAGCCATATAAGCATTGACATGAAATCAGTCAAAACACCTCAAAACAAGATGAAACGAGCTGAAACGAGCCAAGTACAATTCCCCACATGGCAGTTTCTTGTCATTCTTGCTATCAATCTGGCCATCCAGAATCACAACATCACYCAGACTACTGCCCCATGGAAGCGCTCACAACGTTTTTGTGACGTTGTCAGCTAACCCATCTATTTACAATTAATTAAAGATGGGGTGTGGTGGTGACTTTCTGAACAGTTAACAGTAAGAACACAGTTTTAAGTAACATATAAAAAATATGGGGTTTCAGTTGTGATTGGGATATATTGACCAATTTATCAGGACATTTTTTGATACATTTCCCCTTCAAAATTCACCAGAAATAACAATTTCACAGCTATTACCAAAAAAGCTGAGATGGGTGTTGACACCGGAACCCATTGACCCTTACCACCCCAATATCCAACACAAAGTTGCGCCTTGCACACACACTCACCTGAGCGCGTGTTGAGGCGGAACTGGGAGGAGCCCTGTAGGGAGTAGATGAGTGAGGCCTGTCCAAACTCCCGGGAGGCGTCCAGATCAGTGGCATTCACAAACACAACCGTCGCCCCTGAGGAAGAGAGAGAGGGGAGGAGTGAGTGAGAAAGAGGGGAAGAAAGAGGAAGGGATATCAAGAGTGAGGTGTACAAATGTATATGAGGAGTGAGAGAGAGGGGGAGCAAGAGGGGGGATCAGTGAGAGAGGCATCTTTCAACCTCCACTCTCCCACACTCAGCTACACTGACAGAGAGTGGCACTGAGTGGGTTTATGGATTAGTGGATTATCAGCAGGTTGTTTGGTATTATGGTCCATGCATGGAAGAGCCTTGATAAATATCCAGGGAAGGTGATGAGAGGCTAGGTCCAGAGCCACACGGTTAGCTAGTTAAGTTAGCTCCATGGTCCACCCCCACAGTCCACTTTGCTTTCAAATTGGCACTTCAATGTGTGTGTGTGAGAGAGAGAGAGAGAGAGAGAGAGAGTGAGAGAGAGAGAAAGAGAGAGAGAGAGAGAAAGTGTGTGTGTTGTGTGTGTGTGTGTGTGTGTGTGTGTGTGTGTGTGTGTGTGTGTGTGTGTGTGTGTGTGTGTGTGTGTGTGTGTGTGTGTGTGTGTGTGTGTGTGTGTGTGTGTGTGTGTGTGTGTGTGTGTGTGTGTGTGTGTGTGTGTGGTGTGTGTGTGTCTGTGTCGTTTTGTCTTGACACATTTGCCAAGCTCTTCAGCAGCTCTGGCGGACGAGGGAGTAGTCACTTATCTCAATTCCTCCAGTGATTGGAAACAAAACTATTGTATACTCTGAATACATGCATGAGAATGAATAGTGATAGTAATTTAACTGCACTGGCCTGCTAAGCACTTAAAAATAATATATAAAACTACATAAGAAGATATGAGACAAGAGGGGATACAAGTCGAGACATAAAAAAACTACACAAAGCAAAGAAAGGAATATCATTGAAACTCAAGGTAAAGTGTAAGAAGTGATAGGGTTAGGATTGGCCATTAAACTAGTCTATTATTATTGTACAAGGTAATTGTAATGATCTACAGTATGTCAAAGCTGTTTGAATTGAACAGAAGGAATGAATGGACACCCAGTTTTAGCCATTGACCTCATTGTAACACCAGGGCTGGGTCTGAAAACGTGACTTGCTGTCCTTGTTTCCACCACTCCTGGCCTCTCTCCTAAAGTGCATTGGAGGATGGAGGAAGCAGGGTTTTTGAAGGCTAGTTCTTAGACACAACCCAGCTGTCTTCTGTGAGTGACTCCAACTGTAGATATATAATTTTTTATGTAATAAAGGGATTTAATTTGACTACGTAATGCATTCATGACACAGAAAATGATGTTTATTTCAGTGGGCGAGGGAGAAATAACTTGTAGTATTGGACACCATCTGGATGTCACCGTGACATGTCAATTAGCTAACGTAACGACAATCCAGTGCGAAATAAATGCAAATGATCAATACAACAGTATTGTATCGAGGTGGTTACCGACGTGAGTTGCTTCCCACTGGTCAGCAATTGCTTCCCACCGGGCAGCTGTAGGCTGTCACATGTCGTTAGCAGGAGCTAACGTGTCCAACTTGTTCCATCCCATTTGACTTCATTTTGAGTAGGATAGCAGCCTACACGACAAATAACTTGTAATATTGGTAGAAACCATCTTGAAACCGGCTTGCGCCAACACAACAACAAGGAGAAGGAAGTAGCTAGATAGTGTATACAATATTGTTAGAGAGAAATAGCTAGATAGTGTAGCCAATATCAGGCCAGGATGACAGCTAAAGCACATTTATTGTAGTGATTTTCACTGAAAATGTGTAACTACGCCATTACTGTTCAGATTTTATAAAAAAAATAACCAACAAATTATTCTGAACACTCTCCCAAGTCCCAACTTCGGCAGACAAGTTTCAAATTCTCCCTGAAGTTTCTAGCTACAAGCTAGAAATGATAGTAGTCATCAGGACTACTGACTGAACTGATTAAAGTAAATCCGTTTGTATCCAATCGACTCTCACTGCAAGACATACATCAAAAAATMTGGAACCAGGCGTGTCTGTATAACCTCACCCGTTCAAAATCTGTCCACGATAAGCATACTGATAAGCAGACCACCTGCCTTCCCACCTTTGGGACAACGACACCCATTGTTAGAGACTATAAAAAAAACAAATCAAATTGTATTCGTCACATGCGCCGAATACAACAGCTGTAGACCTTACAGTGAAATGCTTACTTACAAGCCCATACCAAAAAAAGTAAGAGGTAAAAATAACAATAGCTGGGCAGCAGAAAAAGAGCAGCAGTAAAATAACAATAGCTGGGCTATATACAGGGGGTACCGGTACAGAGTCAATGTGCGGGGACACCGGTGTCGAGGTAATTGAGGTAATATGTACATGTAGGTAGAGCTATTAAAGTGACTATGCGTAGATAATAACAGAGAGTAGCAGCAGCGTAGAAGCGGAGGATGGGCAATGCAAATAGTCTAGGTAGCCATTTGATTAGATGTTCAGGAGTCTTATGGCTTGGGGGTAGAAGCTGTTTAGAAGCCTCTTGGACCTAGACTTGGTGCTCCGGTACCGCTTGTGCGGTAACAGGGAGAACAGTCTATGACTAGGGTGGCGGGAGTCTTTGACAATTTTTAGGGCCTTCCTCTGACATCGCCTGGTATAGAGGTCCTGGATAGCAGGAAGCTTGTTGCCATACCAGGCAGTGATACAACCCGTCAGGATGCTCTCGATGGTGCAGCTGTAAAACTTTTTGACGATCTGAGGACCCATGCCAAATATTTTCAGTCTCCTGAGGGGGAATAGGTTTTGTCGTGCCATTTTCACGACTGTCTTGGTGTGCTTGGACCATGTTCGTTTGTTGGTGATGTGGACGCCAAGGAACTTGAAGCTCTCAACCTGCTCCACTACAGCCCGTCCATGAGAGTTTATTTGTTCTTTGCCAGTTGAGGACTTGTGAGGCGTCTGTTTCTCAAACTAGACACTCTAATGTACTTGTCCTCTTGCTCAGTTGTGCACCGGGGCCTCCCACTCCTCTTTCTATTCTGGTTAGAGACGGTTTGCGCTGTTCTGTGAAGGGAGTAGTACATAGCGTTGTACGAGATCTTCAGTTTCTTGGCAATTTCTCGCATGGAATAGCATTCATTTCTCAGGACAAGAATAGACTGACACATTTCAGAAGAAAGTTCTTTGTTTCTGGCCATTCTGTAATTGAACCCACAAATGCCGATGCTCCAGATACTCAACTAGTCTAAAGAAGGCCAGTTTTATTGCTTCTTTAATCAGAACAACATTTTTCAGCTGTGCTAACATAATTGCAAAAGGGTTTTGTAATGATCAATTCGTCTTTTAAAATGATAAACTTGGATTAGCTAACACAATGTGCCATTGGAACACAGGAGTGATGGTTGCTGATAATGGTCCTCTGTACGCCTATGTAGATATTTCATAAAAAATCCGCCGTTTACAGCTACAATAGTAATTTATAACATTAACAATGTCTACACTGTATTTCTGATGAATTTGAAGTTTTTTTAATGGACAAAAAATGTGCTTTTCTTTCAAAATCAAGGACATTTCTAAGGGACCCCAAACTTTTGAATGGTAGTGTATATACTGTATTTTATACCATCTATTGCATCTTGCCTATGCCACTCTGTCATTGCTCATCCATATATTTATATGTATATATTCTTATTCCATTCCTTTACTTAGATTTGTGTGTATTAGGGAGTTGTTGTGGAATTGTTAGATTACATGTTAGATATTGCTGCACTGTCAGAACTAGAAGCACAAACATTTCGCTACACTCACAATAACATCTGCTAACCATGTGTATGTGACCAATAAAATTGGATTTGAAATCACTTTGATTTGATTTGAGCTGTCACATTCGCTAGCTAGCCATACAGACAACCAGCTAACTAGCCACCGAACTGGACACTCGAGTAATTCCTGTTGATCTGTAGGTTATGGTTTGCCATAACTTATTTTCATTCATGCCTCTGGTGAGAGATCTTCTTGATGCTGACACATGCTATTGTGGCACAGTAAGGCCCAATAGGAAGAATATCCAAAGGCCATTATAGAGGGCAAGGTCCACAGAGGTCAGAGTCCAATATGGTCTGCGGATACTGTTATGGCATTCCGCTGGAGGGACAAATGAGATATGTACTGTCTATGTTCTAACCGGTCAGGGAATGACACCCTAAAACCAGTACCATGATATAGACATATCTGTTCCAGAGCTGGTCCTGGATTATAACAATAAAATTGTGACCATCTCAACCAACTCAGGAACACCTATAGTCCTGGACTCACAGGCAGGACATGGTGGAAGTATGTGTTTTGGGGGATGATCAACATTGCTATTATCAATGCTTACACTGTGTGGGGGACCCTGTAAAGGCCCTTTCCCAGAAATCGCAGGCAAGTATCCCTGAAGGAATTCAAAATGCAACTTGTGCATTCGCTTTGTGATGGCTACAGTGGCAGGAAGTAGGGAGCTAAGAATGTGGCACCAGGGGGTGTGGACCGAGATGCTACTCATTATTTCAAAGCAGGCCACTCCCTGGTGAAGTTTGAATGGAGTAAGAGAGGGTGTGCATCCGGATTGGACACAGGGCAAAGAGTGGGTGCTCTACGTGTTCTGTGCCACTTTGCAAGATGGGGCCGTGCTTCCAGAAGTTCCATTACATAATGTAGGCTAAATGCAAATACTGAAGTGAAATCTCAAATTGTGTATTAAAAAATAGTATCTGAATCCAGCCTAACACTTAGTGTGTGTTTTTATCTGTCTCTACCTAATACTTGTTGCATTTACTGAATTGTTGTCAAAGTATTATGCTTATATTTTGTGCCACATGCTTCAACAAGTTACATGACATGTTGTAGGCTAAATTCAAATGCTCATGTGACAGTGTGACATGAATTTGTCATACAAATCTTATAGGCACATTTCTCTATCTAATACTTGAAGAAAATGTTGTTAAAGTACTATTTCTACATTTTGTGTCAGGCCTGGTCTAAATTGTATTGAGAAAGCTTATCTACATTTTGGATAGTCTCTGAATAGTTGTTACATTTTTTGTTGCATTTTTTTGTAACATAAATAATCATCTTTGACAATCCAATAGCCTACTTTGTGTGGGTTTTGAAATACTTTCTGAATATTGTCRTCTGGTCACATTTTGGATACATTTTTTAAATGGAAATTATATTTATAGGTATAATATTTTATAGTTGGTACATTTTGAGTGAGTATTTTGGTCAAATTTACTACATTTTAAATACTCTAGAATCTTTTGCTGTGTTGAGTGTTTATCAATTTTTGATAGTGAGTGATAGTGATAGTGAGCCAGAAGYGGAATGGACACCCCTCAGAGCCTGGTTCATCTCTAGGGTTCTTCCTAGGTTCCTGGCATTCTAGAGAGTTTTTCCTAGCTACCATGCTTCTACATCTACATTGCTTGCTGTTTGGGGTTTTAGGCTGGGATTCTGTATAAGCACTTTGACTTCTGCTGATGTAAAAAGGGCTTTATATATACATTTGATTTGATTTGACAATTTAGTGTTATTCCTATTGACATGAATGTGGTGTCATATCAAATAAGAATTTGTGCTCTTTAYAACTAAGTTAAGTTGTAATTGTCAATTGTTCTTTTGAGCTATGTCTGTTTGTTTGAAATCTGTGAGAAAATGAGCTTTATCTTGAAAATGACCAAGTAATCTACAGCAGCATTCTGGAATTATATTGAGGCTAAAGGGTTAACTAAATGTTTCATAAGCTTTATACTTGAATTTTGTAACTTTTATTGACCGAGTTGGAAAACATGTTGACATTGTACCAGTGCTTAGCTAGCTAGCGAGCTGCATTAGTGAAACATTGGGAAATGCTAGCTAGCTTGCTTTACCACACTGTGTTAGTACGTTTTACTAACTAGTTAGTACGCTTTACTGATTGTTATTGCTTTSAGTCTGAAATTGGGAATTGAATTTTAATGGTTTGAATATGAGTCACACTGAAAAATGTTCTCCTGTTTCCTTATTTCTCCTGGTTAGCCTGTTGTCTCTGCAAAGGTTGTTGCATTGTAACTACAAAGTAATAAAACATGTCACTTCACTTCACATTAAGTTGCTTGCTCCTGGGTAAGTACATTGTAAATACATGTATGTCCCTTTAACAACATTGTAATTACATAGTTGATGGTTAAAGATTGTTACATTGTAAGTACTACTGTGTAGCCACATAGTAATAGGGGCAACTTAATGTAACGTGTTACCATCTTTTCACATATTCACCAACACTGGTATGGCAGAAGCACCAATTTTGAGAACAGCCATAATGATAACACTACGCTGTCATTGTAATGATGCAACAATTAAGATACCTAAATATGAGGTATTGCATAGCATGACTGGATGGATATGCTATGAACATACATTAACCTTTAATAATGAGGTTGGGATCTGTTATAACATGTTCATGAAATGCTTATAGATGTGTAATAAAAGCACTATGGATATGTAGTCAAAATAAATTCTTACCTAATAAAGTTATTATATTTCTATGACTCCAACGCACCTGCAATGATGTTCTCAGGGATCTTGACGAGGTAGGATGGCTTGCTGAACTTTGGCGGGTTGTCATTCTCATCCTATGGGAGAAGGCGAGCAAAGACAACAAAAATTATAACACTTAAACACAACACACAAACACATTATGATATGTAGTCTGTTTCTTTGTGTGTATATGTATTGTGTGGAAGTCTATTTGTTTTAGCATTCTGAGAGTCTCTTGCTCAGGAGTAGTAGTATGTTGTTGATTTATTGTAGTTCTCTCTGGGGTCTGTATAGATTCTAGAGGGATAGTGTCTTTATCCAGCCATGAATATTTTGCTGTGACACTTCTCTGTTTCTTTATTATGGTTCTGATTACCAACATATTGTACCAGCAGAGTTTTAGACACCCAGCTTACAGTGTCTGTGTGTTTGTGTATGTGTATGTATTTGTTAGTGTGTAGGTATACTATGTATTAATCTATTTGAAAAGTCTCTGATACAAGATGAGGTATGAATCCCAGCAGTAGCCTCTGCATGTGACAATATGGGAGAATCCATGTGATAAGATGCACAGAGAGAGTGAAGTCCAAACCTATTCGACTATCCCCGGGCACCGAAGTTGGGTTAAATGCAGAAGACACATTTCAGTTGAATGCATTCAGTTGTACAACTGACTAAGTATCCCCCTTTCCTCTCTCTCTCTCTCTCTCTCTCTCTCTCGCTCTCTCTGTCATTCAGTGGAAGACAGGGAGTCACACACACAAACCGACGACCACATGGGGTTATCACTGTGTGGCAGCATCACACACAGGGCTTTCGTAGTGCAGCACAAGATAAATAGTAGCCTGAGTGCCAGCTGTCAGTGTTAACCTTCTATAGCACCTGCCACAGCAGGGGACACTCCAGAAATAGTGACAGATATGAAAGTGTTCGTGGTTAATTGTCTATGTAGCTATGGTTTATTAACTGTTTATGTACGGGGTTAAACACTTCTATATGTTTTTCTCGAATGTGTTTCTCTATGTAAGGATGTATGCTCATTCACACTGCTTGTTGGTTAGCAAATGCTCCTTCTACCTGTCACTCCCTAACTTKTTGACCGGTGTTTTGGCTCACTGCAATGTACTGCTTGTTTCTACAGCACTTCCTGTCAAGAACAGAGACACGGAAGCCCAGCCAGCCTAGCTAGCCTGTAGTTTAAGTGGAGGTAACTAACAAACGTTTTCAACGCTGCAGGAGCTGTGTTTATTTTTCTCTATTCTAGGACAATGTGGACCGTCTGGACTTTCAATGTAACAACTGTTTGCTTGCAGAGGACTAATCTTAGCAAATAACTGGCGAACTTACACAAGCTACTGGGGAATCTATGCCTGCCTACTTTCTCTTTCTCTTCTACTCCAGAAGCTGGATGCTGCTCTGGTCTGGTGGGAGTGTCGCCGCCGTGTCGTCTCTCCATAGCCGACTGGCCGCTGCTCTGCAGGGATCCTTCCCAGAAGGTGTCTCCCCCTTCCATGGAGAATGGAGTTAGTAGGTCGCTTCTGGAAAACTTAGTAGATGTTCCTATTCTTGACCCTACCAACCAGCCGTGGAGGCACGTCACTCGCAGTGGAATTCGAAAGCAGCGGCCTTTGGCAATAGAGGCCTCCTTTGCGAATGGAAGTCCGGACTTCAAACAGACTTCAAACATCTTGCCGCCCTGGATCCAGAGGTTCCGGCGCCTTCATCCCTGGGGGCTTCCACTTCGACATCGGATCCTGAGGTACCTGCATCCTTTGTTCTGTCTCCATCTACGGTGGCTGCTACCTCAGGTTCAGATCTTTAGAGCTCCCCCTCATCGGATTGTGAGGGTGTATAAGACTCTGGCCCCTTCATTAGCCACGATGGATTCTACGGCTGGCTCAGGTCCATCGGGACGCACCTCCCATTGGTCTTCTAGGGGTCTTCTAAACCACTCGAGGCGAAAGAACAGCCGGACCTCCTCAGCCATTTCACCTGCTGTCGTCATCACCAGCTCTATGGTGAGAAACCATGTGCTATCCTGGAGCACGAATACAGGACATTACAAGGCTTTTTCCTACCATTCTACAACAACTGCCGGGGGCTGACGCTGTCATAGTCCATGTGGGGTCAACCGACATTATAGGGGCTAGCTCGGAACTGCTAAAAATGAATTATAACGAACTGATTTGAGCTCTGAAAGATTCCAAAAAGCGGTAAATTATTTCAGGCCTGTTACCATTGCTGGGCTGTGGCTGTGAAAGACTCAGCAAGCTACTGGCATTACACACCTGGCTAAAAGATTACTGTTGCTCTGTTGGCATAACTTTTATAGATAACTTTGACACCTTTTGGAAACAGTAGACGCTCTACAGGAATGACCGAGTCCATCCAAATCATCTTGGCTTCTGGACCACGTCCGCGCATTTCAAGGTTGCGTTGAGAAAGTTACTTATCAGTGACCCAAGCCCTGCTCAGATAATCCCTACCATTGTGTTGCTGTGCTGATGAAAATGTACATTTTCCCAGGGGCGTTGGCTGTCATAATGTAAGTAACATGATTTATGTCCTTCTAACTCCCCTGAAAGCCTCGGTCAAACCTACAGCTATTGTATGCAGTACTCATGCACCTATGAACCTGAGTTATATGTTAGCACTGATGCTAGTTCACCCGAGTAGGAATATGTTTGCCCTAGTAGGAACTCCACTGTGTGCAGCTCAGCTCAAAAATAAATATAATTGTCATGTCTACTACCTCTGATAAGCCTCCTAGTAAAGTAATAAAAAACATTAAAGTCTCCCAGAAAAGTGAAAAATATAGCCCACATTAACATATGTAGCCTAAACAAGGTTCATGAAATTAATAACTTGCTAGAAACAGATAACATTCATATACTGACTCTCTCTGAAACTCACTTAGATAATAACTTTGATGATTCAGTGGCAGTAATACATGGTTTCAACATCTTCAGAAAAAACAGGAATGCCAATGGTGGAGGTGTTGCCATTTATGTTCAGTCATATTCCTGTAAGGCTTAGATACGATCTCATATCAAATGCTATTGAAGAAATATGGCTACAGATTTTCACCTGCCTCACCTAAAGCCCATTCTTGTGGAAAGCTGCTATAGACCAAGTGCTAACGGTCAGTATCTGGATAATATGTGTGAAATGCTTGATAATGTATGTGATATCATCAGAGGTATATTTTCTGGATAATCTAAATGTTGACTGGCTTTCATCAAGCTGCCCACTCAAGAAAAAGCTTAAAAATGTAACCAGTGCTTGCAAACTGGTTCAGCTTATCAGTCAACCTACCAGGGTATTTACAAATAGCACAGGAATGAAATGATCCACATGTATTGTTCACATCTTTACTAATCCTGCAGAAATCTGCTCAAAAGCCGTATCCAAATCCAGCAGATGTAGTGATCATAATATAGTAGCCATATCAAGGAAAACCAAAGTTCCAAAGGCTGGGCCTAATATAAGTGGTCAAACAATACGTTTTGTAGTGATTCCTATGTTGAGGATTTAGATAATAGTTGCTGTTCTGTGGTGTGTAATGAGGAGCAACCAGACGCTGCACCTGAAACATTTCTGAAATTGCTGATTTCAGTTCCACATGCATCCATTAAATAACAAAAAAAAATTAAATCCCCATGGATTGATGAGGAATTTAAACATATTATGGTTGAGGGGGATGAGGCAAAAGGAATGGCAAATAAGTCTGGCTGCACAGCTGATTGGCAAACGTACTGTAAATTGAGAAATCAAGTGTCTAAACTTAACAAAAAGAAGAAGAAACTGTACAATGAAACAAAGATAAATGATATAAAGAATGTCAGTAAAAAGCTTTGGAGCAAGTTCAATTATATTTTGGGCCAAAAGGTAATCTCTGCTCCATCATTCATTGAATCAGATGGCTCATTCATCACAAAACCCACTGATATTGCCAACTACTTTAATTATATTTTTAATTGCCAATATTAGAAAATGTAGGCATGAAATGCCAACAACAAATTCTGAACCTACACATCCATACATAACTGAAAAAATGATGAAAGAGGTGAAACAATAATTGTTCTATCAACAATGAAAAGGCACCTGGMTCTGACAACTTGGATGGAAAATTACTGAGAATGATAGCGGATTATATTGTCAGTCCCAATTGCCGTCTTTTCAATCTAAGCCTTCAGGAAAGTGTTTGCCCTCAGGCCTGGAGGGAAGCAAAAGTAATTCCGTTACTCAAGAATAGCAAAGCACCCTTAACTGGCTCAAACAGCTGACCAATCAGCCTGTTACCAACCCTCAAACAGCTGACCAATCAGCCTGTTACCAACCCTCAGTAAACTTTTGGAAAAAATTGTGTTTGAACAGATACAGTGGCTTGTGAAAGTATTCACCCCCTTGGCATTTTTCCTATTTTGTTGCCTTACAACCTGGAATTAAAATATATTTTTTGMAAGGTTGTATCATTTGATTTACACAACATGCCTACCACTCTGAAGGTACAAAATATTTTGTATTGTGAAACAAATAAGAACAAAGACAAAAAACAGAACACTTGAGTGTGCATAACTAATCACCCCCCCCAAAATCAATACTTGGTAGAGTCACATTTTGCAGCAATTAATTGCTAGTCTCTTGTGCTATGTCTCTATAAACTCGGCACATCTAGTCAATGGGATTTTTGCCCATTCTTTAAGGCAAAACTGCTCCAGCTCCTTCAAGTTGGATGGGTTCCGCTGGTGTACAGCAATCTTTAAGTCATACCACAGATTATCAATTGGATTGAGGTCTGGGCTTTAACTAGGCCGTTCCAAGACATATAAATGTTTCCCCTTAAACCATGCAGGTGTTGCTTTAGCAGTATGCTTTGGGTCATTGTCCTGCTGGAAGGTGAACCTCCGTCCCAGTCTCAAATCTCTGGAAGACTGAAACAGGTTTCACTCAAGAATTTCTCTGTATTTAGCACCATCCATCATTCCTTCAATTCTGACCAGTTTCCCAGTCCCTGCCAACAAAAGAAATTCCCACAGCATGATGCTGCCACCACCATGCTTCACTGTGGGGATGGTGTTCTCAGGGTGATGAGAGGTGTTGGGTATGRGCCAGACATAGCATTTTCCTTGATTGCCAAAAAGCTCAATTTTAGTCTCATCTGACCAGAGTACATTCTTCCATATGTTTGGGGAGTCTCCCACATGCCTTTGGTGAACGTCAAACGTGTTTGCTCATTTTTTCTTCAAGCAATGGCTTTTCTCTGGACACTCTTCCGTAAAGCCCAGCTCTGTAGAGCGTATGGCTTGAAGTGGTTCTATGGACAGATACTCCAATCTCCGCTGTGGAGCATTGCAGCTCCTTCAGGGTTATCTTTGGTATCTTTGTTGCCTCTGATTAATACCCTCCTTGCCTGGTCCGTCCTTGGGATGTTCAACATTTCATATATTTTTGTATAACCCAACCCTGATCTGTACTTCTCCACAGCTTTGTCCCTGACCTGTTTGGAGAGCTCCTTGGTCTTCATGGTGCCACTTTCTTAGTGGTGCCACTTGCTTAGTGGTGTTGCAGACTCTGGGGCCTTTCAGAACAGGTGTATATATATACTCAGATCATGTGACACTTAGATTGCACACAGGTGGACTTTGTTTAACTAATTATGTGACTTCTGAAGGTAATTGTTTGCCCCATATCTTATTTAGGGGCTTCATAGCAAAGGGGGTGAATTACATATGCACGCACCACTTTTCCATTTTTCATTTTTTAGAATTTTTTTAAACAAGTTATTTTTTTCATTTCACTTCACCAATTTGGACTATTTTATGTAGGTCCATTACATGAAATCCAAATAATTTTACATTTAAATTGCAACAAAATAGGAAACACAATGCCATATCACAGTAAAAAATGAACAACATATTTTCAACATGCTTATAGGGAAGGGCATTCAACATGTATGACACTTAAACACATGGCTGATGATTGGCTGAGAGAATTGATAATAAATAATAAATTTGATAATTATTGATAATAAAAACATTGTGGGAGCTATTTTGTTAGACTTCAGTGCAGCTTTGACATTATTGATCATAATCTGCTGCTGGAAAATGCATGTGTTATGGCTTTACATCCCCTGCAATACTGTAGATTGTGAGTTACCTGTCTAACAGAACACAGAGGGTGTTCTGTAATGGAAGCCTCTCCAACATAATCTAGGTAGAGTCAGGCATTCCCCAAAGCAGGTGTCTAGGCCCCTTACTTTTTTCAATATTTACTAATGACCTGCCACTGGCTCTGAGTAAAGCCTGTGTGTCTATGTATGCTAATGACTCAACAATATACACGTCAGCTTCCGCAGCAAGTGAAACCTCTGCAAAACGTAACAAAAGATCTGCAGTCTGTTTCAGAATAGGTGGCAAGAAATAGGTTAAAAACAAGAAGCATTGTATTTGGGACAAATCATTCCCTAAACCCTGAACCTCAACTAAATCATGTAATGAATAATGTTGAATTTGAGCAAGTTGAGGAGACTACACTGCTTGGAGTAACCCTGGGTTGTAAATTGTCATGGTCAAAACCAATTGATGCAGTAGCTAAGATGGGGAGAGGTCTGTCCATAATAAACCCCTTTTCAACAACTCTATCAACAAGGCAGGTCTCTATCAACAAGGCAGGTCCTACTATTATTGTGGTCAGGTGCCACAAAGAGGGACTTAGGAAAATTAAAATTGCCACAGAATTGCCCCCACTTAATGTGTTGTGAAATCTGTTGTGAAATGTATTGTAACTTTTTTTAAATTCTATATAACTACCTTAATTTTGCTGGACCCCAGGAAGAGTAGCTAATGGCAGCAGCTAATGGGGATCCATAATAAATACAATTACAAATGTTAAATATGAGAGTTGATGTAAGTCGTTGCAATTAGCAATGACAGTTCCTGTCAGTTAGTGTTGTCATAACTCTCCTGTGACGACCTGAAGGATCAGGTGACAGTGGGTCCGCTCTACAGCACGCTCTCTCTTATAGATGGAGAGAGCAGGAAGTCGGCTGTTTTATGGCGGTCATAAAATACGTTGCCTCTATTCTCTGTAGTGTTCGAGATTGGAGGATAAACTGTGGAACACAGAGAGACCTTTGAACATCAAAAGCTTAAATAATTTAACAATATTTGTATTTTTGAAAATGTGGGAGTGGTCCGTAAACACTTAAGGGACAGTCCATGACGAATGTGTTTCATTTGGTGATTTCATGAAGGACAGGAAACACTCATTACAGTGTCTTTGGTTGTGTACACCTGTTAATTATGGGGTTTACATCTAAATATTGAGAAATGTATGTGATTAAACATGAAACTATTTGTGAAAATATGTAATGTGATGTTATTAACCTTCTAAATGAGAAAACATGGGTTTTCATATAAAGTTAACCAAATCAGTCGCCATGCCCACGTGAGCATAGACATTACGTCGGCTTCCTGGACAACCCTTTTCTCAGAAGTGTATAAAACCCACTCCTGACGAAATTTACATTAGACTGGAAAACATGGAGCGTACGCTACATGTTGAAATGAACTACTTAGGGATAGCCCCCTTTTTTTCAATTTTCGCCTCAATGACATACCCAAATCTAACTGCCTATAGCTCAGGCAATGAAGCAAGGATATGCATATTCTTGATACCATTTGAAATGAAACACGTTGAAGTTTGTGGAAATGTGAATTGAATGTAGGAGAATATAACACAATAAATCTGGTAGAAGGAAATACAAAGAAAATAAAAACTGTTTTTTTTCTCCCACCATCTTTGAAATGAAAGAGAAAGGTCCAGTTCCAGCCATCACTCTTCTTGTAATTCCGATGGTGTCCACAAGATGGCAGCAGTGTATATCCATTTCAGATGGATAACTTGAAGTATGAGCGAGCTACAGGACATGTAGTGTGAAGTCACCCAGGTACATATGGGCAAATCGTGAAAGAGACATTTGCATTCATATTGAAGCACACACAATTACAGCAGCCATGAAGGTTTTAAATGATTATCACTGAAGCGCTTGACAAAAAACAGCACTGTATCTCACTTTATCATTGATCTCTCTCAGGCTTTTGATACAGTTGATCATGCTATACTAAGGCAGAGATTGTCGAGTGTAGGTCTTTCAGAGCATGCAGTTGCATTGTTTGCTAACTATCCGTCTGATAGAACTCAGTGCACTCAATTTGATGGGCTTATGTCTGTTAAATTGTCTGTCGTTAATGGTGTGCCCCAAGGCTCTGTACTTGGTCCTCTCTTATCCACTATTTGTATATAATTGATGGAGACAAAAATGTCCAAAATGCGCAACTTCATTTTTATGCTGATGATACTGTTATTTACTGTTGTGCCTCGTCTCTTACAAAAGCTTTCCAGAACTTGCAAACTGCTTTTTATACGGTTCAACATACCTTGTGTCAATTGAAGCTTATCCTCAATACTGACAAAACTAAACTAATGGTGTTTTCTAAAGCAAGAAATAGACCTCTGAACCTTTCACCAATTACTACCTGTCAGGGCAAGGAGATTGAGGTTGAAACCTCATATACATATCTTGGCATTTTAATTGATGACGGCCTCTCTTTTAAATTGCATATTCAAAAACTTACAAAAAAATTGAAGCTGAAATTMGTATTTTATTTTAGGAATAAGGCCTGTTTTTGAGTGTTTGAGATCAATTGACACCCTTTACCATGGCACTTTGAGATTTATTTTAAACTGCAAAACCCTTATGCACCACTGCACTTTGTATACCAGGGTTGGCTGGCCTTCTCTAGTCACTCGTAGGCTCAGTCACTGGTATACTTTTATTTATAAAYCCATTTTGGGTTTACTACCTTTTTATTTGGGCATTTTTATTGTTCAGAAATGTGGTGGGTACTCTCTTCGTTCGCTGGACTTTATCCTGCTAACTGTTCCAAATGTCCGAACTGAATTTGGTAAAAGGGCTTTTATGTACTCTGRGCCATCGTCTTGGAACGCCTTACAAAATACTTTTAAACTGGAAGAACTTGTACCGATTGGTATTTTTAAATCACTGATGAATGATCTTGAGACTGATTCCCTGACCTGTCAATGTTTTCAATTTGCTGTTTTTGATTTTGTTATACTCTTGTGAATTCTATGGTTTTTACTAGATTACTTGTAGTTTTTCATGTTGTTTGTCTGTCATTTTTGTAATGACTTGGTGCTGCCTATCTTGGCCAGGACGCTCTTGAAAAATAGATTTTAAATCTCAATGAGCCCTTCCTGGTTAAATAAAGGTTAAATACATCAAATTAAAATTAAAATTTCATTTTTCTGCAAGAATATCGTCAAATCTGTATACTTGGACTGTGATTTAGCTTTTCCAGTATTAGTAGCCATATTATCAGCTCAACATTTGCAAAACAACCAGTTTTCATAACTTCATAACTCTGAAAWTTTTTATAATTTTTGTCCAAAAGGAAAAGGCATGCTGTCTCAAAAGGCAGGCACCTACATTTTTGAACAGACACAGGGTTTCCATATATTTCCGTAAAGCCCAGCTCATTGGCTATCTAGCTAGCTCTCTCTCACCCCGATTGGCTTATTTGACCAAGATAGAGTCGTTCAAGTGAAGACCGCCCGTGTCATCGGCGTGCCATGAAGGCGTCGATCTCTGACCAAATATCYTTTCCTATAGGATATACTACACCCTTAATGATATAGTGAAGTATTGTTACAGTCTAGAATCTATAAGGAATACATATGAAGGTGATTTGGGTCGTTGAAACAACGTTTAGGGTGAGATATTCATAGATTTCTTTCTTTGCAAATTGAACGAGTGGAAATACAAAATCGATCGTGCATTCTATATGGACCTTTTTAGGATATGAAAAATGATTTTATCTTACAAAACAACACTTCATGTTATCTCTGGGACCCTTTGGATGTCAACACGTGTCACGCCCTGACCTTAGAGATCCTTTTTATTCTCTATTTTGGTTTGGTCAGGGTGTGACTAGGGTGGGCAATCTCTGTGTTCTACTTCTTTGTTGGCCGGGTATGGTTCCCAATCAGAGGCAGCTGTCTATCGTTGTCTCTGATTGGGGATCATACTTAGGCAGCCTGTTTTCCACCTTAGTTTGTGGGATCTTGTTTTTGCAGTTACTAGGTAGTCTGCTGAACGTTACGTTCGTTTATAATTTGTAGMTTTTTTTGGTGTTCATCAATAAAGAAATATGTACGCTTACCACGCTGCGCCTTGGTCTCCTTCTACCAACGACGGACGTAACAACACGGCTGGAAATGGTTCAACTCTGAGACTATCGATCACTACAGAATAAGAGCAAATCCTAGARGTAGAATTACTAGTCTGCAGCTGGAAATTACGTAAGTCTAGTAAGAGAATACCGACAACCGCGGAAGCATCTATTCTATGCAACGACCATCTGTACGCCTGACGTACCATTACAACAGACACTATCCAGAGCTGCTGAGAAAACACCAACTACGAAATACATTGTGACTTCTGGGGAAGTTAACCAGAGACTCTCTGATGTACTGACTCTCTAGCAGACGGACCGGCGATTCCAACAGAGAAGACAACAACGACATACGGGCGTAAATATATACATTGCAATTCGTTATCAAATGAGGGGCRATTCATGTGCAAAGGATTAGCATTTCAATGAATATAATGATCAAATGTGTGTAGTGAATTCATTTTGTCTTTCTTGCTTTTATCTGTCCCCACCCCTTTCCATTGTCTATTAAGCCGTCATACCGGTTTAGCACACTAGGGACTTATCAATGCATTGTGTTAGTAACCAATAACTGTGATTTGTTTAGTTAGTTAGTAAATAAATCATTTAGCCAATTTGTATATTGCTGATTCATTATGGAGGCTAGGGAGGCTAGGGTTTGCGATGTTCAGTAATGAGAACTGATGAGGTAAAAACAATACATTAATACACAACTGTACTCAATAAGATATGAACATATCTGAAGAGTTATATTCGGGAATTGAAACTCTATAAACAACATATTCCTGTGGTGCCCCGACTTCCTAGGTAATTAAAGTTACATGATTAGTTTAATTGCGTAATTAAAATACATATAGAGAATTGATTTGATAAGCTGGTCTTCACATTTAATGATAGTCCAGGCACTACAGTGTACTGTATCTTACTGTAAGATACAACACTTACGAGTAGGGTGACGTTACCCCTTGATGGCAGTTTTGCATTTTCCCCGCTAATGGTCAAGGTCAGGATTGGGGAGGGGAAGCTGATCCTGGATCTGTAGCAAGGGGAAACTTCACCCCAGAGCACTGTAGACCGCTACACACACTTAAACAGAGTGACGTAGGGTCGTATACGGTCCGTTCCAAAATTTTAGCCACACAAAAGTACGTAGAACTACATGTAAAAACAATGCTCCGTCACTGCTTTTGCATAGTTGCGTGAAATGTTTAGGGCCCTTTAGATTGTATTAATAGTTAATCTATACTACGGGATCGGTGTCCCTAAACCGGGATGGTTGTTGCTCAATATCTCATAATGTGACTAAAAAACGTTGTATACAACAGCCAACTTTCTGGGTCTTATATGGGCAGAAAGCTTAAATTATTGTTAAACTTACTGCAGTGTCCAATTTGCAGTAGCTATTACAGAAAAGAAAGACAATGTTATTGTTTGAGGATAGTGCGTAACAAAAAAAAAACTTTTATCACGGCAACTAGTTTGATACAATCGCCTCTGAAGGTAAATACTGTACTTAGATTCAGTAATCTTGCTCTGATTTGTCATCCTGAGGGTCCCAGAGATAAAATTTAGTGTAGTTTGTTTGAAAAAAATATATTTTTATATTCAAATGTAGGAACTGGGTTGTACAGTTTGACTCCACTGCTGTCTCTGGCTCCACACCCCGCCTACCCGCCCGGCAATCTAGATGTATGAAAGTTAGCGTATTTTCTGTAGGAACGCTAATGATCCATCATGTATGACATAACCTGGAGTGTGTAAACAAAKAAAAAAATGTGTATGTTCTCTGTAGTTATGTACTTGAACATTTATACATTTACCAATTCGGCACATTTGGGCAAACTCCTTGCAGGCTTGATGCAAAATATTGTGTAGTGAGATAATTCTTCACTTGATCGGTCTGAAACTTTGCACAAACACTGATTACACCTAGACTACTATCTTAATGTATGGCCTTTCTCTTGCATTTCAAAGATGATGAAAAAAAAAAAAAGTTTTATATTCTCCTCCATTAATTTCACATTTCCACAAACTTCAAAGTGTTTCCTTTCAAATGGTATCAAGAATATCCATATCCTTGCTTCAGGTCCTGAGCTACAGGCAGTTAGATTTGGGTATGTAATTTCAGGCGAAAACTTAAAAAAGTGGCCAATCTTGAATTAAAACTTCTTCGGGATTGGTGTCCCTTCCACGGGTCGGTTGAGCTAACGTAGGCTAATGAGATTAGCATGAGGTTGTAAGTAACAAGACAATTTCCCTGGACATCTGATATTGGCAGAAAGCTTAAAATATTGTTTACCTAACTGCACTGTCTAATTTACAGTAGCTAAAACAGTGAAATAATACCATGCTATTGTTTGAGGAGAGTGCACCATTTTTAACATGAAAAGTTATTAATAAACAAATTAGGCTAATTTGGGCAGCCTTGACACAACATTTTAAACAAAAATGCAATGGTTCATTGGATCAGTCTAAAACATTGCACATACACTGATGCCATCTAGTGGCCAAAATCTAAATTGCACCTGGCTGGAATAATATATTATGGCCTTTCTCTTGCATTTTAAAGATGATGGTACAAAAAAATACAAAATAATGGTTGTTTTTTCTTTGTATTATCTTTTACCAGCTCTATTGTGTTATATACTACTGCATTCCTTTCACATTTCCATAAACGTCAAATGGTACCAAGAATATGCATATCCTTGCTTCAGGGCCTGAGATACAGGCAGTTAGATTTGGGTATGTCATTTTAGGTGAAAATTGAAAAAAAATAGCTAATCCTTAACCTGTTTGCAACAGTAGTACATGACAGGATTGGGATCATTTCAAAGTGAAGTCAGTGAGTGTTGGATGAAACCTAAATGAGTGTTGCTTGCATGAGTGTTGGTTGAAACATTTAGAAAGCATAAAGTTGGGTGATGTACTGACAAACAGCTCGACGGTGACAGAGACACTGCTGTTAAGGGCTGGGTTCCCGCCGTCTTTAGCCATCACAGTCAGGTAGATCATTCCTTCAGGGACCATCTCGTAGTCCAGAGGGCTGTTCACACTGACCACTGAGGACAGAAAAATTAGAGAGAGAGAGAGAGAGAGAGGAGAAGAGAGGAGAGAGAGAGAGAGAGAGAGAGAGAGAGAGAGGAGAGAGAGAGAGAGAGAGAGAGAAGAGAGGGAGGGGGAGAGAGAGGAGAGGAGAGAGAGAGAGAGAGAGAGAGAGAGAGAGAGAGAGAGAGAGAGAGAGAGAGAGAGAGAGAGAGAGAGAGAGAGAGAGAGAGAGAGAGAGAGAGAGAAGAGAGAGAGAGAGAGAGAGAGAGAGAGAGAGAGAGAGAGAGAGAGAGAGAGAGAGAGAGAGAGAGAGAGAGAGAGAGAGAGAGAGAGAGAGAGAGAGAGAGAGAGAGAGAGAGAGAGAGAGAGAGAGAGCAGGAGAATGACATAATACAGCAACTTTATATTTTGGTTACATTAAAACAATGTACAACTGCTAATGTAGAACTGCTAATAATGTTAATTACCAAATACCAAAATGAATGTGTTTCAATCTATAGCTAAAGGACTCCTGGAGTGATAAGTATAATTTCTGTCTTATCTGTTGTTGTCTAGTACTGTCTTTTTGCTAGCTAGGGCCATCTACTTTAAGTGGCTGTCTTCCCAGTAGCCTACTTGGTGTGTGAACTGCTGACTGCTCCTGGAGACGATCTGTGTCTGCACAATTATTCTCTCACTACAGGTGTCCCCCAGGGCTCGGTTCTAGGCCCTCTCCTATTCTCTCTATACAATGTGTTGGGTTGTAATTTGAAATACTTGCTACACCAGAAGCCATGGTCTTGGAGAGTTACTAAGTAAGGGAAAAGGCGATCACATGGTTGCGTTCACTGATAAGGGTGGACAGCTGTGGATTAGAGAAGAATGGGGGCCGAGGTCAGGTCAGGTCACATGAAGGGAGAAGAAACAGTGTATTACCCACATCACTTAACTTCCTGCCTAGCAACAAAGATGTAATGTTTAGAGAAAAGGAGGAGACTCCACCTAAAGGGGGTATAAATACTTGTGCTGGTGGGAACATGTCTTTGTCTTATGCAGCTGTGTGACCCAGTGGGTGAATAAACTTGGCTTCAGCGTTATTAGTCGTCCCTCAGTTTTTACTCCGTTTATTTAGAACCTAACAGTTGGCGCTGCGAGAAGGGTTCACCACGATTTACAGTCAAACTAGAGACTCTGAATCAGTGAAACAGGAGCCGGCACCAAAAACAAGTTAGGCACAGTTCCTACACCTGTTATCACTCATTCTGACATCTTGGGGAGATGAGAATTGTAGGCTGAACAATTTATAGGATACAGACCAAGAAAAGCCTGAGTMTATTCAGTAGGCCCACTGTAAATAATACAGGTAGGACTAGGCACTGTGCCCTAATCTGGCACTAGCAGATCATTCGAATGAAAATGCAGGAATTTGTACCTCCGCTTCGATGGCAGGGTTGAAACCCACTGGCAAAACTGCTATTGCAGGGGTGGTGGACCAACACTCCACATGGGCAGAGATAGTTCAAGCCACATTAAGAGTGGAATCTAATTCCACTCACTTTGCAGTGCGTATAGTCGCTGCCCAACATACCCCCAGTACCGGTAATGGATTCAAGAGTAAGACAAATTAAATCAAGCGGAGGTATATATGTTTTTTTTTACATTGGATAAATGTAGAGACTCAGAGTTGCAAAATGGTATATATCATACACTGCATTTTTGAGGAACAATGGGGAAGTAATTCTGCTTTGAAAGTTGAAAAACTTTCAAAAGCTCCTCTTTGTCTACACCCATTCAGCATCGTTCACACCCTCTTAAGCTTTAGCCCCACCCATCTCGTTTCGCTCTCGGAGCGTCCAGAGCGCACACTTGACGCTCTAGCCGATGATTTGATTACATCTGGATAACATGAAAACAGTCTAACAAGCTCTACTGGCAACAATTTCATGATGCTTTTTTGCCGACCTTTACTGACACCGGCCATATTCAATGGGTGTTGAACACTTTAAAGAAATGTAGCTAGCTAGCTAGGTAAACAATGACCCTAGCTAAGTAAACAACGTGTAAGATCACACACATCATGTAACTTTAGCAAATGAGCCAGCAAGCTAATGTTAACTTGAAGTCGAGTTTTTAGAAAAGCCTCTGTTACGTAGGCTCTGAGGAAAGTAATCGGAGAGTTTGCGGACTCAAAGATACTCTGCTATTGGTCAGTTGCGGGCGACCTAGAGCCGTCCTGACACTGAATTGATCACAGTGGGGATTGGTGCGGTCTGTGGGGGTGAGGGGCCAGGGTGACTGTGTGTTCTGTGTGAAACACTGTACTTGGTGAAGCCCTATTGGAAGAAGGACCTCATTCTGAAAGTGTCTGTGTGACTGTCTAAGTGACCCTCAGAGGTGGTGAATTCCAATTATTTTAAATGTGCTAGCCAGGTATGCCCTGGGTTACTCTGTGTGAGTATTTTGTTATGGGATCACTAGGTAATATTTGTAGGAGCGTTCTGTGTGAGCACGGTAGGTTGACTCTGTGTGGGTAACCTTTTAATTATGTTCTGATGTTCTGTGTGAACATCTGACCAGTTCTGTGTGAACATCTGACCAATCCTGTGTGGGTGATCCTTAAAGTTCTGTGTGAGTACCTAAGAATTTCTTACGTTTTATATGGATTCTGTGAAAATWTGAAAACATGATCAATTGTATGTGTGRATAATCGATTACTAGTGATAACGATGAAAGTAATGCTGAGAATATAAATAGATACAATTTAAACCACCCATTCGTAGTTTTAAGCAATATTAAACTGTCTACAAAATCTGGGCAATTGAGCTCTAGAAACTGATTAGAGTGTGTCCACTTTTGGTTATCTTACGATGTAACTATAACACGCTTATTGGATTATCTKCGTCTGGGTACAACATTTGAAATAAAACTGCCCTTAAGGTCTGAAACTGTTTTATTTTTTCTTCCCAGTATGAGAGGAGTTGCGGGATTTATTGAATAAACCGTTTTCCATAAAGTTAGAGCGAATTAAGATGGAATCTCGACGTAATTTATAATGTCGTACAAAGCCTAGGGTATCCATCAAACTAATTATCATTGCGTGATTAATGAGATGTAGTCTTAATTGAAATACGTTGCATGAGTAAACATAATCTACTTTTATTAAAAGGCGCAAGATCTGTTTCCTAGTCAATGAATGTCAATTTTACTCTTTGACTGCTAATCTATTCATTTGGCATGTGAGAATCATCGCCGCAGTAACGTTTGGACCTTTAAATTAGGGCTATTTTCTGGGAATTGTCTCGGTAGTACGTGCCTGATTTTACGACTACAGACAATTGTAAAGTGGGTTTATTTGCGGGGAGTCTTAGATCTTCAAATAGCATTGCTGGTGCAGTGGTAGAATGTTCGCCTTCCAAAAGAAATTCTCGAGTTCGGTTCCCGGCCAATGCACTGACTAAAATCTGAGTTACTCATTGTAATTCAACTATTTGGTATGTTTTGACTGGAAGGATACGGTCGCTAGTGTTTGTATAAGATATAAACTGAACGTTTTAATAGCTCGTTTGGTTCAAATTGAAAGACTAATTAATTTAACTTAAATATCGAGGCGAGTTTGATGTGATACGTTGTCTGTTGCCTAAATGGTCTGCTGAAATAACATATTGAGAAAAATAGGGAGTCGTATTTAAATAACTGAATCAAGGAAGAGACAGTTACCTAAATCTAATGAATACATTTGGCGCTGTACATGTTATTTTTAAAGTCTTGGACATTTCATAAGTGTGAAGCCGAAAGAGAAGAGAAAATTGTAAAGTTTTGTTTTAATCTTACGATAGAGGTAAGGCAGAATGTTGTTTGAGAGGGGTTATATTTTTGCCACCTGGTAAAAAAAATAGGAGAGTTGGGCTGAAAGAGATTCAGGTGTGAATAAGGAAACATTTTGTGATAATTTTGGTATTCTGATGGTTATTGATTCTTGGTTTGATTGTTTAGGTAACACCAGTGAATTTGAGCAGGAAGGTCATGTATTCTAACATTGTAATCTGTTTCCATTACGTGGAACAATGTCAGGTCATTAAAGTTGATTGCAGTTTGAGTAATTTTTATTTTTACAGGGACAGTGCACATTAATCACAGTTGTGTGTGTCTAATGGCAGGGTATTCCAGACATGGGAAGCTCTCACAGTGAAAGCAGATTGACTAAAGGTGCTTTTCCTTAAGGGAACTATACAGTCATCTCTCATGGCGGATCTTGTGGATCTGCTGCCATAAGGTTTGGGTTTCCTGTTCAACAAAAGTACTAAGTAGAGGGGGAGCCTGGACATTTAGAATCTTGAATACAAGATAGGCGTCAGTGTATTGCATACGATTTTTTCTTATGCTTTCTATAGCTATTGGGTTTCCTATCAATTACTTTGAGAGCCTGTTTGCAGACAGACTGAATGGGTTGTAATGTTGTAAAGCAAGCTTGGGCCAAACTAGTCAAGTAGTATGTTAAGTGGGGGAGTATCATATATTTGAAGTATAGTTTTGTTACCTCTGTAATCAAAACGATATCATATGTTTTGGAAATTAGCTAGGTTGAATTTGGTTATTTGAGTTACCTTTTTTATTTGCTATTTAAAAGAGAGGTTGGAATCAAGTATGATGCCGTGGTACTTAAAATCAGACACCACCTGTAGCTTTTCCCCTGATACATAGACATCTGTCTCAGGGGCATCAGTTGTTTTCTTTGTGAYGAACATGCAGACTGTGTTTTTTTATTTTTATTGAGAGGCAAACATGAGTCTCTGAGCAATTTTGTCATCTGAACCATTACAGTAGTGAGTTCTTGTGTAGCTTGTTGTTTGTTATTTGCATGCATTTATCACTGTATCATCTGCATACATTGGAAATTCAGACCCTGTACAGACAGAAGGAAGATCATTAATGTACGAGCTGAACAGTATTTTTTTTTATTTTTACGCTGATGTGACAGCGCCAACTTTTGAAAGATTTTAGATTTGTTAAAAATCAGGATAGTTTTTACTAAACATATCAACAGGTTGAAATTATTAGATTGCTGATTAAAGGGGTTATGGGTTTGTTTATTTGTTTACTGTTTATTGTTTATTTTAGGTGTTGATGTTACTTAATTAAACATTGTATTATCTAATGTGTTTGAGTAGGATTCTTTCTTCCGGGACGGATGGAAGTTACCTAAAGTATGTAAGTTAAAGGAGACATGGGAGAACACGTCTAWWTTTTTTTTAAATGCCTGAGATTAAATATCACTGATTCCTTACGCTGAGAAATGTACTACATCTGCGACAGAGGAAAAAATGATTACATTTAGATAGTAATGATACCAGGATAATTGTATTTAAGGGTAGTGTATGTTCAATTAAGCATACATATACATTGATGTAGATTACAATTTATGATTCATGATTTGAGGTACAGTGGAATTATCATTATTATTAGGTTTTGTTTATAGTTAACTTTTGAGTTTCTGAATCGGTGTAGTATAATGAATGTTAACGAAGTGTTTGTGTTTTTTTCTGGGAAAAAGGGGGTGTCATTGTCTCTTTGAAATGTTTCCTGGGACTATAATCTTGGGGAGAGTGAGTGAGATTGAGGCCGTAAACTACCAAATTGAAAAGGGCCTGGAAGTTTTTGTGTTTTTACCTTAAGGTTTGCAAATACACACACACAACACATTTTTTATGACTTTTTGTTGGTGTTTCTAAAATACTATGTTTGATTTGTTTTAAAATTGCCTTTGGGTTTGGTGAGTTTTCCATTTGTTTTAGTTCCAAGGTATCTTAAAGGGGCATGCACGCACGCACATGGAATATTTCTGAGTTTATATTTTCTGAGTTTTAATTAAACACGTGAATTATTTTGATAAAGGAATGTTCTGGGAACCTGGGATACAACATGTAGGAAATGTTTGACAAATTTTTTATTTGTCTAATATAGTAAGAAACACTTCTTTGCAGGGTTTGTATGACCTATGACATCTATCATGACTTTCAGTTGTGGCTTGATCACCCTCATTGGAAAGCCATTTTGATAATGAATTTAAGGTCATTTGTAATACTGATTTCAAGGTAATTTGTGTAATTGATAAATAAGATGGAGTTTATAGTTCTTAGCCATATTAACCAAGGGTAGGCTGCTTTAAGTCTATTTTCCTATGACCATATGGGTAAAATAATTTTTCTTTGTGGAGGTTTTCAGAGTAGTGATTTTAATTTGTGTATGTTATTTGAAATTTTGTTTTATCTTTTGACCAGTAGTAGTGTTTTTTTTTCTCACCTTACTCTCATGGAGGGTTATGTGTTAAAATGGGGGAGGATTCAGTTCTTTGACGTTTTGGATTGAAGTTTACACACCTTGAGTGATATGTGAAGGAGTGTATTGTATTGTTGTGTTGTTTGTTCTGTTCTATTCCCGGTGGGTTATAGGTCTAACTTCCTGATCCTTTGGCTCTATGATGGAGTTGACATGGGGAGTATAAGCCAATTTGAAAGAATGGTTTCATTAGTATGTGTTGTTATTCTCTTTGAAATATGTTTATACATTTGTATTAAGAATAATTGCTAAAAGTAATAATTAATCATGTAGTTAACTTATGGCTGCAGGGGCAGTATTGAGTAGCTTGGATGAAAGGTGCACAGAGGTGCCCAGAGTAAACGGCCTGCTCCTCAGTCATAATTGCTAATATATGCATATTATTAGTAGTATTGGATAGAAAACACTCTGATGTTTCTAAAACTGTTTGAATTATGTCTGTGAGTATAACAGAACTCATATGGCAGGCAAAAACCTGAGAAAAAATCCAAACAAGAAGTGGGAATTCTGAGGCTGGTCGATTTTCAAKCAAGATCCTATTGAAATCACAGCGAGATATGGATGAGTTTGCACTTCCTACGGCTTCCACTAGATGTCAACAGTCTGTAGAACCTTGTCTGATGCCTCTACTGTGAAGGGGGGGGGCGAATGAGAGGGGAATTAGTAAGGTCTGCCATGACCTGACCATGCTTTGACCATGCACGTTCACATGAGAGGGAGCTCTGTTCCATCGCACTTCTGAAGTCTATGTAATTCTCTTGTTGGAACGTTATTCAAGATTTATGTTAAAAACATTCTAAAGATTGATTCAATACATAATTTTACATGTTTCTACTGACTGTTACGAAACTTTTGGACATTTCGTCAGCTTTTAAAGAACGCGCTTCCTGARGTTGGATTTGTTTACCAAACACGCAAAAAAAATAGCTATTTGGACATAAATGATGGACATTACCGAACAACACAAACATTTAATTGTGGAAGTGGGAGTCCTGGGAGTGCATTCCGACGAAGATCAGCAAAGGTAAGTGAAGATTTATAATGCTTTTTATGAGTTTTGTTGACTGCACAATTTGGCGGGTAACTGTATGGCTTGCTTTTGTGGCTGAACGCTGTTTTCAGATTAATTGATATTGTGTTTTGCCGTAAAGGTTTTGAAATCTGACACAGCGGTTGGATATAAGAACAAGTGTATCTTTAATTCTCTGTAAAACATGTATCTTTCATCAAAGTTTACGATGAGTATTTCTGTTATTTGACGTGGCTCTCTGCAATTTCTCCGGATATTTTGGAGGCATTTCTGAACATGACGCCAATGTAAACTGAGGTTTTTGGATATAAATATGAACTTAATCGACAAGACATATATGTATTGTGTAACATGATGTCCTATGAGTGTCATCTGATGAAGATCAAAGGTTAGATTAATTTTATCTCTATTTGTTCTTTTTGTGACTTCTCTCTTTGGCTGGAAAAATGGCTGAATTTTTCTGTGAAATGGTGGTGACCTAACATAATCGTTTGTGGTGCTTTCGCTGAAAAGCTATTTGAAATCGGACACTGGTGGGATTAACAACAAGATTACCTTTAAAATGGTATAAGATACATGTATGTTTGAGGAATTTTAATTATGAGATTTCTGTTGTTTGAATTTGGCGCCCTGCACTTTCACTGGCTGTTGTCATATCATCCCGTTAACGGGATTGCAGCCATAAGAAGTTTTAATGAACTGAACTAAACTGTTGTTCTGATCTGTTCTTTCGAGGTTATCATGAAAAGTGACATCAGACGGTATCTTAATGCATGGAAGGATAATTGGACCGAACAGTGTGTGTACCTCAAAACCCCTCTAATTGGCTGAAGAAGAGTGACAAAGGCGTTGAATAAGGCCCTGTCCGAACCACTTCTAATGAGAGAAGGGAGCCGAGACAGAAATTGGTGGACAGTATACGATCTAAGCTGTCAACTGCTTTTCTTTCATGTTTCTCTCAGGAGTGTGAGAAGAGTCCACGTGGAGTGAGCATGGAGATAAATCTGTTCTAAACTTCTCTTATGTTGCTGGTATACTGGTTGACAAATGGACAAGACATAATGGGTGGTAAAGGTGAGACATTAAAATTGGGACATTATCATGGGCCATCCACTTTGAACTGTAAAGCTATCTGAAGAAGAACGAAAAGGACGCCAGAAGAATCAGTGCCTGAAGGAGGGGGTTGATCAACTGTGCCAAAAAAATTGCGTTAGACTTTTGTGGTATCAGTTGATTGTAGAGGTCTACACAACGGAAAATTATAGTAATTTAGATTAAGAATGCATTGAGATACTGATCTGTATTATAATCGTGATAAAAAAGTTAATAGTAGAATTATGGGATAATTATACTGAATGTTAATATGAATGTACATTCTGCCAATATTGATGTGTTAAATTTATTTTTTTACTTTGAGTGATAAGACAAATTTAAATCACCTGAGCAATGTCATTCTAAATTTTGGTTGGATAATTAACTGGGTTCTAATTATGATTTTATTTGGAAATTGAATGATTTTTAAAACTGAATTCCCATGCCAGGCACACCTGTGAGCTCTGGAACTCCACCTCATGTTTGCTCTTCACTCGCAGTCACTTAGTAGCCTAGGCCTACTCCCGACCGGTCACGTTGTACAGCACCATATTTTCCAGACTGAAACCCTTAATTAAATCGCTTTAGCCATGATTGTAAAATTAATCAAGGCTCCCTTTGTTATTTAGTTTTATAACAAAAATGCTTGACTGTATTTAAAGACATGGATGACTTGTATGCTGTGTGATGACATACACAAATTACTGAGTGATTGATTGATATACTGTATATTTAAGTAGGCCTTTATGCCAATAAGTACGTTATGATAAAACAGCTACAGTAACAAATGCATTTTCCTTTTCTTGGAATAGAAACAAGTGCAATACAGTGCCATATTTTCCTAACGGAAACCCTTAGGCCTACAGTACATCTGCTACAGTAAGAAATGCATTTCCGTTTTTCTTGGAATAGAAAAACCATAATATTCATCAAATTAATGAAGCTACATTTCTAAAAATAAATCGCATATAGTCTGTTCTATTCAAGGCTCCCTTTGACTCTTAGGCCTACAGCTCCATGTCATTTCAACATGTTAGCTTCTCAAAGATGCCCTCTGGTGGGCAAATTAGCACTAACTCACATTAATGGCAACAATGCCTGACACTTAAATAACGTGCCATAGAATTTTGCGGCATGAAGCTGTGCCGCAGTACGACGCAACTTTAAAAGAAAGAACCACTGTATCAAGTGTTTTAATTATGATTCGGAAAGGAGAGAAAGAGAGAGAGCACTGCCCCTAAGCTGCGAGGAGAACACAAAGTGAGGGGAGGGTGCAATGCTCACATTTATTGGGTGTAGGGAGGGTTTCCTACCAGGAAACCTTATCGTTTAGTGTCCTCCGAGAGGGAACCCACTTGATGGCGTAGCAGTCGGACGTGTGTTTTTGTCTTATCCCTTCCTGTCCCTTGTAAATATCATTTTTCTCTGTTTTTTCCCCGTATATATATTTAATATTTTAATATCACTTTCTATCTACGGACTGAARATACTCTCCTGCAACCCGCCTCACCCAATGTGGTACGGATCTGTTATTTTTATACTTAAGAACTCATCAACTCATCAAAAGCTAGCCAGCTAACTGGCTACCAGCTAACTGGCTACCAGTTAGCCACGGCCCGCCAGCTGTCTAAAGTATATCGGACTGTCCCATCAGACAAATTCTTTGGCCACTATACCCACCATACGGAGCCCTGCTGATCCGTCGTCTGAACCGCCGCCTGAACCGGAACCCCAACAGATGCTAGCCAGCTAACTAGCTACTAGCTAGTAGTCAGCTAGCCACTGCTAGTGGTCATCAGCCACCTCTAGCATGGACAACTCTCGCCAGTCTGCACAGCGCGACTCAAACCAGAGCAAATCAGACTTATTTTTCTCCATATCTCCGGATTCRTACCGCAAGCTCTGAACCTTTTATTCTTCACCTGGATCATCGCAGCTAGCTAGCTACTATTCAAGTGGCCACTCCTGGATAACGTCACTGTCCTGAAGCCATAACCAATTCGCCTGGAGCTATCCTTGCAAGGCCCATCTTCCGGCTAGCCAAAGACATCCATCAGCCACTACTTGGGCTACAATACCTCRTWTTGCCAATTGGCTTGGACCCCCGCCGACTCATCACGACTGGACCACCGACGTGATTCGCCCGATGGGGTTTTTCTCAACTGGCTCCGCCATCGCTTCGTCCCCTGAAATCCCATCCGCGAGCATGTTAGCCGCGGCCTGCTAGCTGTCCAGAGCACATCGGACTGTTAGCTTAAGAGGCCCACCAGACAAATTCTTTGGCCACTATACCTATTCTGCCAATTGGACTGGTTTACCACACGGAGCCCTGCTGATCTGTCTGCCGATGTAATAGCACCAGGGGGCCACCAGGGGGCCATCTTCCGTCACGACGTCCTTCTAAGGCCCTTCTGTTAGCTTGCTAGCCCCGGCCCGCAAGCTGCCTGAAGCCACTCACTTGACTCCTATGATCACTCGGCCACGCATGCCTCTCACTAACGTCAATATGCCTTGTCCATTGCTGTTTTGGTTAGTATTTATTGTCGTATTTCACTGTAGAGCCTCTAGCCCTGCTCAATATGCCTTATTTAACACTTTAGTTTCACCTACCACACATGTGGTGACATCACCTGGTTTAAATMATATTTCTAGGGACAATATCTCTTTCATCGTCACTCTATGCACAGGTTCACCCTCACTGTATCCACATCCTACCATACCTTTGTCTGTACATTATGCCTTGAATCTATTCTACCGTGCCCATAAATCTGCTTTTACTCTCTGTTCTGAACGTACTAGACGACCAGTTATTTTAGCCTTTAGCCGTACCCTTATCCTACTCCTCGTCTGTTCCTCTGGTTAACATTAGAAGCCTCCTCCCTAAGTTTGTTTTATTCACTGCCCTAGCACACTCTGCCAATCCGGATGTCCTAGCCGTGTCTGAATCCTGGCTCAGGAAGACCACCAAAAACCCTGAAATGTACATCCCTATAACATTTTCCGACAAGAAAGAACTGCCAGGGGTGGTGGTGTTGCAATCTACTGCAGAGATACCCTGCAGAGTTCTGTCTTACTATCCAGGTCTGTACCCAAACAATTCAAGCTTCTTCTTTTAAAAATTCACCTTTCCAGAAACAAGTCTCCCACCGTTGCCACTTGCTATAGACCACCCTCTGCCTCTAGCTGTGCCCTGGACACCATATGTGAACTGATTGCACCCGATCTATCTTCAGAGCTAGTGCTGCTATGTGACCTAAACTGGGACATGCTTAACACACCGGCCATCCTACAATCTAAGCTTGATGCCCTCAATCTCTCACAAATTATCAATGAACCCACCAGGTACAACCCCAAATCCGTAAACACGGGCACACTCATAGATATCATCCGAACCAACTTGCCCTCCAAATACACTTCTGTTGTTTTCAACCAAGATCTCAGCGATCACTGCCTATTTGCCTGCATCCGTAACGGGTCTGCAGTCAAACGACCACCACTCATCACTATCAAACGCTCCCTAAAACACTTCAGCGAGCAGGCCTTCCTAATAGACCTGGCCCGGGTATCCTGGAAGGATATTGACCTCATCCCGTCAGTAGAGGATGCCTGGTCATTCTTTAAAAGTGCCTTCCTCACCATCTTAAATAAGCATGCCCCTTTCAAAAATGTAGAACCAGGAACGAATATAGCCCTTGGTTCTCTCCAGACCTGACTGACCCTATTACTAGCCTGTTCAACCTCTATTTCGTATCGTCTGAGATTCCCAAAGATTGGAAAGCTGCCGCGGTCATCCCCCTCTTCAAAGAGGGGGAGACACTATAGATCCAAACTGCTACAGACCTATATCTATCCTACCCTGCCTTTCTAAGGTCTCGAAAGCCAAGTTAACAAACAGATTACCGACCATTTCAAATCCCACCATACCTTCTCCGCTATGCAATCTGGTTTCAGAGCTGGTAATGTGTGCACCTCAGCCACGCTCAAGGTCCTAAACGATATCATACCGTCATCGAMAAGAGCCATTACTGRGCAGCCCTATTCATCGACCTGGCCAATGCTTTCGACTCTGTCAATCACCACATTCTTATTGGCAGACTCAACAGCCTTGGTTTCTCAAATGAGTGCTTCGACTGGTTCACCAACTACTTCTCTCATAGAGTTCAGTGTGTCAAATCGGAGGGCCTGTTGTCCGGACCTCTTGCAGTCTCTATGGGGGTGCAACAGGGTTCAATTCTCGAGCCGACTCTCTTCTCTGTATACATCAATGATGTCGCTCTCGCTGCTGGTGATCCTCTGATCCACCTCTACGCAGACAACACCAGTCTGTATACTTCTGGCCCTTCTTTGGACACTGTGTTAACAAACCTCCAAATGAGCTTCAATGGCATACAACACTCCTTCCGTGGCCTCCTACTGCTCTTAAATGCAAGTAAAACTAAGTGCATGCTCTTCAACCGAACACTGCCCGCACCTGCCCGCCCGTCCTGCAGCACTACTCTGGACGGTTCTGACAGAATATGTGGACACCTACAAATACCTAGGTGTCTGGCTAAACTGTAAACTCTCCTTCCAGACTCACATTAAGCATCTCCAATCTAAAATTAAATCTATAACCGGCTTCCTATTTCGCAACAAAGCCTCCTTCACTCATGCTGCCAAACATACCCTCGTAAAACTGACCATCCTACCGATCCTTGACTTCAGCGATGTCATTTACAAAATAGCCTCCAACACGCTACTCAGCAAATTGGATGTAGTCTATCACAGTGTCATCCATTTTGCCATCAACGCCCTATATATTACCCACCACTGCGACCTGTACGCTCTCGTTGGCTGGCCATCGCTTCATACTCGTCGCAAAACCCACTGGCTCCAGGTCATCTACAAGTCTCTGCTAGGTGAAGCCCAGCCTTATCTCAGCTCACTGGTCACCATAGCAGCACCCACCCGTAGCACGCGCTCCAGCAGGTATATCTCACTGGTCACCCCCAAAGCCAATTTCTCCTTTGGCCGCCTTTCCTTCCTGTTCTGTGCTGCCAATGACTGGAACGAACTGCAAAAATCACTGAAGCTGGAGACTCATATCTCCCTCACTAGCTTTAAGCACCKGCTGTCAGAGCAGCTCACAGATCACTGCACCTGTACATWGCCCATATGTAAACAGCCCATCCAACTACCTCATCCCCATACTGTATTTATTTATTAATCTTGCTCCTTTGCACCCCAGTATCTCTACTTACACATTAATCTTCTGCACATCTACCATTCCAGTGTCTAATTGCTGTATTGTAATTACTTCACCACCATGGCCTAGTTATTGCCTTATAACTCCCTTATCTTACCTCATTTGCACTCACAGTATATAGACATTTTGTCTTCTTTTTTTCTACTGTATTATTGACTGTATGTTTGTTTATTCCATGTGTAACTCTGTGTTGTTGAATGTGTCGAACTGCTGTGCTTTATCTTGGCCAGGTCGCAGTTGTAAATGAGAACTTGTTCTCAACTAGCCTACCTGGTTAAATAAAGGTGAAATAAAAATACATTTGAAAAAGATGGTAGCTTGGACTCATCATGAGAGGGATAGTAGCGGTTTTTGTTTTACCATGTCATCAGAATCCTAATGTTAAAGCACATCAATACATATGGCTTGCTGGATGATACATGACACCCGAGGATGAGGATAAAGGTGGCTGGCATGGAGACTAGCATTCCATTGGCATTGGACAGAATAAATGGATGGTTCTCTCCCCAATCTCAGGGTGGTGTGAAATTATTAAATATGTATTTTCTCTCTTT
Organism: Salvelinus sp. IW2-2015; assembly: GCF_002910315.2. Taxonomy (NCBI): domain Eukaryota; kingdom Metazoa; phylum Chordata; class Actinopteri; order Salmoniformes; family Salmonidae; genus Salvelinus; species Salvelinus sp. IW2-2015. The sequence goes on from NC_036858.1 coordinate 23,071,017, forward strand.
CCTGTTCAAGTCCATATGTTTTCTAGGTGTTGTGGAACATTAGAAGGATCATTGTTCCAGAGGCGGGATTGTTGGAAATTGACTTCAGAATGTTTTAGTATGTTTATAACTATAGAAGTGGATTAGCAGTAGTGACTAACATGTTCTGAGTTAGATGGAATGATTTATGTGCACATTTATTTGTGGCCGGAGGCATGGTACATATGGGGCCTGCGTTTGAGACAAAATGTTTGCATAAGGGTGTTAGTTACAGAGTCTGGCAGGACCGACATCAGTGTATTCTGTGAAGTCTCAAAAACCAAGACATTAACGTTACAGGGAATTGGGAAAGCGGAATGGAATGTGACTGGATCGGAGATCTGTGTGGCTCATAAATGAAAGAAGGGGTATTAGAGTCTCTGTGTATAGTGATATCAGGGGGTAGTTCGTAGGAGGGGAAGGTCAGCTAACTGTGCACAAAATAGAGACTACTATGAACTTCAATTGAACGTCACACATACCCAGATCATGGTGGGAGTAGCAGAGAAAGTGTTGTCATTTCAGACACCATTGTCAACTTTCAGTGAGGGGTTCGTCAAAGAAGGTACCATGCCTGAAGGACGCTATAGTGATTTTAAGGCCACCGCAAGTGTATATCAGGTGGCCATGGAGGACGAAGGAGATGGGGAGCGAAGTGAAAATGACATGGCTTGGAAACTTTTTGGAAGCGGGGAAGACTGGGTGAAAGCATGAGGAGTTTTTTGGGGTCTTCATTTTTGTGGAACCCAGCAGGCATAGAGTCAGGCGAAGAGAGAGTGGAAATRGCCATGTTATCAAACGTAGGTTTTTCATTGCATATATAATTATGCAAAGCTCAACGCATTATTAAAACTTGTTGTTTTGTGTTGCTTTTTGCTTCTCAAGTCTTATGCTATTACTGTCATATGAACCAGAAGGAGGAATTGGAGAAAGTCAAAAGCTCCAGCTGAAATGTCATTATCAGTTGTCCGATGAGAGAGAAATAAGAGTGTGCATAGTGTGATTATAAATCAGAGGCTATACATTTTGGAGGTGTAAATAGACAAATCAACTGTGAATGTCAATCATGTATTATTATTATTTGTTTCATTAGGAGGGACTGTTCGGTTGTAATTTGAAATACTTGCTACACCAGAAGTTAATGTTTATATATAGGAGGAATGTATATGGTGTGGTCAATTAAGGGTGGATATGAGCCATGGGCTTGGATAATTACTAAGTAAGGGAAGGAGCCTAGCAACAAAGATGTAATGTTTAGAGAAAAAGAGGAGACCACCTAAAGGGAGTATACATACTTGTGCTGGTGGGAAAATGTATTTGTCTAATGCAGCTGTGTTACCCAGTGGGTGAATAAACTTGGTTTGCGCTTTACTAGTCGTCTTTGAGTTTTTACTCCGTTTATTTAGAACCTAACAAACGTCACCCGGCTCCGTCATATCCTCACATGGTCTCCTATCATGGCTATGCGGATGACATTCAACAACTTTTATCCTTCCCCCATCTGACAAGCAAGTGGAGACACACATCTCTGCGTGCCTGGCGGCTCACCACCTCATCCTTGACGAGATGGAGCTGCTCTTTCTCCCGGGGAAGGCCTGCCCACTCCAAGACCTCTACATCATGTTTGACAACTCCACAGTGTCCCCCTCCCAGAGTGCGGCAAAGAACCTTGGTGTGACCCTAGACAAAAACCCTGTCGTTCGCTGTAAACATCAACGCAGTGACTCGCCCCAGCAGGTTCATGCTCTACAACATCCGTAGAGTACGACCCTACCTCACACAGGAAGCGGAGCATGTGTCAATCTGTCTGGACTATTTCAACTCACTGTTGGCTGAGCTTCCCGCTTGTGCTATCAAACTTATCCAGAACGTCACAAGCCACCTGGTGTTCAACATTCCCAAGTTCTTCCATGTCACTCCTCTCCTCTGCACAATCTACTAGCTTCCAGTCAAAGCTTGCATCCACTAGAAGACCACTGTACTTGCCTACGGAGCAGCAAGAGGAACTGCCCCACCCTACCTTCAGGCTATGCTCAAACCCTACACCCCAACCCGAGTACTCCGTTCTGCCACTTCTGGTCTCTTGGCTCTCCCAACCATACTAAGCCCAGGGAAAACTATTTTCTGTCCTTGCACCCCAATGATGGAACCAGCTTCCCCCTGAAGCTAGGACAGCAGAGTCCCTGCCCATCTTCCGAAAACCTACCTCTTCAAATAGTATTTTAAATAAACCCACAGCTGATAGCTGCTTTATTGAAGAAAAATGTACTTACATTAACCACGTTTCCATCCACAGTTTTTATGTCAGTAAAGTCATATCATATAAAAAACAATCACCACAGCTGTGATGGAAACAGGAAGTTTTTGTACAATTTGATAAATGCCGACAGATAATTTGTTCGTTCGACATGGTGAAATCTTTTTTCAAGGGCAGTCTCGCAAAAAGACGCATTCTTGCATTCTAACTAAGGGAACAAATTAAGGGAATCGTTCACAAACATTGGCACATTCTAAAATCCGATGATAGTCTCGGWAATGTGTTTTCGGACCTTCCCTTGGTCGTATTTTCGCGTGGCAGAAATCTCAGAGACCAATTGGTACACTCTGATTTACCACCCCAAGATATTCCTGAACAACGTCTATTTGCGCCCCTACTGGATGGAAATTGTAAGTGTAATGGCTGTGCTCAATGCAATGGCACTTATAAATGCAGATCTTTCAAACACCCACAAACAGGGAAATCAATCCCAATCAAAGGTGTTATTACGTGCTCCACTAAGGCAGTTGTTTATCTTATAACTTGTCCTTGTGGTAAAAATTATGTGGGTAAAACAAAGCGTGAATTAAAAGTACGCACCATTAGGTGCCAAAACTTGACCTACCCAGTTGCGGCCCACTTTTTGGAGGCAGGCCACTCGATTTCGTCTCTGCGTTATATTGGCATCGAACATGTCACCCTCCCTAGGAGAGGGGGTGACCTTGATAATTTATTGTTAAAACGAGAGGCTGCCTGGATCTTTAACTTAAAGACCCTTGCTCCCTTCGGTCTCAACGTGGACTTTTATCTGAAGCCATTCTTGTGATTGTTGTGACTTTGCCATTGTGGTTGTTGGTAGGCTTGTGTGGTCTTAAGTGAGTCTATGATCGTATGCTATCCATTTGTATTTATTGTATGCTGCTCTTTCTATGCCATTTTAATATTTGAGAAATTAACCAATGATATTAGGCCACTCTTGGCCATGATTACAGACACCTGTGTGTCTTGACACTATATAAACGAGTCATCCCGCAGTGTCTGTGATCATACCCTGATGAAGACAGCTTGCCTGTCGAAACGTTGGAAAATTAAATATTTTTGCATCTGAGCTCCTAGAGTGTGCGGCTCTCCTTTATTTTTACGTTTTCTACTCCGCTAGCCAGCACCTCGCCTAAATAGGTGTGCATTTCTTTTTCTTCAGGAATCTTTTTTGTGTCTGTAAAATTCATTATGCATGAAATGGCGGTGGAAATGCCTTTGTGCGCAAATATTGATATAATAACCATCATATTGAAGTAAACTTGGTGTCACGACTTCCGCCGAAGTCAGGTCCTCTCCTTGTTCAGGCGGCGCTCGGCGGTCTTCTAACCATCATCGATCCACTTTTCATTTTCCATGTGTTTTGTCTTGTTTTTCCTCACACCTGGTTTCAATTCCCTCAATCATTTGTTGTGTATTTAACCATCTGTTCCCKCCATGTCTTTGTGTGGGATTGTTTATTGTAAGTGCTTGTGCACGTGTTGTTTGGTGCGTGACGGGTTTTTGTACCCAATTATTCTTGTAATTTTATGCCGTAGGTTTTGCTATTAAACTGCTCTGGCTATTACCAAGTTCTGCTCTCCTGCGTCTGCCTTCCCTGCCACCGATTACGCACCCCTTACACTTGGAGTCACGCAATGATATGGTGTGTGATCCTCCCACTACAACTTGGAAAGCAAGCAGTTTATTAGGCTACATATGAAATAAGATGAACTTCACAGGGTGGTGAAAGTGCGCTTTGATCTTGATGCTCCTTTCCAATAAACATCGAGGGTCTTATTGTGCTGACATGATGATAGATTTTTGACTGCCGTTTGACAAATAAAAATATTATCGCTTTAATCGACAATCATTTCATCATGTAGATTATACCCGCACAGCCTAGCCACTGTCACGTTCCTGACCTTATTTTCCTTTGTTTAGTCTTTATTTAGTTMGTCAGGACGTGAGCTGGGTGGGTATAGTCTATGTTCTGTGTTTCTATGTTTAGGTTTGTCATATTTGCCTGATATGGTTCTCAATCAGAGGCAGTTGTTTTGCGTTGTCTCTGATTGGGAACCATATTTAGGTAGCCTGGTTTTCACTGTTGGTTTGTGGGTGTTTGTTTCCTGTGTCAGTGTTTCTGCCACACGGGACTGTTTTCGGTTAGGTTACTTTGTTATTTTGTATTTGTGTCTTGTTCAGTGTCTGTCTTGTTCCATATTAAAACATGGACACTTACTACGCTGCGTCTTGGTCTCATCCCTGCTACACCTCCTCTTCAGACGCCATTACAGAAACACCCACCAACCAAGGACCAAGCAGCGTGGTAAAGGACAGCAGCAGCGGCAAAAGACGCAGGATTCATGGACTTGGGAGGAGATTCTGGACGGCAAAGGACCCTGGACTCAGCCAGGGGAATATCGCCGTCCCAGGGCAGAGTTGGAGGCAGCGAAGGCAGAGAGGCACTGGTATGAGGAGGCAGCACGGCGGCGCGGTTGGAAGCCCGAGAGTCAGCCCAAAATATTTCTTGGGCTGGGGCACACGGGGAGTGTGGCGAGTCCAGGTAGGAGACCTGCGCCAAAACCCCGTGCTTACCGTGGAGAGAGAGGGCGTCGTACTGGTCAGGCACGGTGGAGCGCACGGTGTCCCCAGTACGCGTGCTTAGCCCGGTGCGGTACATTCCAGCTCCTCGTATCGGCCGGGCTAGAGTGGGCATCGAGCCAGGTGCCATGAAGCTGGCTCAACGCATCTGGTCTCCAGTGCGTCTCCTCGGGCCGGTGTACATGGCACCAGCCCTACGCATGGTGTCTACGGTTCGCCAGCACAGCCCAGTGCGGGCTATTCCACCTCGCCGCACTGGCCTGGCTACGGGGAGCATTCAGCCAGGTAGGGTTGGACAGGCTCGGTGCTCAAGAGCTCCAGTACGCCTTCACGGTCCGGTATATCCGGTGCCACCTCCTCGCACCAGCCCAGTACCACCAGTGCCAACACCACGCACTCGCCCTGTGAGGAAGCCTGGTGCATCTCCAGAGCTCTGTTCCTCCTCCACGCACTCGCCCTGTGGTGCGTGTCTCCAGCCCGGTACCACCAGTTCCGGCACCATGCACCAAGCCTCCTGTGCGTCTCCAGAGCCCTGTACGCCCTGTTGCTGCTCCCCGCACTAGCCTTGAGGTGCGTGTCCTTAGCCCAGTACCACCAGTTCCGGCACCACGCACCAGGCCTACTGTGCGCCTCAGCAGGTCAGAGTCTGCCGTCTGCCCAGCGCCGCCTGCGCTGCCCGTCTGCCCAGCGCCGTTTGAGCGGGGCAGCGTCTTCAGACGAAGAGGAGGAAATCTGCCGTTACAGCCACACTGTATCTGCAAGCTGTTGGCTAGAGCGCATATGCCAAGACCAGACAGAGTAGGCATATTTGCTATTTTAGGCAACAGTTTTTGTGACAAAACTTTTGTTAGAGTTAAAAATGCGATGGAAAACTATTGAAATTTAGATTTTTATTCGGTACATGAAAACTTAAGTGAAAAAGTGCATTTTGTGTGCACCACATCATCGCGCACTGATTTTTATCCACAAAAGTCAATTTCGTGGGAAAATGTGCATATTTTCTTTATGAGGATTCTAGAGTATTCACATTCAAATCTGTCCCAATTGGAAGGAAGCCTAGATATGTGGTTGTCCCACCTAGACATCTTAGGATCAATGCACTAAGTGTAAGTTGCTCTGGACAATGACTAAAATGTAAAATGTACATGTGCATTATGGCCGGACAAAAATATAAACTGGTAAAGGTTTTGTTGAAGGTATTGATATTACTCAAAACAAGTATAAATTCAATGTGTGCATGTGTCTGTGTGTTTATTTGCGTGTATGCGTGTGCCTGTGTGTGTGTGCTGACCTGCGTAGCCCTCCACCATGGTGATTCTGAAGTAACCACGGAACGCAGACACTGAGGTGATGGTGTAGGTCAGGAAGTTGTTAGGGGGAGAGTCCTCATCTGTCGCCTGAGAGAGAAAGATAGAGTGATTACAAGTTATTATTTTTTAAATTTTGTTATTACAATGTATTTAACTCAAGTGCAGTTGTAACATTGATGTGTTGGCAATATTTACTCAATGTTTGTCATGCCAATAAAGCCGTTTGTATTTTAATTTGATGGGGGGGGGGATAGAGGAAGAGGAGAGAGAGAGAGAGAGAGAGAGAGAGAGAGAGAGAGAGAGAGAGAGAGAGAGAGAGAGAGAGAGAGAGAGAGAGAGATATACAATGATTACACTTGAATGAGATAGACAATGTTTGGAAGCTCAGATGGTACAGTATCAGTGATAGTGTTACAGCCTGTGGATAAGACTGTCAGTCAGTGTGTTATTGGGTAGATTAGAATTTAGGCCCATTGTTATATACCAGTGTTAAAGATGCACTCTCAAACTTTGTACAATTTCAGCCAGTAGTTTTGAAAGTGGTGCTCACAAGCCAAAAGTGGTCCCTGTTTATGTGTACCGTGTCATCAAATTGTATACTACGTCATCAACTTTTTGGGGTGCAATTCGCATGACAAGTTACGAATCCAATCGGAACTATATGGTACGTATTTGTTGTCCTTAAGATCCTGGACTGCATCTTTAATGTTGAATGAACACAAGCGGAGCAGCACAGCAAACAGGGAACAGCCAGAAGTGTGAATGTCCCATTCCAATGTGTGTGTTTGTGTGTGTGTGTATGTGTCTATCTCTCTCTCTCTCTCTCTCTCTCTGTGTCCCATTCTAAGTTAATCCAAACAATAATAACACTCAGAATGTCAGCTTGAATGGATAGAATATTAATACTGAGGCATTGAGAGTCATTGGAGCTTCCTAGGGCATCAGTATGGTTTGGACATGAAAAACGCTGACTTGGGTACATATGCAAAAATGTTTATGTCAATGTAGAGATTTGACAGGTTATTTCTCTGACTGAGAAAACACCACTCTCGTCTCTCTCAATTCAATTCTATCTCTATATCTCTTAATCTAACTTGCTCACCTTCGCACCTCTCTCTCGCTCTCACTCTTGCTCACTCTCTCTTGCTCACTCTCTCTTCAAATACTTTATGATAAGGCATAACCCTCCGACCAACTGAGAGGGATGAAAGATAACAGAGAGGAGGAGGAGGAAAAGAGAGGGAGAGGAAAGGAGAGGCGGACGCAGGGAAACAGAGACTCTGGGAGGCAAAGAAGATGCATTATTTGTACTGATGAAGAGAAAGGGATGATGTCTGTGGGGCTGAAAGGGAGAAAAGCTTTTGTGTGCTTTGTGTCACAGTATCCCCTTCCCCATCATCTCTATCACTCCTTTCCTTTTGGCTTCACAGTACCCCTTGATCTCTCTCTCTCTCTCTCTCTTAGATACAGGGTTTTCGGAGGCTTGGGGGTCTGGTCATTGGCAAATCCATAAATCGCTGACACGCACACTTTCCACTTGCTGGCTTCCTTATTTCTCTCAGGCATCATATTAATAGCCAGAGTGTTTAAGGTTAGCTCCGTCTAATCAAATACAGCAAATAGACCGTTCAGTCCCTGCTCACACACACACACACCACACACACAGCCAACACACACACACCACACACACACACACACACACACACACACACACACACACACACACAACACACACACACACACACACACACACACACACACACACACCACACCACACACACACAGGGCAAATAAAGACGGCGGAGACACTTAAACATGCTGAGCTGTACCAAGCCAAGTCCCAAATGCCATCCTACTCCCTATTTAGTGCACTACTTTTAACCAAAGTCAAAAGTAGTGCACTAAATAGGGAATAGGATGACCCAAAAGTATAGCACTAAATGAGGAATAGGCTGAAAATGTACACTCGGAACTGAGCTCAGGTACATCCTGTTTCCATTGATCATCCATGAGATGTTTCTACAACTTGATTGGAGTCCACCTTTGGTAAATTCAAATGATTGGACATGATTTGGAAAGGCACACACCAGTCTATATTAGGTCCCACAGTTAAATTAAGAGTGCATGTCAGAGCAAAAAACCAAGCCATGAGGTCGAAGGAATTGTCCGTGGAGCTCCGAGACAGGATTGTGTCGATGCACAAATCTGGGGAAGGTTACAAAATATGTCTGCAGCATTGAAGGTCCCTAAGAACACAGTGGCCTCCATCATTCTTAAATGAAAGAAATTTGGCACCACCAAGCTGGCCGCCCGGCCAAACTGAGCAATCGGGGGAGAAGGGCCTTGGTCAGGGAGGTGACCAAAAATTCGATGGTCACTCTGACAGAGCTCTGGAGTTCCTCTGTGGAGATGGGATAACCTTCCAGAAGGACAACCATCTCTGCAGCACTCCACCAATCAGGCCTTTATGATAGTGTGGCCAGACGGAAGCCACTCCTTAGTAAATGGTGCATGGCAGCCTGCTTGGAGTTTGCCAAAGGGCACCTAAAGGACTCTCAGACCATGAGAAACAAGTTTCTCTGGTCTGATGAAACCAAGATCGAACTCTTTGGCCTGGATGCCAAGAGCCACGTCTGGAGGAAACCGGGAACAATCCCTACGGTGAAGCATGGTGGTGGCAGCATCATGCTGTGGGATGTTTTTCAGCGGCAGGGACTGGGAGACAAGTCAGAATCAAGGCAAAGATGAACTGAGCAAAATACAGAGAGATCCTTGATAAAAACCTGCTCCAGAGTGCTCAGGACCTTGGACTGGGGCGAAGGTTCACCTTCCAACAGGACAACGGCCCTAAGCACACAGCCAAGACAATGCAGAAGTCTCTGAATGTCCTTGAGTGGCCCAGCCAGCGCCTGGACTTTAACCCAATCAAACATCTCTGGAGAGAACTGAAAATTGCTGTGCAGCATCGCTCCCCATCCAACCTGACAGAGCTTGAGGATCTGCAGAAAAGAATGGGAGAAACTCCCATACATATGTGCCAAGCTTGCAGCGTCATACCCAAGAATATTCAATGCTGTAATCGCTGCCAAAGGTGCTTCAAGAAAGTACTGAGTAAAGTGTCTGAATACTTCCTGTGGTTGCTCCTCTGAAAGTTTTGCGATTATGCTGCGGTATTTAGAGGTAATTTGTGGTTTAGTACGGTACCCTGCGTCACCTCTTCATTGCTCCAGACCAGCACAAGGGGGAGTTAGAGCACTGATTATACTTTTGTAGTCTCTAACTGACAATGAATGGGCGACATAAACCTAAATAGAAACTGATAATTGTGCACGACATCAGTATTACTTACTAAAACTGTTGTTACACTAAAGTTTTTATTATTTTATTCTGTTTGGATTATTTTGCTCTTACTGTAGTAGTGTTGCCCACTCCCGACCCATCACATTGTACAGCGCCTGAATGGTGCAACGGTCTAAGACACTACATAGCAGTACAAGCTGMGTTTCTACAGATGCTGGTTCAATACCCATGCTGGTCTCAACTGGGAGACCGCTGAGWTTACTGTAGATTTTTGGTTTCTCCCCCTCTAAAACCAGAAATAAATAATTTTAAATAACAAACTGGCTTTATTTACAAATTAGTAACTATGTCTTACCCCATGTTCAAGAATGGCCTTTTCCTCGCTCATTTTACGTGATTTGAGAACAAAATCATCTCCAAAATATTGTTATTTTTTACACAAAGCGATTATTATTATTGTTAATTTTGAATTATATAAAAGCCCCTTGGATATTCTCACAGATATGTTATTAACCCTGTTATTAGCAGGATATTATATATTGATCATATTGGTCATGGCTCCCGAGTGGCGCACAATGGGATTGCTTGCAGTTCTCCAACTGTATCCACTGAAAGAGCATGAGGTTCAAGGCACAAGAGCCGCGCACAGAAGACGGACCTAGCGGGGGTAGGGGTAGGGAGAAGGAGGAAGGGAAAGGGYYGGTGGTCCCCTACCTCGCCACACTGGGTAGCACAGAGCAACCTTTAAGGGGCATTGCACTAATAATGGCGCTGACGAGGGAAACGTTCCCGCTGTTCTTAGTGCCAGTCTGCACGTTCAAACTAAAACAATGTAACTAATAGTGGCATCTTTACGCTTTCGTTAATAAAATAATGATAAAAATACTCTTTCAAAATGCCAATGTTTTTTTAAGGATCCATAACAAATTACTATGGAATAATTTTGATTATATTTTTTATTTAATTAGGCAAGTCAGTTAAAAACGAATTCTTATTTACAATGATGGACTAGGAACAGTGGGTTAACTGCCTTGTTCAGGGGCAGAACACATATGTTTACCTTGTCAGCTCGGGGATTCGATCTAGCAACCTTTCGGTTACTGGCCCAACGTTCTAACCACTTGGCTACCTGCCGCCCCATATCACTGATAACAGAAATATCCTCCAATCCTCTATAAGTAATTATTGACGGAGAGTCACGTCATATTTTTCAATATACTGTAGGCCTACCGTAGGCAACTTGAATCTCACTAGTGTTGAGTAATATGCTGTTAAAAGTGCTGTAGGTCTTATTTATTTAAAGAGCATATTGAAGTTAGAAGCAATAAGATTTGAAGCAATAGCCTACAACAAATCAATAAGGTCTCTGCATATAAATACTTAGGGGTATGGTTAGATGATAGGCTTTCTTTTAAAAAACATGTTACTGAATTGGGAAAAAAGCTCAAATTCAAGATAGGATTCCTTTACAGAAACAGGGCTTGTCTGTCCTCTGTAAATAGGAAAAAAATTGTGCAGGCTACTTTTATGTCCGTTTTAGATTATGGTGATATTATCTATATGCATGCATCGGCAAACACATTAAAACCACTGGATGCTATTTACCATTGTGCACTCAGGTTTATCACGGGTGATAGTTACAGAACTCATCACTGTATCCTATATCAACATGTGGGTTGGGTCTCTCTATCTGTGAGGCGAGAGCAACATGCTCTCTTGTTTATTTATAAAGCACTTCTTTTTAAAACTACCTCCATATATATCATCATTAATTTCACAAGATGTTACTAATTTTAAACGATCACAGATGTGGATTACATTAGAGACTCCTGCGGTCTCCACAGAGTTGGGTAGGACTGCCTTCAGTTCCTTTGCACCTTATTCATGGAACAAACTGCAGATCCAACTTAAGTTAGACACTCTGGTGTCCCTTGCCCATTTTAAAATGCTTATGGAGGATCAATATGATGTTGTCTGTGATTGTTTCTGTTGAATTGTGTATGTTTTGAAATGTTCTTGTCTGTATGTCTAAAACTGTACATGTCAACATGTTTACACAGGGCACAGCCGTAAAAGAGATCCAGGTCTCAGTCTGTTTTCCCTGTTAAAATAAAGATTTAAAAAAAATATATATATATATTTAGCACCGTTTTGCACAGCTCGGAGACAAGCATMGAGACTGGTCTTGATAAATCAATGACATTTTTATTTTGACTGAATCTCCGTTTGGGTATTGGTTAGACTACAGTTATACAATTGGAATAGAAACACCATAATATTAATACAATTAATCAGCAACATTTCTTAAAATTGTCCTATCTACTATGTTCTTACAAAAAAGTGTTTTCAATTCTCTAGTACAGACACTATTGAAGGCTATCACATGCTTCTCAAAGATGCCCTCTGGTGGTCAAACTAGCACTAACTGGCATTCATGGTACCAGTGGTTAGCACTTAAATAATGTGCCATAGAATTATGCGGCACCACGCAAGCTGTGCTGCAGTACGCTGCAACTTTTAAAGGACAAACTGTGATATTTCCGGATATTATTTGTAATAAATTGGCAAAAATGTCTGAAAACCTGTTTTTGCTTTGTCATTATGGGGAATTGTGTGTAGATTGATGAGGGAAAACAACTATGTAATACATTTTAGAATAAGGCTGTAACATAATAAAATGTAGATAAAGTTAAGGGGTCTGAATATTTTCTGAAGGCACAGTATGTGTGCATGCACACATGCGCGCACACACACACGCATGCACACACACATAGACAAACTCCACTTAAACTGTGTATCTAAAATCGAAGAGGGCAATTGGCTTGGGTAAAAATGAGGAGAAAAATTACATCAAAGCAAAAGTCAACTTGATATGGGTCTCAGGGTGTATCCTTTGTGTCACAACTTAGATCTCCCCCCTCCTCCTCCTGCCCTGGTGTGTGTGTGTGTTTATGCTTATGTCTACCTGTCTATCTATGTGTGTTTGTCCGTGTGTGTGTGTGTGTGTGCTTGTGTCCATCTGTCTATGTGTGTCTGTGTGTTTTTATGTGTGTCTTTGTGTGTGTCTTCACCTACCCTGATTCGGGCCACCTGTTGTGCGGCCTGTTCGTTCTCTCTCAGTGAGCCCATGTAGGCCTCCTTCTGGAAAAGGGGTGTGTTGTCATTGACATCCAGAACGTTGACCCACAGCCTGCCCGTGGTCTCCTCCCCACCCCCGTCCCGGGCCAGCACGGTCAGAGTGAATCGACGCATCAGCTCATAGTCCAGATTGCCCCACAGATGCACCCAGCCTGTCTCAGTGTCCAATGAAAACCTGGGGGAGAGGCATGTGACAGGACAATAACAATACCCAGCATTCAACAAATGAGACTTATTTAATTATAAAAACTTTCAATCATGCCCTTTGATAAAAGGTAGGATAATTCATTTATATGGTATCTCAGTCTGTGTATTTAGGTGTGTCTTACTGGTCAGGCTCATCACTGAAGTAATACCGCACTGTCCCAAACGTGCCAAAGTCACCGTCTGTAGCCTGAGGAGAGGGAAGAAAGGGATATTATTCAACGTTTGTATGCATGTATGCAGATTGAAGAGTGAGGAGAAGGGAAAGGCACCAGCAGTCTTTGGGTGACAGTGACACACACAGGGACACATGACAGACCAAGGAACATATTTAAGRATAACACCCCACTGGATATTCAATGGACGGTGCTACAGTACACCCTCTAAAAACGCTAAGGCTGAATCCCAAATGACACCCTATTTCCTATATAGTGCTGTGTGAATAGGGTGCCATTAGATTGTGGCGTTGGATTACCTCAAAACAAGTAGAAGAACAAGAAATCCGGTGCAAATCAAATCACCACTATGCAAGTAGTGTGTTTACAATTTCTGGTGAAGCAGCTGTGAATGCAATAAAATATACATAAAACATCAGAATAAAAAACAGCATGTTTTGGTATATAGCTGAGGGATGTGACCAAGAAATGTAACCTCTCTCCAATTCAGATTCACTGACAGTCCATGACATCCACATGCTAGTTTAAAAATATTTGGAAGCTATACATAGTTTTTTTTACATTATTTTTGTTTGTAAACAATTTAGTAATAAAATATATTTTTTGGCGATAGGGTAACACAGTTGTGCTATCTCATAAGGCATTTATAAATAATATTATTCAAGATTCAATTGGTATATTTTAAGAATTTAAATGACCACTTATTTATAAATACCTTATGAGATAGCACAACTGTATAATATCGCCAAAAAATATAATACTATTCAAGATTCAATTGGTATATTTTAAGAATTGAAATGACCACTTTTAAGAACAGATTCCCAGGTCCCAGATAGCACCTATAAAGTGGAACTTAGTGTTTTAACTACTTTGCATATATTAAACAGACAATCATAATGTCAGTCAAAAATATCAAATTCCCAGTTCATGCTAAAAAAACAAGATTAACCAACTTTAACTTTAAAAATAAGTTATATTTGACTCAAAAATCCATGACAATGAATCCATTGTTGCAGAAAAGATGGATGCAGTTCAATGCATGATTATTAATATAATTCACCATTACATTTCTTAGTAGTCCAAAAAACATTGCTATCAGGTTGTAAATCACAGCTGGCCTGGTATATTGTTTGCTGCCTCCATCTATTCGGGATGCACTGTTTCAGTTTCAATGACTCAATATTTTGGACAAAAACGGACGAATGTAACTGAGATTGGGAATGCCAATACAATCAAACTAGCAAAGTCAATGATCACAAGTCAGTCATAATGTGGCTCATAGGCTAGCGTATCTATTTATGTATACATTTGTTTAGCAAGCTAAAAGCACAGAGCTTAATAAGCTGTTGGGAGGATGTCATGTCATTATTTGACCGCAGTCAAGTCATTGGAGAAGTGGGTGGGTGACAGACTTTTKRCCCCCTCATATCMTTTATCGGTGGCTACAGCTAGAGATGCAGGTGTCATTTGGATAGCTAGCAAGAAAGGTGAATCGCTTTACTAGCTAGKTATGCTGAACTTTAACGACTGTTATGGGGTTAGAGTGAATTTACAAACTCAAGAGATATGCTATCACTTCCGATTTCAGAGCACTCTTGTCTGAGTGTGCCAGAGCACAGAAAAACTGATGAATTTACGAATGTGCAACAGCCACTGAATATGACTGGTGTCAGTAAACATCAGCAAAACAGTTACTAAACTGTTGCCAGCAGCACAGTTAGTCACTAACACTAGATAACATGTGAACAGCCTAACCATCTCTGCTAGGGTGAGTAAAATGCTCAGAGTGAGGTGTTCTCTCATTTGTGTCTGAAGGTAGCTAGCCAACTTTAGCCAGTTAGCTTGGTGCTTGACTGCCGTTTTGAGGAATGCTCGGATCAACCCTACTCCTCCGCCAGAGCAGAGCGTCCAGTGTCAATGGTGCAGTGTGCGCTTACGAACAGACAATTTGACAACGCTCTGAATTTACGAACGACGCAGAGCGCACTCTGACACACTGAAGGCAATTTACGAACGCACCCTTAGTTGTCAATCAAATGTATTTGGCATCGATCAAATGGGCGGGCAGGCAAGTTCCCATTCAGTTGCCAAAACGTGGGTTGGGACAAGCATGCATTGGCAGGTAAACTGTAGGAAGAGCAGGCTACTATTTCTCCATTGTTTATCAGTACAATTTTGAGGGCTAACTAGCTGAAAAAGTTTGTGGGTTTATCTAATGTTCCCTAGTTAGATTGTGGCTCATCTCGCTCTGGCTAGCATTAGTTGTTGATCTTGTTGTTGATGTGTATAACTGAGGGAGAGAGCCTATCTTTTCATGGTTGTTTGATCAATAGATAGGACTGTAAAGTACCCAAATGTAAGTCTCCCCTGGTATATTTGCAGAAATCCATTCAGGTGTATTTTGTGGCTTTTGACGAATGCGTTCGAATGGCAAAGTTGTGCTGTTGCTACTGCCTGAAAAGACAGTCCAGTTCGAAGTGAATTATGGCAGGCCCATGAGGCAAATGGCTTATTTGCATAAAGGCCTACTGTAGCTCTGATTGACTATGGCTCACCGGTCAGTGAAGACTCCGGTCCTGGACGAGACAGATGTTTTTATTAGGTTTTATTTACTGCACTGCCTATTAATTGCTCAAACGCATGGCCGCTTTCCCAATATAATGCTATAGAATTTTCACAAATGCCATACTCTGTCATTCCCAAAAATTCTATGAATTTATGAAAATGTGAAAATGACCATATCTAAGTGCTCACTTCTCAGAAGAAAAACAAATCTCATATTCTTCCTGGGGGTGTATATGAACATATTTGATGTTGCTAAAATGCTGTCAGTTCTACTTTAAGTCCTAGGCCGTCATTGAAAATAAAAATGTGTTCTTGACTGACTTGCCTAGTTAAATAAAGGTTAAAAATAAATAATGTCTTTACCATTTTGAAACCTTTGAGTGCGTTGTTTACMCTTCATTTCTAATATGTTTTTGTTAATGTTGTTTTTGTGGCTTCTCACTTTTGTTTATTGTTCATTACTTGCTTTGGCAATGTAAACAATTTTTCCCATGCCAATAAAGCCCCATTGAATTGATAGAGAGAGAAGTGTGTGTGTATGTGAGATGCATACATCTAAGTGATTGTGTTTGCAGTTCCTCCACACAAATCCACCTCCTATTTGCTTAGTTGATCTACCCCTCAAAGAATGAAACATCTCAAGCGAGACCCTCCAACATCATCTCCAGTCATGATTGAACCATTCCTCTAACTCTAATGTCTTGCACTCTCCAGCCATTGACAGAGCATAAAATCCCACATTCCCACTTCCTAGTTCTTCGTCCTCTGTTTGTGTAGGTCGGTTTCAAAATATTTGGAGGTGAAAGCTTCCACTCAGTGATGACAGAGAGGTAGAGAGGAACACAGATAATCAGGCCATACCATCTCAGGTTGAGGAGGGTTGCTTTTATGGCTTATATGACCTGGAATTTGAATTACCGAGCTAAAATTACTTTTCTGCCAGGCTCTGAGGAATGGGGGGCGTGGAAATAGTCTACCAGGCCTGCTGTCAAGCAGACACTACCCTCCAAACACAGACAATCCCCTCTCCTCCCGGCGCTACACATCTAAACACCTCCACACAAACAGCAACACACACGCAAATGCACACACCATCATATCCGTAATATAGAGTCAATAGCTTCGCAACTACGTGAAACGCACGCATACCAACATACGCACGCGTGGGAGCACACACGCATACACACCAGTAAAGATGTCCAGTATCTGTCAGGCAGTGTGGTGGAGAGCACACAGCTGTGACAAAGATGCAGCCAACAGAGCAGTCCATCTTTCTCTCTCAAATTGAAATTCATATCCAAATTGAATACGCTTTAATGGCATGAATAACAGGGTCAATGTTGCCAAAGCAAAGTGATACACACAAGGATGACAATAACATTGACAACAATAAAAATAGTAGCTATATTTAAAAACAAAATATAATGGTCAACATTTAGAATTGAATTTAAAAAATATATATATATACAGTTCCGGTCAAAAGTTTGGACACACCTACTCATTCCAGGGTTTTTATTTATTTTTACTATTTTCTACATTGTAGAATTATAGTGAAGACATCAACACTATAAAATAACACATATGAAATCATGTATTAACCAAAAAAGTGCTAAACAAATCAAAATATATTTGAGATTTGAGATTCTTCAAAGTACCCACCCTTTGCCTTGATGACAGCTTGGCATGACAGATTTCATTCTTGGCATTCTCTCAACCCGCTTCATGAGGTAGTCAACTGGAATGCATTTCAAAAATCGAATCAAATTGTATTTGTCACATGCACCGATTACAACAGGTGTTACAGTGAAAGTCTTACTTACAAGCCCTGAACCAACAACGCAGTTTTAAGAAAAAAGAAGAATAAATATTTCAAAGAATTAAGGAGCAACAATAAAATAACAGTAGCTAGGCTATATACAGGATGTTTCGGTACAGAGTCAATGTGCGGGGGCACCGGTTAATCGAGGTAATATGTACATGTAGGTAGAGGTAAAGTGACTAAGCATGGATAATAAATAGAGCATAGCAGCAGTGTAAAAATGAGGGGTGGGTTGGGGACAATGCAAATAGTCTGGGTAGCCATTTGATTAGCTGTTCAGGAGTCGTATGGCTTGGGGGTAGAAGCTGTCTTTTGGAGCTAGACTTGGCGCTCTGCTACCGCTTGCCATGTGGTAGCAGAGAGAACAGTCTATGACTAGGGCGGCTGGGGTCCTTGGCAATTTTTTGGGCCTTCCTCTTGGTATAGAGGACCTGGGTGGCAGGAAGCTTGGTCCCAGTGATGGACTGGGCCGTACGCACTACGTTCTGTAGTGCCTTGATGTCAGAGGCGGAGCAGTTGCCATACCAGGCGGTGATGCAACCAGTCAGGATGCTCTCGATGGTGCAGCTGTAGAACTTTTTGAAGATCTGAGGACCTGTGCCAAATCTTTTCAGTCTCCTGAGGGTGAATAGGAGTTGTCGTGTCCTCTTTATGACTGTCTTGGTGTGTTTAGACCAGGTTAGTTTGTTGGTGATGTGGACACCAAGGAACTTGAAGTTCCCAACCTGCTCCACTACAGCCCAATAGATGAGAATGGGGGCATGCTCAGTCCTCCTTTTTCTGTAGTCCACAACCATCTCCTTTTTGATCACGTTGAGAGAGAGGTTGTTATCCTGGCACCACACTGCCAGGTCTCTGACCTCCTCCCTATAGGCTGTCTCATCGTTGTCGGTGATCAGGCCTACCACTGTTGTGTCGTCTGCAAACTTAATGATGGTTTTGGAGTCGTGCTTGGCCATGCAGTCGTGGGTGAACAGGGAGTACAGGAGGGGACTGAGCACGCACCCCTGAGGGGCCCCTGTGTTGAGGATCATCATGGCAACGTGGCCCGTCAGGAAGTCCAGGATCCAGTTACAGAGGGAGGTGTTTAGTCCCAGGGTCCTTAGCTTAGTGATGAACTTTGAGGGCAATAGGGTGRTGAACACTGAGCTGTAGTCAATGAATAGCGTTCTCACATAGGTGTTCCTTTTGGCCAGGTGGGAAAGGACAGTGTGGAGTGCAATAGAGATTGCATCCTCTGTGAATCTGTTGGGGCGGTATGCAAATTGGAGTGGGTCTAGGGTTTCTGGGATGATGGTGTTGATGTGAGCCATGACCAGCCTTTCATGACTACAGACGTGAGTGCCACGGGTTAGTAGTCAAACAGGAAGGTTACCTTGGTGTTCTTGGGCAAAGGGACTATGTTGGTCTGCTTGAAGCATGTTGGTATTACAGACTCTTCAGTGAGAGGTTGAAAATGTAAATGCAGACACTTGCCAGTTGATCAGCGCATGCTCGGAATACACGTCCAGGTAATCCATCTAGCCTTGCGATCTTGTGAATGTTGACCTGTCTAAAGGTCTTACTCACATCGGCTACGGAGAGCTTGATCACACAGTCGTACTGAACAGCTGATGGTCTCATGCATGCTTCCGTGTTGCTTGGCTCGAAATGAGCATAGAAGTTATTTAGCTCGTCTGTTAGGCTCGTGTCACTGAGCAGCTCGCGTCTGTGCTTCCCTTTGCAGTCCATAATAGTTTGCAAGCCCTGCCACGAGTGTCGGAGCCGGTGTAGTACAATTCAATCTTAGTCCTGTATTGACACTTTGCCTGTTTGATGGTTCGTAGAAGGGTTTAGCTGGATTTCTTATAAGCATCCGGTTTAGAGTCAATGAAAGCGGCAGATCTACCCTTTAGCTCAGTGCGGATGTTGCCTGTAATCCATGGCTTCTGGTTGCGGTACAGTCACTGTGGGGACAAAGTCATCGATGCACTTATTGATGAAGCCAGTGACTAATGTGGTGTACTCCTCAATGCCATCGGAAGAATCCCGGAACATATTCAAGTCTGTGCTAGCAAAACAGTGCTGTAGCTTAGCATCTACATCCTCAGACCACTTCCTATTGAGTCAGTCACTGATACTTCAATTAACAGGTGTGCCTTGTAAAAGTTAATTTGTGGAAATGTCTTTCCTTCTTAATGCGTTTGAGCCAATCAGTTGTGTTGTTACAAGGTAGGGGTGGTATACAAAAGATAACCCTATTTGGTAAAAGACCAAGTCCATATTACGGCAAGAACAGCTCAATTAAACAAAGAGAAACAACAGTCCATCATTAATTTAAGACATGGATGTCAGTCAATCCAGAACATTTCAAGAACTTTGAACGTTTCTTCAAGTGCAGTTGCAAAAACCATCAATTGCTATGATGAAACTGGCTCTGATGAGGACCGCCACAGGAAAGGAAGATCAAGAGTTACCTCTGCTGCAGAGGATAATTCATTAGAGTTACCAGCCTCAGAAATCGTCAATTAACTGCACCTCATATTGCACCTCACAGAMTTCAAGTAACAGACACATCTCAACATCAACTGTTCAGAGGAGACTGCGTGAATCAGGCCTTCATGGTCAAATTGCTGCAAAGAAACCACTACTAAAGGACACCAATTATCAGAAGAGACTTGCTTGGGCCAAGAAACACAAGCAATGGACATTAAACCAGTGGAAATCTGTCCTTTGGTCTGATGAGTTCAAATTTGTGATTTTTGGTTCCAACCTCCGTGTCTTTGTGAGACGCAGAGTAGGTGAACGGATGATCTCTGCATGTGTGGTTCCCACGGTGAAGCATGGAGGAGGAGGTGTGATGATGTGGGGGTGCTTTGCTGGTGACACTGTCATTGATTTATTTAGAATTCAAGGCACACTTAACCAGCATGGCTACCACAGCATTTTGCAGCTATACGCCATCCCATCTGGTTTGAGCTTAGTGGGACTATCATTTGATTTTCAACAGGACAATGACCCAAAACACACCTCCAGGCCGAGTAAGGGCTATTTGACCAAGTAGGAGAGTGATGGAATGCTGCATCAGATGACCTGGCCTCCACAATCACCCGGCCTCAAACCAATTGAGATGGTTTGGGATAAGTTGGACCGCAGAGTGAAGGAAAAGCAGCCAACAAGTGCTCAGCACATGTGGGAACGCCTTCAAGACTGTTGGAAAAGCATTCCAGGTGACTACCTCATGAAGCTGGTTGAGAGAATACTAAACTGTCTTCAAGGCAAAGGGTGGCTACTTTGAAGAATATTTAATATATTTTCATTTGTTTTACACTTTTTTGGTTACTACATGATTCCATATGTGTTATTTCATAGTTTTGATGTCTTAATAATAAAGAAAAACCCTTGAATGAGTAGGTGTGTCCAAATGTTTGCTTGCACCAATCTCATGTAATTACAGTAAAATACTATAAAATACAAATCCTGCCTCTTAAATTAATTCAATTCATTCATTACAATTAATTGTATAATATTTCTTAATGTAAAACATTTTACAGCATCCCTGCAGTAAAGCAAAATTACAGTTTAACCTCGCAACTCTGATGCCAGTATAATGCTGTAAATTTACAGCGGAAAGTAAGTTTTACAGTGTAATATTTCCCATTCACCTGCAACAGGTATCTTCAGATGTACGAGTTATTTTCCTATTTCTAGAGAAGGAAGGGTAGAAGACTGAAGGACTGGAGAGGAGAACAGGATAATAGGACAATGAGTGAGAAGAAAATGGCCATTGTGAATAAATATTTTCCAAACACCCACCACACACTGTTTCTCTCAAACACATTGACAGACCCTGAAATCCATTAGTGCTACAATGGCTAAAGGAAAGAGAGGAACTGAAAATATGATTGGAGGCAATAAATAAGAAATGAAAGAATACAAACACACTCAAACGAATGGAAGAGAAAAAACAACGAGCAATTTTACTGATAGGAGATGCCAGTCTAAACTCTCCACAGGGAGAGAAAGAGACTGAGATGGAGAGAAAGATAGAACCGAACAGAGACTTAATCACAATAAATATTGATAATGATAAGTAACACAGCAGCAGATAAATATTAAACAGTATGTGTGTATTTGTGTGTGTGTGTGTGTGCATCCATTTGTGTGTGCGCGCATGCATGAATGTGTTTGTGCATGAATGCATGAATGTGTTTGAGGGGCATGGAGTAATGCATTGGGTAAGGGTTGTACGTACATAAACCATAAATCAGTTGAATCATAAATATTTGCCTAAACAAGGCATTTCAATAACATTTCTGGTGATTTTTAAAATCACTGTGAAAAGTGCCTTTCAATTTGCGTAGTATAAATTATTATATCTACTCGGCCTGACCTCCCCCTAAAAATCCACCACTCTGATACATACTAAACTCTGGAATACACCACACCCTGGTAGCTTGTAGATTAGAGGCATGGCCACACAATGTCAAAATGTGGTAAACAATACTGTTAATGAAACAAACAAACATATCAACTAAAGGTAATATCGGAACTTGTCCAATAAGAAAGACTGCTTTTCGGTTTTAGTCGCAAAACAGTTTTAAACCTGGTTCACTGAGTTGTTGGTGTGGCAATGAGCAGCCTAAAAAGTCTGTTCACATTTAACATTGACACTCTGAAGTGCTAAGAGGTTACTCTGGGATGCTGGCCTTCTAGGCAGAGTTGCACAGAAAAATCCATATCTCAGACTGGCCAATAAAAATACAAGATTAAGATGGGCAAAAGAACACAGACTCTGGACAGAGGAACTCTGCATAGAAGGCCAGCATCCCGGAGTCGCCTCTTCACTGTTTTCATTGAGAGTGTTTTTTTGCGGGTACTATTTAATGAAGCTGTCAATTGAGGACTTGTGAGGCGTCTGTTTCTCAAACTATACACTCTAATGTACTTGTCCTCTTGCTCAGCTGTGCACCGAGGCCTACCACTCCTCTTTCTATTCTGGTTAGCAATGATCCCCAACATCTTAATAGAGCTTGAAGAATTATGAAAAGATTAGAGGCTCACCCAAGAAGACTTACAATTGGAATAGGTGCCAAAGGTGTTTCTAACATGTATTGACTGTATGAATACTTATGCAACGAGTATATTTTAGTTATTTAATTTATATCAAACAAAACAAAAATATTTCTACCACTTTGACATTAGAGTATTTTGTGTAGATTGTTGACAAAAAATGACAATTAAATCAATTTTAATCCCAGTTTGTAACACAATAAAATGTGAAGAAATCCAAGGGGTATGAATACTTTTGCAAGGCACTGTATAATACCCTCTTCACTAGACTAATGAGACTAACGAGTTTCAGAAGAAAGGTCTTTGTTTTTAGCCATTTTGAGCCTGTAATCGAACCCACAAATTCTGATGGTCCAGATACTCAACTAGTCGAAAGAAGGCCAGTTTTATTGCTTCTTTAACCAGCAAGCCAGTTTACAGCTGTGCTAACATAATTGCAAAAGGGTTTTCTAATGATCAATTAGCCTTAGAAAATGATAAACTTGGATTAGCTAACACAACGTGTCATTGGAACACAGGAGTGATAGTTGTACAGAGGCCCATTATCAGCAACCATGTAGATATTCCATAAAAAATCTGCTGTTTCCAGCTACAAAAGTCATTTACAACATTATCAATATCTACACTGTATTTATGATCAATTTGATGTTATTTTAATGTAGCAAAAATGTGCTTTTCTTTCAAAAACAAGGCCATTTCTAAGTGACTCCAAACTTTTGAACGGTAGTGTATGTGCGTAGATCTACGCACGTGAAGCTTGTACAGGGTTTTACATGTACATACACATGCACGCATGCACTTGCACACACACAGACACAGACACAAACACACACACAAAAGTGTGAGATGTGTGTGATGGATGTCTTGATTTGGGCCTCGAGCGTGGTGATTCTCTGCTCTGGCCGTGTGCTGAACTTGAGGGAAGGCAGTGAATGATAGGCAGGGTGACACAGGACTGTGTGTGTGTGTCAGCCATAAAGCTGTCCGAGCTCTAACAGGTATTTATGGACAGAGCCTGGAGGAGTGGGAGAAACATCTGTTTAGTCAGAGGAGGTGGCCAGTCATCTGTGGTGTGTGTGTGTGTTGGTGTGTGTGTGTGTGGTGTGTGTGTTGTGTGTGTTGTGTGTGTGTGTGGTGTGTGTGTGTGTGTGTGTGTGTGTGTGTGTGTGTGTGTGTGTGTGTGTGTGTGTGTGTGTGTGTGTGTGTGTTTTGAAAATTAATGGTAATGAATATATATCCAGAGTTATTATGTTGGACTCCTGTGGCTGATAACTGGGTATGCATCCCAAATGAGCCCTGGTCAAACGCAATGCATTATGTAGGGAGTAGGGTGCCATTTGGGACCCAGCCTAGGTAACCTTCTCACTGCTCGGTCAGGATATAGATGATGGTGAGGTACTAGGATGCACATGATGCACGCCCACATGTATGTTTTTAGCTAGCTACAGTAGCTAGTAGTAAAGTGTTGGTCCCATGTTTCATGAACTGAAATAAAAGATTCCAGAAATGTTCCATACGTACAAAAAACGTACTTCTCTCAAATTGTGTGTACAAATGTGTTTACATCCCTGTTATTGAGCATTTATCCCTTGCCAAGATAATCCATCCACCTGACAGGTGTGACATATCAAGAAGCTTTAAACAGCATTTAAAATATATATATATACTGTATATATATTTAACCTTTATTTAACCAGGAAGGGCTCATAGAGATTTGCAATCTCTTTTTCAAGAGCATCCTGGCCAAGATTGGCAGTACCAAGTCATTACACAATAACAGACAGACAACATGAAAAACTACAGGTAATATAGTAAAAAAAAAGTATAACAAAATCATAAAACAGCAAATTAAAAACATTGACAGGTCAGGGAATCAGCCTCAAAATCCTTCATCAATGATTTAAAAACGCCAATCGGGACAAGTTATTCCAGTTTAAAAGTATTTTGTAAGGAGTTCCAAGCCTGATCATTAGACAGGTGCACCTTGTGCTGGGGAAAATAAAAGGCCACTCTAAATGTGCAGTTTTGTCATACAACACAAAGCCACAGTCTCAAGTTTTGAGGGAGTGTGCAATTGGCATGCTGACTGCAGGAATGTCTACCAGAGCTGTGCCAGAAAATGTAATGTTAATTTCTCTATCATAAGCTGCCACCAACGTCATTTTAGAGAATTTGGCAGTACGTCCAGCTGGCCTCACTACCGCTGACCACGTTTAACCACGCCAGCCCAGGACGTCCACATCTTGCTTCTTCACCTGCGGGATCGTCTGAGACCAGCTGATGAAACTGTGGATTTGCACAGGAACTTGACCTGACTGCAGTTTGGCATTGTAACCAACTTCAGTGGGCAAATACTCTCCTTCGATGTCCACTGGCACACCGGAGAAGTGTTCTCTTCAAGGATGAATCCCATTTTCAACTGTACCGGGCAGATGGCAGAGAGCGAGTGGGCGAGCGGTTTGCTGATGTCAATGTTGTGAACAGAGTTCCCCACGGTGGTGGCGGGGTTATGGTATGGGCAGGCATAAGCTACGGACAAAGAACACAATTGCATTTCATCTATGGCAATTTGAACGCACAACGATACTGTGACGAGATTCTGAGGCCCATTGTCGTGCCATTCATCCGCCGCCATCACCTCATGTTTCAGCATGATAATGCCCCTCATGCCCATAATGCCCCTCATGTCGCAAGAATCTGTACACAATTCCTGAAAGCTGGCCAGCATACTCACCAGACATGTCACCTATTGAGTATGTTTGGGATGCTATCGATCTACATGTATGACAGCATGTTCCGGTTCCCGCAAATTACCAGAAACTTRGAATAGCCATTGAAGAGGAGTGGGACAACATTCCACAGGCCACAATCAACAGCCTGATCAACTCTACGGAAAGGATTTGTTTCACCCTGCATAAGGCAAATGGTGGTCACACCAGATACTGACTGGTTTTCTGATCCACACCCCTACTTTTTTTAAGGTCTCTGCAACCAACAGATGCATATCTGTATTCCCAGTCATGTGAAATCAGGGCCTAATGAATTTATTAGTAAAATCCTTAAAATTGTTGCATATTGCGTTTATATTTTTGTACAGTGTGCATTTAAAAAAGTACAATAAAACAATTTAATATACACCATCACAAAAAATCCATTATRTGTTTTGATCATGTCTAAAGAATATATGAGGAAAATGTATTTCAAAAGAACAGAATATGAGTTGTTATCTGGCTAAGCTCCATGCCATAGGCTGTAGGCTTGTTTACTTATCTGAAAATATATGTTTATAAGTTCCATCCCATTATATTATTTTATAGTAAGAAGAATATAATTGAACTTAGCAGAAATAAATAGAAAGGATATTTTTCCCATTCCAAAGCAAGTACGCATATGAAGTTGCTATGTTGAGCGTCAAAGTCATAATTTGAAACAGGTCCTATATGCTAGATTTAGAGTTATTTGTCAACTTTAGTTGTGACTGATACAAACCTTAGAATGTATTAGGAATCAAAACATATATGGGCTGCATGATGCGACTATAAGCTATCAATGATTTGAGAAAGTTTGCGCTCTGTTCCTTGCCTCAGGCTGCACAGCTTTTCTCTCATCAAGTGATCATATTTTCACCCATCAGACTATTTTCAATTTAATCTTGTCTTTACTAATATGTAAGATATATTCAATTTAGAATGGCCCTTTATCAAATGAGCAGGAACAGGGGAAAAAAGGAATGTCATCTGTATGCACTCGAATAGCYAATGGGGGCTGCACGCTTTCCGCTTACCTCGGTTTTATAGTGGAGCATAAATAAATATGCTCCACTATAAATATAAGAGCACCTATTTCACTTCATGCATCAACCACTGTTTGAAGAGCATGCTCTCACTGCGTGACAGGTGATATTCCGCCCATGGGCTCTTCAACACCTGTTTCTGCAGCTGCCCAGCGCTTAATTTGGTAAACCAAGTCAAGTCTGTTTCGGATACATATTAACATATTTTCGCAACAAAACATATTTCACTAAACTGTTGACAGCCCCTCAGCACGCTTGAAAAAATGAATAAAGGAGAGAGAGTAGGAGATGGAAAGGCATGGTGGTGAGATATTCTGTATAGCTTAAGTTAGTGTCACCCAAGTAATTATGAAAATTACCTATTCAAAATCAAATACAAATTCACTATAATTGTAGGCGAACTGTGAGCCGCCCCCGCACAATCAATGAACCAACAGCATCGACTAGAGCTACAGTACCAGTCAAAAGTTTGGACACACATACTTATTCAAGGGTTTTTCCTTATTTTTCCTATTTTCTTTATTATAAAATAATAGTGAAGATATCAAAACTATGAAATAACACATATAGAATCATGTAATGAGCCCAAAAGTGTTAAACAAATTAAAATATATTTTATATTTGAGATTCTTCAAAGTAGCAACCCATTGCGTTGAGGACAGCTTTGCACACTTTTGGCATTCTCTCAACCAGCTTCATGAGGAATGTTTTTCCAATAGTCTTGAAGGACTTCACACATATGTTCAAGTCCGGGCTCTGGCTGGGCCACTCAAGGACATTCAGAGACTTGTCCCGAAGCCACTCCTGCATTGTCTTGTGTGTGTGCTTAGGGTTGTTGTCTGGTTGGAAGGTGAACCTTCCCCCCAGTCTGAGGCCCTGAGCGCTCTGGAGCAGCTTTTCATCAATGATCTCTCTGTACTTTGCTCCGTTCATCTTTCCCTTGATCCCAACTAGTCTCCCAGTCCCTGCTGCTGAAAGACATCCTCACAGCATGATGCTGCCACCACCATGCTTCACTGTAGGAATGGTGCCAGGTTTCCTACAGATGTGACGCTTGGCATTCAGGCCAATGAGTTCCATCTTGGTTTCATCAGACCAGAGAATCTTGTTTCTCATGGTCTGAGAGTCCTTTTGGTGAATGTTGTCAAACTCCAAGCGGGCTGTCATGCCTTTTACAGAGGAGTTGCTTCCGTCTGGCCACTCTACCATAAAGGCCTGATTGGTGGAGTGCTGCAGAGATGGTTGTCCTTCTGGAAAGCTCGCCCATCTCCACAGAGGAACTCTGGAGCTCAGCCATCGGTTCTTGGTCACCTCCCTGACCAAGGCCCTTCTCTCCCGATTGCTCAGTTTGGCCGGGCGGACAGCTCTAGGAAGAGTATTGGTGGTTCCAAACTTCTTTCATTTAAGAATGATGGAGGCCACTGTGTTCTTAGGGACCTTCAATGCTGCAAAAATGTTTTGGTACCATTTGCCCAGATCTGTGCCTCAACACAATCCTGTCTTGGAGCTCTAKGGACAATTCCTTCGATCTCATGGCTTGGTTTTTGCTCTGACATGCACTGTCAATTGTGGGACCTTATATAGACAAGTGTGTGCCTTTCCAAATCATGTCCAATCAATTGGATTTATCACAGGTGGACTCCAATCAAGTTGTAGAAACATCTCAAGGATGATCAATGGAAGCAGGATGCACCTGAGTTCAATTTCGAATCTTATAGCAAAGGTTCTGAATACTTATGTAAAAAGTTATTTAAGTTTTTTATACATTTGCTAAAATGTATATTTGTGAAAAAATTGTGGGAAAAAACACTCCCTCTCTTGCTTCTCCTTCATTTATGAAGAAATAAWTTTTTTCAAAACTGTTCAACTATTGTCTTTCTCTCTCTTTGAGTGAACTACACCACATTTCATGCACTGCAGTGCTAGCTAGCTGTACCTTATGCTTTCAGTACTAGATTCATGCTCTGATCCTTTGACTGGGTGGACAACATGTCAGTTCATACTGCAAGAGCTCTGATAGGTTGGAGGACATCATAGTTTTCATAGTTACTGTGTAAGTCTATGGAAAGGGGTGAGAACCATGAGCCTCCTAGGTTTTGTATTGAAGTCAACGTACCCAGAGAAGGACGGAAGCTAGCTGTCCTCCGGCTACACCATTGTGCTACACAATAGAGTGCTGTTGAGACTACTGTAGACCTTCATTGCAAAATAGTGTTTTTTAATCAAGTATTTGGTGATGTGATTATATTTAGTATCGTTTTATTTAAAAAGGAAAACTTTTTGAATGTACATAAAAAATAAAAAATAAAAAATTACTGAGAAGGATGGTCCTCTCCTTGCTCCTCTGAGGAGTCTCCACTGCTAGGCAATGGGTGTTACAGCACAACAGAKACCATACAACAGCATGAGACAGTGTGCTTCAGGGAGTGTTTGTTACAGTGTGTTATAGCTAGCGTGTTGCAGTGATAAGCTTACCTGGATGCGTAGCAGAGAGGTTCCTCTGGGTGTGTTCTCAGGCAGACTGATGTTATACAGGGGTTTAAGGAAGATGGGCCGGTTGTCATTCTCATTGATCAGGTCAATGTAGATACGGGCAAAACCCACATGTTCTGAAATGGACTCATTGGCATATAGCTGAAAAAGAGAGAGCAGAGTCTCTGATCACTTGAACACATCAATATTCTAGACATAGGGTAGGAAGGAAGTAGAGACGTCATAGAACATCAAAAAGTAAACATTACTGGAGACACCTGGGCAATTTTAGTACAGTGTTGCATTTGCCAGCAAAGAGATCAGCGGTGACTTATTAATGGTAAATAAGTGAATTGTTTTGCCCCACAGTCAGCCAATATGCTTAGCTAGTTAGCAATCATTTCTACACTATTTTGCTAACTACAGCAGCGCTACCGTGTCAATAACTGAAAATGACAAAGTATCTTCAGTTGTTTTTACATTTTACCATTGTGACATGCATCCATGCGTATCCACTTTCTATGCATATGCTCATGTACTTTGTTTTCAACTTAATTAACAGACTGAAATTAGTTTAAAAAATGTCATACTTTAAACTTTATTCAGTTTTAAGGATCCAAAACACATTATRAAATGTTTCAGTAAATAGTGGTGGGTAATTTGAAGTAACACAATATACATTTAAATGCTCAACCAAGTCTGCAGCACTGAGTGCTGATTTTTAAATGAGTTTTAAAGCCTGAGTTAGACAGTGTCTTCTGCTATGGCATTGTCGCATAACTGAAATGTGGCAGCATTATTCTTAGTTTGTATACAGTCATTATGTTTATAGGGACAATCTCATGAGAGTAGAATCAAAACATACAGTACATTTCTCGCAAGCCAATGATTAGCTGTCAGTACAAATGTACTGTATGTACAGTACGTGTGTAATGAGCGCGCTGAGAGTCGGTGAAAGCAAGTTCAGGGAGTGAGTGTTTCAATAAATAAACTCAACTAAACACAAAATAAGAAACACAAACAACGCAGACATGACACTGGAACAAAAACAATAACGCCTGGGGAAGGAACCYAAAGGAGTGACATATATAGGGAAGGTAATCAGGGAGGTGATGGAGTCCAGGTGAGTCTGAAGACGCGCAGGTGCGCGTAACGATGGTGACAGGTGTGCGCCATAACGAGCAGCCTGGTGACCTAGAGGCCGGAGAGGGTGCACACATGACAACGTGTTCCACCTAAGGTGGCATTAGTCAGATCCTATACTGTATTTCTAGCTATACACTGTAAACTCCATTGTGTTGTCATTACTCCAAACTTTTGAGGAAGCCCATTGCACTTAATATATATGAGTACATTTACTTAAAGTGATTTTGTTATCATAACTCAAACTAATAGAGGGTGTAGGGGGTCCAGATTTGAGTTGTATCAGCTTGAACATTTTGTGTAACTACGACATGCCTCCAATATAATTTCCCAGTGTGCCTTGCCTTTTCAAGTGAATTGTAGAGTTACCACCCATGACTGTATTTGTTCGGGACATAGACGTTGTTGTTGAATTCATTCATTTTCAGTCCTGTGGCCTTCACCAAGTGAGGTTTTAGGCAAATGTTATCATTATAGTTAAACTCTTTATGACAGTACAATAAATACACTCTCATAAGACCTTATCTTTTAGCTTTACAGTGGCCTGAAACTCATGGTATACAGGCCAAATCAGGCCTGCATGTAGGATTGCATTTTATTTTATTTTATTCTTCAGTGCGATCTTTAAAAAAAAGGTGCTTATTAGAACCATAGAGAGTTGTTCGGCTTGTCTCCATAGGGCAGTGGTCACCAACCTTTTTTGAGTCGAGATCACTTGAGTCAAAATACAAGCCGATATCTAAATATATATATTTTTTTACATGACTTAACACAAGCCTATGCAACATTAACCTATGTAAAAACAGTACTGTAGTTATGAGTTGTGTGCAGTAGGCCGTAGGCCCAAAACATTATACCATAATTGGTTTTGCTTGAATTGCCCTGCCAATACATTGTTCTCAGACCAATATTTGAGGTAGGCTATACGATCACACTGGTAATAGATCAGTTGTTGTATTACTTGTGAGGTACATCTGAGTGAGCATACATTTTAATAAATCACTTTTTAAAATTTTGTTGGGCTTACATCTGATGGTCAGTCTCAGTGGAGGGGGAGGGCAGCAGACTGAGGGTCTGCCTCTCATCCCTCTGCTCTCCCTTTCCTCCACTGACACTGACCAAAAAGGAACACCGTTTTCCAGCTGATAGCGAAACTCGAGTACCACCACATTTTTATCAGGCCAAACGACAAACCCAACATAGAAACACAAAACATAGATAACCCACCCAACTCACGCCCTGACCACACTAAAACAAAGAAAATACCAAAGAACTATGGTCAGAACGTGACAAAAGTCAGTATCAGCTTTGCTGTAGCTTTCTTTTACACCTGCTACGTTGCTGCAGACATGGCCAGCATTTGTACATTAAAAAATATGAAATGGTTCAAAATGGGAACACGCGCAGGCCAGCTGAATCGGGTGCACCTACCGCGAGACAAATTTAAAAAATGGAATGAAAGGTTTATCGCTCTGAAATGTTTGGTGATCGACTAAGAATGCCTTGGAGATTGGTTGGTGACCATTGCCATAGGGGAATACTTGTAGGTAGAACCTTTTGCAGAGAGGATACTGCAAATGCATCCAACAACTTTGTAGAGACACAAGCCTGATGTAGTCATTGTGTGCTAGGAATATGGGACCAAATACTAAACCTTTGAAAAAATGTATACACTTTAAGTGAATTTCTCACAATACTGTACTTG
This sequence comes from Salvelinus sp. IW2-2015, assembly GCF_002910315.2. Lineage (NCBI taxonomy): Eukaryota > Metazoa > Chordata > Actinopteri > Salmoniformes > Salmonidae > Salvelinus > Salvelinus sp. IW2-2015. The sequence continues at coordinate 23,102,591 of NC_036858.1, forward strand.
TAGTATGACTTCAAAAGGGGGGACTAGATACACAAAGTGCTTTAATTTCTAAACGGTTAAACAGATATGTATGAAAATACCATCAAATATAAAGTGACATTCTGTACTGTCGCTTCATACGAAATATTTGATCTCAAATCCAAAATGCTGGAATAAAGAGCAACATTTTTACAAAGCAAATTTGAGGAAAACTCTACAGAAGTTCTATCAACACATTGACTGTAGTACTCACATTGAAAAAGCGCTCAACCACTGTTACTCCCCCTTCCAGGATGCCTACAAGGCCCTCCCGCAATCCAGATCACGACTCCATTTTGCTCCTCCCTTCCTATAGGCATAATCTCAAACAGGAAGTACCCGTGCTAAGGTCTATTCACTGCTGGTCTGACCAATCGGAATCCATGATTCAAAACTGTTTTGATCACACTGACTGGGATATGTTCCGGGTAGCCTCTGAGAATAACATTGACGTATACACAGACACGGTGACTGAGTTCACCAGGAAGTGTATAGGGGATGTTGTTCCCACTGTACCTATTAAAACCTGCCAAAACCAGAAACTGTGGATAGATGGCAGTATTCGCGCAAAACTGAAAGTGCAAACCACCCCATTTAACCATGGCAAGGTTACTGAGAATATGGTTGAATGCAAACAGTGTAGTTATTCCCTCCGTAAGGCAATCAAACAGGCAAAACGTCAGTACAGAGACAAAGTGGAGTTGCAATTCAACGGCTCAGACATGAGATGTATGTGGCAGGGTCTATAGACAATCACGGATTACAAAGGGATAACCAGCCACGTTGCGGACACCGACATCTTGCTCCCGGACAAGCTAAACACCTTCTTCGCCCGCTTTGAGGATAACACAGTGCCACCAACACGGCCCGCTCCCAAGGACTATGGGCTCTCGTTCTCCGTGGCTGACTTGAGTAAGACGTTTAAGTGTGTTAACCCTCGCAAAACTGCCGGCCCATACAGCATCCCTAGCCGCATCCTCAGAGCATGCGCAGACCAGCTGGCTGGAGTGTTTCACGGACATATTCAATCTCTCCCTATGAAGGAGCTGATCGTGGACTTCAGGAAACAGCAGAGGGAGCACGCCCTTATCCACATTGACGGGACCACAGTGGAGAAGGTGAAAAGCTTCAAGTTCCTTGGCATACACATCACTGACAATCTGAAATGGTCCACCCACACAGACAGTGTGGTGAAGAAGGCGGAACAGCACCTCTTCAACCTCATGAGGCTGAATAAATTCGGCTTGGCCCCTAAAACCCTCACAAACCTTTACAGATGCACAATTGAGAGCATCCTGTCGGGCTGTATCACCGCCTGGTATAGCAACTGCACCGCCTGCAACCGCAGGGCTCTCCAGAGGGTGGTGCGGTCTGCCCAACGCATCACCGGGGGCACACTGCCCTCCAGCACCCGATGTCACAGGAAAGCCAAAAAGATAATCAAGGCTATCAGGCTGTTAAATAGCCATCACTAGCCGGCTACCACCCGGTTACTCAACCCTGCACCTTGGAGGAGGGGAGTGTACACTCTAAAAAATAAAGGTTCTAAAAAGTACCAGACAGGGGATCTTTGGCTTGTAACCATAGCATCATCTTTTTGTGCTATAGTGAACCCTTTTTTGAAGGTTCAATAAAGAATCATGCTCATAAGATTCTAATTGGTGCTATAAAGAACCTAAGATTCTATAAAGAACCATTAAAACAGTTTCTATATTGCACCAAAAAAGGATTCCACTATGGTTGCAACCCTTTTTGGGACTATAGAACTTTAAAAAAAAATCTTTATAGAACCCTTGTTATGGTTCTTTATATAAACTTTTTTTATGGTTCTTTATGGTTGGTTCATAAAGACCCTTTGAAAGGTTCTTTGTAGAGACAATTGAAGAACCATACAGGGTTTTTTGTTCTGGTCAGCCATATTATAATAGTTAAAAATCCAGCGGTCTAAGGCACTAAGGCTTCACTACAGACCCGGGTTCGATCCCGGGCTGTGTCCCAGCTGGCGGTGACCGGGAGACACATGATGCGGCGCACAATTGGCCCAGCGTCATCCGGGTTAGGAGAGGTTTTGGCCGGCCAGGATGTCCTCGTCGCCCTTGCGACTCCTATGGTGGGTGCATGCACGCTGACACAGTTGGCAGTTGTACGGTGTTTCCTCCGACACATTTGTGCGGCTGGCTTCTGGGTTAAGCGAACAGTGTGTCAAGAAGCAGTGTGCTTGGCAGGGTCGTGTTACGCATGGCTATCGACCTTTGCCTCTCCCAAGTCCGTACGGGAGTTGCAGCGATGGGACAAAACTGTAACTACCAATTGGCTATCACAACATTTAGGAGAAAAAGGTGTAAAAAACATATATCCAGAGATATTGTGTTAATTCACAAGTTGAATCAAGTAAGCTACAGCTATATAGATAATTGAGAATCACTGACTGATTAAGTCAACCACTCTCAATTGGCACAAGGCTTTTAAGTGATCATTTCACAAGACACTATCACTGGTCATATATAATATGTAATGGCATAACACAACACATTCYATAAACTGGCCACTCATGGTTGCACAAAAAGAGCTACATTTTAATTATCACTAAAAGAGCAAAGAACCCTTTTGTGAACGGCAAAGAACTATTGAAAAGCTCAAATGGTTCTTTGAGTCATTAATGTGAAAGTAAAATATTTTATGTAGCAATCACCCCTTTAATCTGATTCCAGGGACACCCGCCCATAGTGTCTTTGCTTACTGCTTGCTTGTACAGTACATGTTACTGATAGTTTGTTTGTAACAGAGATAAAAACATGCCGTAAGCAAGTTTGTGCTTGTGTGTTCGGAGTGAACTTACAGAGAAGCTGTATCTTTGGATGTTCTCGTAGTCCAGAGGCACGTCCACCCTCATCCTGATGTCAGCACGGCCCTGCACCGCTGTGGGTGAGATGGTGAAGTGATCCGAGTTATTCCCCGATAGGAACACCTGAAACATACTGTTCACTCCCTAGAGGAGAGGATGGAGTCAAAAGGAAAAGAGAGTTAGATATTGATTAAAGATTCAAAGGGATGAGAAGAAAAGCTGCCGTATGAGATGTGGGGCTGAATTACGAACTATGGATGGAAATTAGATATTTTGTTAATCTTGACACTACAGGGGTGCTGTTTCAACTTGGACATTTATCGTTCCCAAATTAAACTGCCTCGTACTCAATTCTTGCTCGTACAATATGCATATTATTATTACTATTGGATAGAAAACAATCTCTAGTTTCTAAAAACCGTATTTGAATATGTCTGTGGGTGAACCAGAAACTCTTTCTGCAGCGAAATCCATGACAGGAACTGCACGTCTTTTGAAAACGAGGCTCTTGTCTTCAGATCAGTTTAAAGCTCTGTATGTATCCTATGGGTCGACATTGAACTGCACCCGCCTTCCCCTGGATGTCAGTAACCAATGAGAAGTGGAATGGAGTGTCTACGTAGTTCTCCAGAGCTTATTATAAAGGCCAAGGAACGCAAGTGAGCTCTCTTTTTCGTCGTTCGTCATTACGCAAAAGCAAGACCTCAAGATGCATTTGAAACGCTCAGTTATCGGCCTTAGCTATCCGTCTGTAATTTAATTCGATATAGTGTTAGAAACATCATAACGAAGTATATTTTAAAACCGTTATTATCAGTTATCGAGTATATTGTCCTATTTTCGGAATTCCTTAGTATGCCGTTGGATTTGGGCATGTTTGGCCACATTACTATGTTAGCTGCTATTCCGAAGTTATGACTAACGTTTTACAACCAAGCAAGAATATTTTGGACAAAGACACCCTGCCCAAGATTCTGATGAAGCCGTCCAAAAGTAAAGCTATTATGATGTTTATTCCGTATTTATGTGGAAAAATTAAACGCATTGTCCGCCTTTATTTGCGCACTAGTCTGGCTGTAACGCACACGGTATGTCTTAGTAACGAAATTTTAAAATCTGAACTCAGCGGTTGCATATAAACTATGATCTTTCATTCTGTCCAACCTTATTTTTTAGTCAATCTAATCGATAAATATCGTAAACTTAGCCTTTCCAAGATGGCGCCGGCCAGAAGCATGACCTGTTGCCACTGATCACATGTGATAAACCACGATTGTGCTGCTAAATATGCACATTTTCAACAAAACCTATATGCATTGTGTAATATGATGTTACAGGACTTCATCTGACGAAGTATATCAAGTTTAGTCAAAAATTATATATCTTTTGCTGTATTGTTACGATCGCTAACCTGTCTGCTGGTAAATTGCTTGTGTTTCTGGCTATTGTGCTAAGCTATTATAATGCTATATTGTGTTTTCGCTGTAAAACACTTATTAAAAATCTGACATATTAGCTGGATTCCACAAGATGTTTGGCTTTCATTTGCTGTACGCTGTGTATTTTTCAGAAATGTTTTTTAAGATGAGTAATTAGGTATTTGACGTTGGTCTCTGTAATTATTTTGGCAGCTTCGGCACTAATTTCAGTTGCAGCTGCAATGTAGAACTCTGATTTATACCTGAAATATGCAAATTTTTCTAAAAAAAACATATGCTATACAATAAATATGTTATCAGACTGTCATCTTATGAGTTGTTTCTTGGTTAGTGGCTATTTATATCTTTATTTCGTCGAATTAGTGATGGCTACTGATAAAAAAAAAGTGGTGTCTTTTGCTAACGTGGTTAGCTAATAGATTTAACATATTGTGTCTTCCCTGTAAAACATTTTAAAAATCAGAAATGATGGCTGGATTCACAAGATGTGTATCTTTCATCTGGTGTCTTGGACTTGTGATTTAATGATATTTAGATGCTAGTATTTACTTGTGACGCTATGCTAGGCTATGCTAGTCAGCTTTTTTACTGTGGGGGGTGCTCCCGGATCCGGGTTTGGGAGGAATTAGAGGTTAAATCCCGTATATTTACACTAATGTGAAAACAGAAATGTTGATAAAGGGTAACTGTTCCTGTTAAAAGAAAAGAGGTATGCAGTCCTGGTGCAAAAGCACAGATCATGTAATTAAACATCTGAATTAATCTATCATAAAACTATTAATACAGTACTATGGCAACAACATCTGTGGCAAAAAGTAACGACTATCCTCCTTAATCAGTCAAGTTGCAGATGCTGTGCAGTAGCATACATTCATCGCATGTCCTCCTACAGACTAGCATGTACACATTACTAGCATGTACACCAGGGGTGGGCAATACTTTTGGCTCGAGGGCCACATCCAGATATTTTCTTAGRAATATCAACCAATACGAATTGTTTTCATTTTATGGCCTTTCTAACAATTATAGATACAAACTACAAACAAGTTTATGTTCATGAGGCTAATAACAAAATATGTCAAATTACTTAAATATTGTAAAGGCGTATTATTATTATTTTTGTATCACAAAGGGAATAAAATGCATCATAAATATATTGGCAAATAACTCCAACCAATCAAAAGCTAGATCCAAATTTGTAGGAAGAAAACAGAAACCGCTGATATGGCGTACCTTGGAGGTTACTCACGTAACCGCGGTTCTATGAACTAAGCGGCACATTCAGTGACATTTTTTATTGTTGTTGCTAAATCCACCGTGGGCGCTGTTAATCGACTTAGGACTTATTTTGCCCACCTCTGGTGTACATACTACTAGCATGTACAGGAAAAAAACGTCATTCGCACTGTAGTGTGTGAGAGAGAAAATGTATTTGACTTTATTCTGACTGAGCACAAGCCTTTTCAAAGCAGTGAGAAATGGAAGCGCTCGATCGATGCCAGTCACACGCATGTATTCAACCCTTATTGGTTCCATCCAAGCACATTTCTTATTTTATTATCTCTACATGTCACTTTGCTCCTCTATCATCTCTCACTACCTCTACCTGTAATCTATCTCATTCTCTCTCTTCTCTGTGTCTTTGAGATGCAGGGTCAGAGATTAGATAGTGTCTCAGAGTAGCAGCTCTAACTTCCCCAGACTGGTGGTCTCCACACACACGCATGCATGGAAGCACACACACACACAAATACATGCACAGACCCCCACACACCACTGTGAATGCATGGCACGGTAATGAACTGTGTCTCGTCACCCACAGCCAATTATAAAGGCCCCTTTTTCTATTTCTGCAGGAATCCATTTGCTCGTGATGACAGTGGGGAGAACGATTGATCCGCAGAGAGAAAATTGTTTCAGAGTTCAATAATCATTTAACCTGGAGTGCTCTCTTTTTTTGCAGAAAAAAAAACAATAAGAAAAGAGAATGAACAAGGGACAGAAAAAATAAACCCATGGAAAGATGAATAAGTGAAGATTGGACCCCACTAAATGGACCTGAACATCAGACTGACGGAGAGCCACTGGCTGCTTCCCAAATAGCACCATATTCCCTACAGCAGTGGTTCCCAAACTTTTTATAGTGCCGTACCCCTTCAAACATTCAACCTTTAATGCAGGGAAACTGAAATCAGTTCTACCAAATTTCTATCAACATGTTAAATGTGCAACACGAGGAAAAACTTTCTAGATCACCTGTACTCCACACACAGAGACGCGTACAAAGCTCTCCCTCGCCCTCCATTTGGTAAATCCGACCACAACTCTATCCTCCTGATTCCTGCTTACAAGCAAACATTAAAGCAGGAAGCACCAGTGAATTGGTCTATAAAAAAGTGGTCAGATGAAGCAGATGCTAAACTACAGGACTATTTTGCTATCACAGACTGGAACATGTTCGGATATTCTTCCGATGGCATTGAGGAGTACACCACATCAGTCACTGGCTTTATCAATAAGTGCATTGAGGACGTCGTCCCCACAGTGACTGTACGTACATACCCCAACCAGAAGCCATGGATTACAGGCAACATTTGCACTGAGCTAAAGGGTAAAGCTGCCGCTTTCAATGTGCGGGACTCTAACCCGGAAGCTTACAAGAAATCCTGCTATGCCCTGCGACGAACCATCAAACAGGCAAAGCGTCAATACAGGGCTAAGATTGAATCATACTGCACCGGCTCCGACGCTCGTCTTATTAGGCAGGGCTTGCAAACTATTACAGACTACAAAGGGAAGCACAGACACGAGCTGCCCAGTGACACGAGCCTACCAGACGAGCTAAATCACTTCTATGCTCACTTCGAGGCAAGCAACACTGAGGCATGCATGGGAGCATCAGCTGTTCCGGATGACTGTGTGATCACATTCTCCGTAGCCGACGTGAGTAAGACCTTTAAACAGGTCAACATCCACAAGGCTGCGGGGCCAGACAGATTACCAATATGTGTGCTCCGGGCATGTGCTGACCAACTGGCAGGTGTCTTCACTGACATTTTCAACATGTCCCTGATTGAGTCTGTAATATCAACATGTTTCAAGCAGACCATCATAGTCCCTGTGCCCAAGAACACCAAGGCAACCTGCCTAAATGACTACATACCTGTAGCACTCACGTCCGTAGCCATGAAGTGCTTTTAAAGGTTGGTAATGGCTCACATCAACACCATTATCCCAGAAACCCTAGAACCACTCCAATTTCCATACCGCCCAAACAGATCCACAGATGATGCAATCTCTATTGCACTCCACACTGCCCTTTCCCACCTGGACAAAAGGAACACTTATGTGAGAATTATATTCATTGACTATAGCTCAGCGTTCAACACCATAGTACCCTCAAAGCTCATCACTAAGCTTAGGATCCTGGGACTAAACATCCCCCTCTGCAACTGGATCCTGGACTTCCTGACGGACCGCCCCCAGGTGGTACTCCCTGTTCACCCACGACTGCATGGCCAGGCACGATTCCAACACCATCATTATGTTTGCAGACGACACAACAGTGGTATCCCTGATCACCGACAACGACGAGACAGCCTATAGGGAGGAGGTCAGAGACCTGGCCGGGTGGTGTCAGAATAACAACCTATCCCTCAACGTATCCAAGACTAAGGAGATGATTGTGGACTACAGGAAATGGAGGACCGAGCACACCCCCATTCTCATCGACGGGACTGTAGTGGAGCAGGTTGAGAGATTCAAGTTCCTTGGTGTCCACATCAACAACAAACTAGAAGGGTCCAAACACACCAAGACAGTCACGAAGAGGGCACAACAAAGCCTATTCCCCCTCAGGAAACTAAAAAGATTTGGCATGGGTCCTGAGATCCTCAAAAGGTTCTATAGCTGCAACATCGATAGCATCCTGACTGGTTGCATCACTGCCTGGTACGGCAATTGCTCGGCCCTTGACCGCAAGGCACTGCAGAGGGTAGTTCGAACGGCCCAGTACTTCACTGGGGCTAAGCTGCCTGCCATCCAGGACCTCTACACCAGGCGGTGTCAGAGGAAGGCCCCAAAAATTGTCAAAGACCCCAGCCACCCCAGACGTAGACTGTTATCTCTACTACCGCATGGCAAGCGGTACCGGAGTGCCAAGTCTAGGACAAAAAGGCTTCTCAACAGTTTTTACCCCCAAGCCATAAGACTCCTGAACAGGTAATCAAATGGCTACCCGGACTTTTTGCATTGTGTGCCACCCCCCAACCGCTCTTTTTACGCTGCTGCCTCTCTCTGTTTATCATATATGCATAGTCACTTTAACTATACATTCATGTACATACTACCTCAATTGGGCCAAGCAACCAGTGCTCCCGCACATTGGCTAACCGGGCTATCTGCATTCTGTCCCGCCACCCACCACCAGCCAACCCCTCTTTTACACTACTGCTACTCTCTGTATATGCATAGTTACTTTAACCATATCTACATGTACATACTACCTCAATCAGCCTGACTAATCGGTGTCTGTATGTAGCCTCGCTACTTTTATAGCCTCACTACTGTATATAGACTGTCTTTTTACTGTTGTTTTATTGCTTTACTTACCTACTGTTCACCTAATACCTTTTTTGCACTATTGGTTAGAGCCTGTAAGTAAGCATGTCACTGTTGTATTCTGCACACGTGACAAGTAAACTTTGATTTGACCTCCAGCTGCGTACCCCTTCTAGCACCAGGGTCAGCGCACTCTCAAATGTTGTTTTTTGCCACACTCACACTACACAATACATTTATTAAACATAAGAGTTAGTGTGAGTTTGTGTCACAACCCGGCTCGTGGGAAGTGACAAAGAGCTTTTATAGGACCAGGGCACAAATAATAATATAATAATAAACAATAATCAACAATGTTGCTCTTTATTTAACCATCTTACATATAAAACCTTATTTGTTAATCGAAAATTGTGAATAACTCACCACAGGTTAATGAGAAGGGTGTGCTTGAAAGGATGCACATAACTCTGCAATGTTGAGTTGTATTGGAGAGAGTCTGTCTTAAATCATTTTCCACACACAGTATGTGCCTGTATTTAGTTTTCATGCTAGTGAGGGCCGAGAATCCACTCTCACATAGGTACATGGTTACAGAGGGCATCAGTGTCTTAACAGCGCAATTTGCCAAGGCAGGATACTCTGCAAATCCAGAAATCTGGCAGTGGCTTCTGATTAAATTACATTTTCACAGAACCACTTGTTGCAATTTCGATGAGGCGCTCTTGTTCAGATATCGGTAAGTAGACTGGAGGCAGGGTATGAAAGGGATAACGAATCCAGTGGTTTGTGTCATCCGTTTCGGGAAAGTACCTGCGTAATTGCGCAACCAACTCACTCAGGTGCTTTGCTATATCACATTTGACATTGTCCGTAAACTTGAGTTAATTTGCACACAAAGAATCATACAATGATGAAAATACCTGTGTGTTGTCCTTGTTAATGCAGACAGAAGAACTCCAACTTCTTAATCATAGCCTCAATTTTGTCCCGCACATTGAATATAGTTGCAGAGAGTCCCTGTAATCCTAGATTCAGATCATTCAGATGAGAAAAAACATCATCCAGATAGGCCAGTCGTGTGAGAAACTCGTCATCATGCAAGCAGTCAGACAAGTGAAAATTATGGTCAGTAAAGAAAAAATAAACATGTCAATACTTTGCCCCTTGATAACCAGCGCACTTATGTATGTTGTAAAAGTGTTACATGGTCGGTGCCCATATCAATGCATAATGCAGAAAATACACGAGTTCAGGGACCTTGCTTTAACAAAGATAACCATTTTCACTGTAGTGTCCAAAATGTGTTTCAAGCTGTCAGGCATTTTCTTGGCATCAAGAGCCTCTTGGTGGATGCTGCAGTGTACCCAAGTGGCATCGGGAGCAACTGCTTGCACGCGCGTTACCACTCCACTATGTCTCCCTGTCATGGCTTTTCTGCCATCAGTACAGATACCAACACATATTGACCACCAAAGTCCATTTCATGTCACAAAGCTGTACAGTACTTTAAAAATATCCTCTCCTGTTGTCCTGGTTTCCAGTGGTTTGCAGAAGATGATGACTTCCTTAATTGACCCCCCATAAACGTAACGGACATATACCAGGAGCTGTGCCCGCCACGTCTGTTGACTCGTCCAGCTGTAACACATAGAATTCACTGGCTTGCATGCGAACTAGTTATTGTTTCAAAACATCTCCTGCCATGTCACTGATGCGTTGTGAAACAGTGATGTTTGATAAAGGCATTGTCTGTATAGTTTTTGGAGCCTTTTTCCCCAGCATTGTCCCGGACATATCCACGCAGCAGGAATAATTAAGTCCTCCACAATAGCATGGGGCTTGCCTGTCCTAGCCACTCGGTAGCTCACCTATATAAGATGCTTCTAGCCCCTTCTTATTAATGGTATCTGTTGCTTTTATACATGTCTTACTAGTCGAAAGTCGTCTTAATTCTCGCTCAAAAAACTCCTGTGGTTTATTTTTCAAATTGGCATGTTTTTTTTCTAAATGTCTGTGCAAGAGTGAAGGTTTCATCGAGTTGTGAGATAGTACTTTTGCACACATAACACTGTGGCTGAGGAAAGGCACTATTCCCAATATATTTGAAGCCCAAATCAATGTAGTTCTCATCATATTTGRGRCTCTTCGATGGTCCAACGTCCCTGTCTATTGTTCAGTGCTTTCCCGGGTAAGGGGGCAGTAGCTCTTCGGCTGCATCAGATTCACAACTGTCAGTGTCCATGCTAGCTGGGCTAACAACACATGTAGAATTACTGATGTTAGCATTGGATGTGCTCGTGGAAGCAGAACAACTTGTGTCATCAACAGGTGCAGCTGTAGTACTGCTGGTATGTGCCTCTATGGACGCGTGCCTTACTTTTTGTAACCATTTATCAATTTTCGAGCAAACGGAATGAGCAGCAGCTACGTTTGGCTACATACGGACCGTTAGTGGAATTCCCGCGAGAGAGTAACGGTTCATGTGATTGGATGTTAATTATTTGACTAGGCTACCTGTATTTGACATTGTGTTGTTATTTCGCTGAACACTAGATGGTTGAATTTTATTTTTGGCAGTGAAACGAGGCTTCTAAGGCGAGAAAGACACCTCACCCAAATGTATAGCCCCATTGGAAAAAACAAATGGACTGTTTGAAAATGTGAATCAAATTTTAAAAAGTGAATCACATTTTTATTTGGCGTACCCCCGACGGCATTGCGTACCCCAGTTTGGGAATACCTGCCCTACAGTATATAGTGCATTACGTTTGAACACCAGAGCCCTAATGTTGTTCATCGTCTTGTACCTCCATCTGAATCGTCCTCTTTATCTCTCCCACATAAAAGTCACTCCACTGTATTACTTAACATTATATGTAAATCGTAATTGGGCATATGAGTACAGAATATAGTAACTCCCCATACACTGCCCACGAAGTTCCATTACTATAGCTGCCATCTCTTCTGCTAAAAGAATGATTACACTGCCAAAGGCAGCTCATTAAATATGTGTTAATCATATTAGTGTGTGTATGTGTGTTTGATCAGAGCAGAATGACACAATGAGAGGATAATGTGTGCTGTGGAGGAGATAAGGATGTTTAAAGACCCATGTTGACAAGCGTGACTATCTAAAATCACTCTGGCTACACTTAGGCCGGGATTTAATCAGACCATCAATTTGATGTTATTTTAATATGGATATTTCTAAGTTACCCCAAACTTTTGAACGGTAGTGTATCTTTACCTAAACAAATACATGATCGAAGTGATTGATAGTTGATATTCAGCAGTCATAAAAGTATGCCTTACTTACTTTGAAGAGCTACAAAATAGTGATTTTTTTCAGACAGCAAAAGCAGCAGCTCTACAGAGATAAGATGATGACTTTGAATGAAATTATAGTCATCAAATAAATCAAATTTAATAGACACAACAACTTAAATATTTCTTTAAAGTAGAGTAATGTGAATAAACTATGATTCATAAGAGATAAGCAGTGATGGACAGTCACTACCATCATGGGACTTTTATTAATTGTTTTATTCTGTGTTGTTACAGCATTCAACCCACATAATGCATAGTGCATTTCATGTAAAAACAATATTTTATAATCAAACGAAATTCAAAAACGTGTTTAAAAATATTGAACTGAACCAACCTCAAAAACCACTAATCGCTCAGCACTATTTTTGGCCCAGTAAAAATGCTTAGATGTACTTATTCTCTCACGTCTAACTATCAATTACCTCAATTACCTCAACTACATCATATCCCTGCACATTGACTTGGTGCTGGTGCTCTTTCTATATAGCCTTGTTAGTGTTTTTATTGGGTTACTATTTCCTTTTTTTTTTAGCAAATTTGTCTTACTTTTTAACTCTGCACTGTCTGGAATGGGCTCGTAAGTAAGCATTTCACTGTAAAGTCTACCCCTGTTGTATTTGGCGCATGTGACCAGTATAATTTGATTTGAAGTTGAGCTGAGCTGGGGTTAAGCAGAGAGCAAGGGTTGCTGATGAGATGGCCCAGTGTGTTGCTGCATTCTGATGCACTCTACTGTATATCTGGTTTTAATCCATCTCACTGATGTACTGTATCTATGTGGCTGTTTGCCTTGAGCCCACATAGCTTATCCAATAAACCTAAACCACATGAGTTTGGTGGCATCTTAGTTGGGGAGAACGGGCTCGTGGTAATGGCTGGAGCGGAATAGGTGGAATGGTATCAAATACATCAAACTTGGTTTTCAAGTGTTTGATGCCATTCCATTTGCTTTGTTCCGGCCATTATTATAAGCCGTGCTCCCCTCAGCAGCCTCCTGTGACCTTAAAGCATCTATTATGGAGATTTCACATGGGCACTGCTTGTATAGATTGAGGTATGCGGCATTTATGTGACACTGCCAACCTCTGCAAACACACACACACACACACCTGTTCTGAGACTGCTGACAGCGGCACCACTCTTATCGTCTGCCAGATTTACCCATCAACTGATGAGGAGCTCCCATGGAATAGCGGTGATTTTCTTCGCCGTCCCTTGCCATCGCCATGCCGACAGGAGCAAACACACTCCACGGCAAGAATAAACAAACCTGCAGCTGAATATGCCACTATCGCTCCCTCAGACACTTTATGTCTCTCTTTCTCTCTGTCTCCCTCTGCCTCTCACTGTCTAACCCTCTCTCTCACCCTCTCTCTTTCTCTCTCCCTCAGCCTCTCTCCCGCTATCCTCATCCCTCATTTTTTCCCCTCAACCTCTCACTTTGCGTCTCTCTCAGCCTCCCCCTCTCTCGGTCTGTATGTCTGCCTTATCGTTCACTTCACCGCCTGCCCGTACTCCATTAGTTATGCTACTTTTTCCCTACCTTCTTCCCTCTTTACCACCCCTTCTACCCCCTCTCCTCCTCCTTCTCTCCCTCCTTCTCATTCTCTCTCCACTTAACTTGCAGTTATCTGTCAAATTCCATCCTGGCGGCTGTGGTGCTGGAATCAATCAGAGTTGACTAGCTTTCAGCTTATCTCAACCCAGGGTGATAGATTTTCCTTGTTAGCTATAATTTGATGCTCTATCCCATCTCTTCCAAAGCAAATTAAATTGTAGTTGAGTCGAATGTAGCTCCTAGTTTCAGGCTGTGAGTGAGTGAGCAAGTGTGTGTGTGTGTGTAAGAAGACTGTGTTTGGGAGTTAGAAAGATTGTGTCAAATCCAATCAAAGCTTATTTGTCACATGCGCCGAATACAACGGGTGTAGACTTTACCATGGAATGATTGCTAACGAGCCCTTCCCAACGATGCAGAGTTAAAAAAGAATCATACAAATAAAAATAGTAACACAAGAGGAATAAAATACACAAGAATGGAGCTTTATACAGGTAGTACCAGTACTAACTGAATGTGCAGGGGTATGAGGTATTTGAGGTAGATACTGTATGAATATGAAGGCAGGGTAAAGTGACTAGGCATCGGGATAGATAAAGAGAGTAAAATAAAGAACAGAGTAGCATCAGCATATGATGAGTGTAAATGTGTATGTGTTTATGTCATCAAGGCGGCCACTTGATTACTACATGATTCCATACAGTGCCTTGCAAAAGTATTCATTCCCCTTGGCGTTTTTCCTATTTTGTTGCATTACAACCTGTCATTTAAATTTATTTTTATTTGGATTTCATGTAATGAATATACACAAAATAGTCCAAATTGGTGAAGAAAAATTCAAAAAGAATTAAACCGGGAAAGTATATGTATTCACCCCTTTTGCTATGAAGCCCCTAAATAAGATCTGGTGCAACCAATTACCTTCAGAAGTCACATAATTAGTTAAATAAAGTCCAACTGTGTGCAATTTAAGTGTCACATGATCTCAGTATATATACACCTGTTCTGAAAGGCCCCAGAGTCTGCAACACCACTAAGCAAGGGGTACCACCAAGCAAGCGGCACCATGAAGACCAAGGAGCTCTCCAAACAGGTCCGGGAGAAAGTTGTGGAGAAGTACAGATCAGGGTTGGGTTATAAAAAAATTGCAGAAACTTTGAACATCCCATGGAGCACCGTTAAACCCATTATTAAAAAATTGAAAGAATATGGCACCACAACAAACCTGCCAAGAGAGGGCCTCCCACCAAAACTCACAGACAAGGCGAGGAGGGCATTAATCAGAGAGGCAACAAAGCGACTAAAGATAACCTTGAAGGAGCTGCAAAGCTCCACAGCGGAAATTGGAGTATCTGTCCATAGAACCACTTTAAGTTGTACACTCCACAGAGCTGGGCTTTACGGAAGAGTGTCCAGAAAAAAATCCGTTGCTTAAAGAAAGAAATAAGCAAACACCTTTGGTGTTCACCAAAGGCATGTGGGAGACTCCCCAAACATATGGAAGAAGTTACTCTGGCCAGATGAGACTAAAATTGAGATTGTTGGCCATCAAGGAAAATGAAATGTTTGGCGCAAACTCAACACCTCTCATCACCCCGAGAACACCATCCCCGCAGTGAAGCATGGTTGTGGCAGTGTCATGCTGTGGGGATGTTTTTCATCGGCAGGGACTTGCAGCTGTAATTGATGCACAAGGTGGCTCTACAAAGTATTGGATTTGGGGGGGTGAATAGTTATGCACGCTCAAGTTTGAAGTTTTTTTGTCTTATTTCTTGTTTGTTTCACAATAAAACATATTTTGCATCTTCAAAGTGACAGGCATGTTGTGTAAAGCAAATTATACAAAAACACCCCCCAAAAATAAATTTTTATTCCAGGTTGTAAGGCAACAAAARAGGAAAAATGCCAAGGGGGTGAATAGTTTCGCAAGCCATTGTACACATTCATTACTATGGGTCAGCTGGAGATCGAATTTGAATATTGAAACACTGTTGCAATGTCGGAGACAGATGGCAAGGTTTATACAAATCTCCACTGTTGAAAACGAAATGTTAGTCTCAATGAAATGTGAGATAATGTCTAGATGCTTTTTATAGTGGAGTTTATAATTTGCCTGGCTGGGCTGATGAGACAGTGGATTGCGCAGGCAGATGGAATAGAGTAAATAGGCTTGTTAACGTCATAGAATTAGCCGGTGGTAACTTGTGGAACAGACACCGGCTGGAATGTGCTTTAAACCAATCAGCATCAGGATTTGACCCACCCGTTGTCTAATGATTTATTAATTAATCTTATGCTACTCAAATAGAAATAACTTAAATGTTTACTTATTGCACCCGTTACTGAAATGGTTGTTCTATTTTAGATGTTTAAGGCACTCTCATACTTTAGTCTTCCCAACCCTGGCAGTCATTTTGAATGTAGGTTGCGGGTGAATAAAAATTCTAAATGTTGGTTATCCCCACTCTTGCTGGATTCCAATAGGAATTACTCATCACTTTGCAAGCCATCATAATGTGACTTGCAGGCCTGATGTGGTCTGTAAACAAGGAGTTTCAGGCCACTGTATTAGGGTAAAACTAGGCCATTAAAAGAAGACCTTCTAAACTATATTCAGTTGGGAACTCACTTGGTGAAGTCCACTGGACTGAATATTGAATGAATTCTACAACCATCTCTCAGTCACTAGCAAACACAGTCATGGGCGGTACTGGTATCTCTAAAATTCACTCAAAAGGCACCCTGGAAAATATGCAAATAAGGTTCAACACCCTACAGCAGGGCTATTCAAATCTGGTCCTGGAGGGCCAAAACATTTTTGGTTTGGGATTTTTGTATGGTTCGTCAAAGAGCCATCCCATGTATAGACGGGTTGGTTGTTCAGAAACAAAACCGATGTGTGCACAACTATGGGGAAAAACAGACACAATTGACTGTTGACAACATGTAAACTGTATCTACTCTCCAAATGTTTAATGAAAACAAATACATTTGCACTATGAGCACTTGTTGTCTCTCAAATACATCGCTACAGTTGTTGGTTAGCTACTGTATCTAGCAAATGTTTTGCCATATTAGCACAGACATGACATCAGATTCATCATTTCGACTGGCTGAGAAACGCTGCCTGCCTGTCTGTGTCGTCCTGACCCCCGACCCCTACACATTCATTACTATGGGACAGCTGGAGATCGAATTTGAATATTGAAACAATGTTGTAAATGTCGGAGAGACATGGATTACAAGCAGCACCCTCATTTTTTTTATTTTAGTCTAACCTATATCCAAACGGAGATTCAGTGAAAATAAAAATCTCATTGATTTATWAAGACCAGTCTCCGTGTGTGTCTCAGAGCAGCGCAAAACGGTGCTAAATATTTGTAGGCTATTGCTTCTAACTTCAATATGCTCTTTAAATAAATAAGACCTACACCACTTTTAACAACACATTACTCAACACTAGTGAGACCCATGTCGCCTACGGTAGGCGAAAAATATGACGTGACTACACCAATAATTACATATAGAGGATTGGAGGATTGGATGATATTTCTGTAATTCAGTGATATTTATTCCCATAGAAATTCGCCATGGATCCATAACTAAATAAACATTGGAATTTTGAAAGAGTATTTTTATCATTATTTTATTAATGAAAGCGCAAAGATGCCATTATTAGTTATATTGTTTTAGTTTGAACGTGCAGACTGGCACTAAGAACAGAACAGCGGGAACGTTTCCCAAGTCAGCGCCATATTTAGTGCAATGCCCCTTAAATATTTTGGAAATGATTTCGCTTTCAAATCACGTAAAATTAGCGAGAAAAAGGCCATTCTTGAACATGGGGTGAGATATTGTTACTAATTTGTAAATAAAGCTAGTTTGCTATATAGAAATATTTATTTCTGTTTTTAGAGGGAGAAAAACCAACAAACCTACAATCATCTGATGGGTCTCCCAGGACAGCACAGGTATTGAACCAGCATCTGTAGCAACACAGCTTGCACTGATATGCAGTGTCCTAGACCATTGTGCCACTCAGGCGCTGTACAATGTGACTGGTTGGGAGTGGCCTACAGTACTACAGTAAGAGCCTAACAAAATAAAAGAATAAACACCTTAGTGTAACAACAGTTTTAGTAAGTAATTCTGAAGTCGTGCACAATTATCCGTTTCTATTTAGGTTTATGTCGCCCATTCATTGTCAGAGACACAGTAGGACCCAAAAGCATAATCAGTGCTCTAACTCCCCCTTGCGCTGGTCTGGAGCAATGAATTGGTGATGCAGGGTACCGTACTAAACCACAAATTACCTTTAAATCCCGCAGCGTAAGCCCTCAACTTTTAAAGGAGGAACTACTCACAGGGCCCTATAGACTGACACTCCAACACACACACAAACACTCACTCCATAATTTGCTCACACACACATAATATGCACATACATTTATACTTTCTCTACATAAACGCACACCCACTCACATACAATCATCACATTAGCTGCTGCTACTCTGTTTATCATATATCCCGATGCTTAGTCACCTTACCCCTACACATATCTACCTGTATCACTCCAGTATCCCTGCACATTGTAAATAAGGTACTGGAACTGACTGACGCTTTATATAATTTAGTATGCTTACTTTTTTTTWATTATTATTTTTATTTCTTGTGTGTTTTTGTTCTARCTTCTGTTATTTTTAGTATTATATTGTTATTGATTACTGCATTGTTGGGTTCAGAGCTTGCAAGAAAGGCATTTCACTGTACTTGTGAATCTGACATTAAAACGTGAAACTTAAAATTGTAAGAAGATACAACGAGCTGAAACAAGCCACCTACGGTTCCATGCAAGGCAGCTTCTAGTCATTGTTGCTAGTTATCTGACGGTTCAAAATCATAACAAAGCACACCTTCCGTCCACATCGATGTGCAAGCATCATTTTTGGGACTTTGTTAGCCAACCCGTCTATGTTTCTTCAGAGACCCTAAAATGGGTTCCCCTATGACATTGCTCTCAAGATCCTTATTTGGTACCAACTTGCACCTTGACTTTTTTGTAGAGTGAATGTGGTCATGTCTATTGACAGGTCTTATCACTGTCACTTCCATGTCAAACTGACACTGTCAAATAAAGTGATACCGTTTATTTTAAGGAATGTATGATTGGTGATGGTGACCCACCTCATCCTTGTCCTCAGCCTGGATGAAGAGGGGTAGGGCGAAACCCACCTGGGCCAGCTCAGTGATACGCACTCGGTACTCGGAGCTGTTGAACTTGGGCGCGTTGTCATTCTTGTCAATCAGCAGGATGGTGAATGTGGTCATCACCGAGGCATCCGTCGGCGTACGGTCATCATACAACTCTGTGCCCTGAGGGAGGAATGGAGGAGGAGAAAGGGGGGAGAGGGAGGGAGGTAAGGAAGGGGGGGAGTATGGAAGGAACACGGGCAGAGAAGGCAGGCGGATAAGTACAATCATTCATTTCCAGTGTGAATGAGAGACCTAYAGAGAAATATAGAGATACAGTATGTGGTAGGGAAAGGGGAAATTCATATCTTATAAATATATTAGATTTTTTGAGGAAAATGTTCTTTATTTTGGTCTATGAATTTTCACCTGGTTTGCTGTAATGGTTGATTTCAATTAAGAATAAAGATCAAGGTTGGAATATATTATCAAAAAAGATTTGATAGAATTCCTTGCTCTCATCATAATACCAACGCTCTTAGAAAAAGGCTTCTAAAGGGTTTGTTGATGGATGAAAAGGTTATATCCGGAACCATATAAAGTGTTCTTCTAAAGGGATAAGCTGAATAACCCTTTATGGTCACTCACAATCACACACAAACAAACAAACAAACAAGGGATGGGCACGGATATCTGAACGGACGTTAGTATTCAAAAACTTGTGAGAGTACCATTTTTTTGTAGGCCTGTTTAAAGTTAAAATGAAATGTTACATTGTTACACACAAGGATATACAGGTAACTGCCAAAATAATGGTTACTTAAGTAAATGAGGGATAAAAAGTATATTAAAAGCAAGTGCTTCCACACAGGTGTGGTTCCTGAGTTAATTAAGCAATTAACATGCTTAGGGTCATGAATAAAAATGCTGGGCAGGCCATTGTGTTACCTACCATGGCTATGCCCTCATAGGATGAAAATGCTGACCATCCACAGGACACGAGTGGTCACTGAATGGTTTGATGAGCATGAAAATGATGTAAATTATATACTATTGCCATCTCAGTCACCAGATCGCAACCCAATTGAACACTTATGGGAGATTCTGGAGCGGCGCCTGAGACAGTGTTTTSCACCACTTTTCCACCTAGACACTTGCAGAATCCATGCCAAGGTGCATTGAAGCTGTTCTGGCTCGTGGTGGCTAAACGCCATATTAAGACACTTTATGTTACAGGAGTTACCTATACCATGACATTTAAAATCCTTAAATTAATAAAACAACAAACTTTAGAATGTTGTGTTTATGTGCGGCGCATTGAAAAACTGCTGCTTTTAAAAATATATATTAKATTTTTATTTAATTAGGCAAGTCAGTTTAAGAACAAATTCTTATTTACAATGACGGCCTACCCCGGCCAAACCCAGACAACGCTGGGCCAATTGTGTACTGGCCTATGGGACTCCCAATCACGTCCGGATGTGATACAGCCTGGATTCAAACCAGGGACTGTAGTAATGCCTTAGACCGCTGCATTGTTGAGTGCATTGTTCACTATAGCCTACAGTTCTGAGGATGAACAAAGTGATTGCTTTATTTTKTTTTTCTTTCATGGGCTATGGGTTGCGTTTCACATGAAAAGGCATTTTACTATCATTGCTAGCACATTTAGCCCTCCGGTCAGCCCTGACAACAGTATTCTATTTTCCCCACTTCAAATAGTGATTACCCTACAGGCATGCACCAACAGAGGGACCACAAGACCTGAGAGATCAATGCAAAACACTACCCAGAAAACCTTTTTTGAAACAGAATCAGTTCTATGATGGCGAGCATTAGACTTCTCTTTTACTGTTGCTGTTAGCCTAGGCTACTGTTATCCAAACGCTACCGCTATAGCACCCTGAAAACAACTGCACTCTCTCTGTCTGATGTTGTGGCATTTAGCATCATTCTGATTGGTAAAGCGAATATAATTTTTTAATATTCGGATATCCCCCCCAAAAGATATTAGATTATTTTATAGTGAAATAATTTCAAATACTCATCTCTAACACACACATGTTCAAAACACAGTTTGAAAGACAAAAACATCTTTCAGTTTGTCTGATCCTGAATCTTTTTGTACAYGTCATCTATCTAAGCAGACTACAGTCTAAAGCAGACTACAGGTTCTGGTAGAAAGCAGTCATCAACTAGCCTCGTACAGTCACACTGATCTGGCGAGCTTAGATACATTTGTTTCGTGAAACATATTTATGTAAGCTCGCAAGATCAGTGTGTTAGTACGAGGCTAGTCATCAAAATTCACTCTGACAAAACTGGCCTTTTACCAGAAATCCCTCCACCTGTTCCTCACTCTGAAATTGATAAGAACATCTTCTATTCCTTCATCATCCCAGGTTGTTCCCAAGGAAGACTAGCTATTCTCTGTCATAACATGCCTCAGGTTGGGGTGATGAAATGCACACCTGGAAGATTATACCTCACCTCCCAATTCCTTGAATTAAGTATTGATGATGTATTCTATACTGTACCAGCATACTGTATTCAGAATGTATGTACTGTATGTAACTGTGAGGGTTTACAACTAAATCAAATGTAGAGTTGGTAGTGTAGCTATATATGCTCAGTTTATGTCTCTCATTACTCCCAGGCCTAAACACAAACACAGACACAGACGGACAGACCTTGACGGTTAGAGTGAATCCGGATGAGTAGAGGGGGTTCTCTCTGTCCAGCTGTCCATTCACCGTCAAAGAGCCACTGATGTAGGCCAGAGCAAAGATGCTGTTGGTGTTGCCTGGAGGAATGAGAGGAGAGGCGGAAAGAGGGGAAGGAGAGCGGGAGAGTGAGGGAGAGAGAGAAGGAGATTAATGTAGAGGGTGAGACAGAGGAGGGAAGTGATGGGAGAAAGAGGAGAGAGAGAGTCAGTGATCCTCATCAGGTAAATTATTAAACATGCCTATTGGGTAGAGGTATCCGTAGGACTAGTAGGACAGGTGGAGGTGCTCTATGAAGTGTTTGTGTGTGTGTGTGTGTGTGTGTGTGTGTGTGTGTGTGTGTGTGTGTGTTGTGTGTGTGGTGTGGGTGTGTGTGTGTGTGTGTGTGTGTGTGTGTGTGTGTGTGTGTGTGTGAAATGTGTGTGTGACGGAGTGTCTTATATAATACAGTGGCTGGCCCATGCTATAGCACTATCTCTCTACCAGTCCAGGGCTCCCCTCTGACCTCTGTCCACCTGCATCTTTTTATCTAATTTGTCAGTCTGCTCTCTGCTCTTCACCTCTACTTCCTCCATCAGCCTCTTAATTTCTCCCACGGTCCTGTGTGGGTCAGTTGGTAAAGCATGGCGCTTACAACACTATGATTGTGGGTTTGATTCCATATGGAAATGTATGCATGCTCTACTGTAAGTCACTTTGGCTAAAAGTATCTGCTAAATGCTCAAAAGTAGTGCACTATGTAGGGAATAGGGTGCTTATTTGGGACTCATAGCATTGTGTGTTGACAGCTTTCAATCCATTAGAACAATTTCAGTGTGTGTGTGTATCTCTATCTTCCACAAACTGTATCTCTATCTTTCTCTCTAGCTCTCTCGTTCACACTAGAAATTAATTATTGCACTTATCCGCCTGCCTTCTCTGCCCATCCTACTTCCATACATTCCAATCTCCCCCTTTTTTACACTAATTAGCAAACCAAAATTGGTTCTGTGAAAGTTTTCATAACACAAAAACTCTCCAGTCGTGCTGATGATGATAGAATATTTGTATAAAACATTTGCCTGATGTTGCAAGAATGTTCCTGGAAATAACATTTAATCTCTCTTTAAAGGTTCCCAGATTGTTTCATTAGGTTGTGGGAACAGTTTGGTGATAACATTGTGGGGACATCACAAAATATATATTCCCAAAGCACAAAAACGACCCAGTTGTGTGGATGATTCTATGACTCTAAAAAGCATTCACCTTCAACAACATTCAACAATGTTCCCAGACAGGGCCGGTCCTGGAATTTCTGCCGCCCCAAGGCGAGACAAGAAATTGCCGCCCTTACAAGAATAGTCCCGGTAAGCAAAATGACATTGAAATGACGTCTAAAATACGTATTTTTCCAGACGTTGAAGTTAGGTTCATTTTCGGTTCTGAATGAAAGTTGAAAATATGTCATTTATAGACGTCTATGATTGGTTTAGATTTGGTCCGGACCAAAAAACTACGTCCGTGGAAATAAAGGCTGGTCTGGACTGCACCAAAAAAATACGTCCAAAAGGCGTTAGCGTTGGTCCGTGCTTACTGAGGACTTACTGAGGGCTGGAGTTTCTCATCCCTGGCTTACAGTTCCCCATGAAATGTAAAAATAAAGACGTCCGAAAGACGTCAACGTCGGCCCGTGTTTACCGGGGTGTAGCCTACCATGTCGGCCCGCAATGGAATTTTATGAATGCCCATCCATGTGGTTGGCCCACCATTTGTAAAACAGGCCATTGCATTGACTTTATTAGTCCTGATTCCTGTGACTAATCAATTTAGCTATTTAATCTCTGAATAGCAGCCTCTCAACTTTATCAGGAGGAGTTATCCTGAGCCTATTTGTAATGTGCTTACACAGCGGGAAATACAGAAGTATTTTCTTTTTGCTATGATCAGCTCTTAATAAAAAATGTACAAATACAAACTTGAAACCACTGATCATGACAATTTAGCCCACGGGATGAAACTACTGGACAGCAGTTGTGAGTAGCCTGATTTTCCATTCCATATTGTCCATTTTACTTTGACCTGTCCTGTTTTTAGAATATGTTGTATGTTTGTTAACATGTCAGCACATTTCTTATTTGATTGGGAGCCATTTACGTTAGGCTATTTGATCGGAGAAACCTAAATCATGTAAAACATTTCTGTCTCATTACATTGACATACATTTTATCTCCAGCCTGTAGGCTACAGAAAAGGCCACACTCTTTCTATCATATGCTATTTCTGCTACATGTTATATGCTAGATTTTTTTTTTTTACTGAATGTTGGTGGAGCAGTGCAGCGATGCGTCTCTCCAACAGCACCCTGGAGAGGCGTGCTGGGAATTGAAAAGATACATATTTTGCCTCCCTGTCTTTGACAAAGTGGGCACTGCTTATCATAGGGCACTCACTTACAAAGCCCATATGCCACTGGTTGAGAGAAATTGTCATTGTTTTTGGCAATAATTATGTGAGGTTTTGTGTTATTGGAGGTGCGTCTTATTCACTTTAGCTCAGAAAATGCCGCCCTCGTCAATCTGCTTCCATAGGCGGCCGCCTAATCCTACCTAATGGTCCAGCCCTGTTCCCAGAACACAGTCTGTTCTTTATAGGTATCCAGAATGTTTCTTTCGATTGTGGGAACATTGTGGGTACATGACAAGGTTCCCAAAACACTAAAACTGTCCAGTTTTGCTGACATTTATATCAGGGTGCACAAAACATTCCTTTGATGTTGCAAGAATGTTGACATAACAACCTTTCTGCGTTTAGAAAGGTTCCCTTAACATTTAATTAAGTTGTGGGAACAGTGTGGGTACATTACAAGAGATAGGTTCCCAAAACAAAAAATATGATAATTTGTGATGACATTCATACAATGTTTAAGTTAGGTTGCACAGGACATTCCGTTAAAGTGGAAAGAATCTGTAGTTGCTACTTACATTTTTGGAATGAATAATACCCATTGATTCTTCAAGAATATAACTTCTTCATTTGGAAATGATTCTGACCCCTTTACTTTTTCAAAATGTTGTTACGTTAAAAGCTTATTCTAAAATTGATAAAATAGTTTTTTCCCCTCTTCAATCTACACACAATACCCTATAATGACAAAAGAAAAACATGTTTTTAGAAATGTTGGCAAATTCATAAAAAATAAATAACTGAAATATTACATTTACATAAGTATTCAGACCCTTTACTCAGTACTTTGTTGAAGCACCTTTGGCAGCGATTAGAGCTTTGAGTCTTCTTGGGTATGATGCTACAAGCTTGGCACACCTGTATTTCGGGAGTTTCTCCCATTCTTCTCTGCAGAGCCTCTCAAGCTCTGTCAGGTTGGATGGGGAGCGTTACTGCAGAGTTATTTTCACTGTCTCTCCATACATGTTCGATCGGGTTTAAGTCTGGGCTCTGGCTGGACCACTTAAGGACATTCAGAGACTTGTCCCGAAGCCACTCCAGTGTTGTCTTGGTTGTGTGCTTAGGGTCGTTGTTCTGTTGGAAGGTGAACCAAGGCCCAAGTCTGAGGTCCTGAGCGTTCTGGAGTAGGTTTTAATCAAGGATCTCTCTACTTTGCTCTGTTCATCTTTGCCTCTATCCTGACTAGTCTCCCAGTCCCTACCACTTAAAACATCCCCACAGCATAATGCTGCCACCACCATGCTTCACTGTAAGGATGGTGCCAGGTTTCCTCCAGACGTGACAATTTAGGCCAAAGAGTTCAATCTTGGTTTCATTAGACCAGAGAATCTGGTTTCTCATGGTCTGAGAGTCCTTTATGTGCCTTTTGGCAAACTCGAAGCGGGCTATTATGTGCCTTTTACTGAGGAGTGGCTTCTGTCTGGCCACTCTAACATAAAGGCCTGATTGGTGGAGTACTGCAGAGATGGTTGTCCTTCTTCAATTTTAGAATGTTGGAGGCCACTGTGTTCTTGGCCTCGACACAATCCTGTCTCTACCCTTGGGGGTAGAAGCTGTTAAGGAGCCTTTTGGTCCTAGACTTGGTGCTCCGGTAGCGATTGCCGTGTGGTAGCAAAGAGAACAGTCTATGACTTGGGTGACTGGGGTCTTTGACAATTCAATTCACTTCAGCCCCGTCGATGTTAATGGGGGCATGTTCGGCCCTCCTTTTCCTATAGTCCACGATCAGCTCCTTATTCTTTCTCACATTGAGGGAGAGGTTGTTGTCCTGGCACCACTGCCAGGTCTCTGACCTCCTCCCTACAGGCTGTCAGTGATCACTGTTGTGTCATCAGTACACTTAATGATGGTGTAGGAGTCGTGCTTGGCCACGCAGTCATGGGTGAACAGGGAGTACAGGAGGGGACTAAGCAAACACCCCTGAGGGGCCCCAGTGTTGAGGATCAGCGTGGCAGATGTGTTGTTGCCTACCCTTACCAGCTGGGGACGGCCCGTTAGGAAGTCCAGGATCCTGTTGCAGAGGGAGGTGTTTAGTTCCAGAGTCCTTAGCTTAGTGGTGAGCTTTGTGGGCACTATGGTGTTGAACTTTGAGCTGTAGTCAATGTTCCTTTTGTCCAGGTGGGAAAGGGCAGTGTGGAGTGCGGTTGAGATTGTGTCATCTGTGGATCTGTTGGAGCGGTATGCAAATTGGAGTGGGTCTAGGGTTTCCGGCCTTTCAAAGCACTTCATGGCTATCAGCCCTCATGTTAGATAAAATCCTAACTATAACTTAATGGAAATCTTAGCTAATGTTCTGGTAATGTTCCCAGTTTGCTGGGTATTCTATCTGCTTTCTTGTTTGGCTTTTTTTAATACCTTGGTTGTTCTGTTAAATGTTTGTACACCATTAAAGTCCTTGCAGAAATTCCTGTTAAATGTTTGTACACCATTATAGTCCATGCAGGAATTCCTGTGAGTGATTCAGTAAAGGTTAAGCATACATCCATTGTTTTCCATATCAATAACACAGGTTAAAACTAGTTAAAACCCCTCTTGACATCTTTACAAATTATTTCTCTCTCCTTCTGTCTCTCCCTCCCTCTTTCTCTATCTCTCAACCCTTTCTTTACCCCCCCTCTCTCTCTTTCTCCCTGTCCCCCTCTCTCTCGCTCTCTCTCTATCTCAGCTGGTTGCTGTGCTCTTTGCACACTAATTACATCCAGCAGATAGAGATGGCAGACACAAAGCGATAATATGCCCTCTCCTCCCCTCTCTCCTCTATTCTCCTCACTCTCTTCCCCCCTCTTTCTCCCCTCCCATGTCTCTCTCCTTTCCTCAATTATTCTTACCCTCTCACCCAATGCTCACCGCTTCTTGCCCCCTCACCCCCTTCATCCCATCCCCTCACTCCCTGTGTCCCTTACCCACCCTCTCACCCTCTTCTTGTCCTCTCAATCAACCCTTACCCCTCTGCCTCTCCCCTCTTCACCCCCCCAGCCCAGTAATATGATCAGAGGTGTTCTCCATTTTTATTCTAAATTGGACATGACAAATAACTTCTGCGCCTGGGTTCAATGGCACTGTGCATGCCGAGTGGCATTCAGATGCAATTGAGATTCCGAATGTCYGAAACACGTGTTGTATATAGGCCAGAATCTCTCTGCAATTGCGATATAGCTGGTATTCATACATTTGAATGTTGTCGCTGGAATCAGGTCAATGGAGAGCAAACAATGGGCTGGACTGCTGGATGGGATAGGAGTACTCAGAGAAGATGGGGGAGTGGAGTACAGCTATAATATGCTTAGCTAATTCAATTATATCCTGCTGATGCTGACTAGTACAACATGGATGTGGATGTTTCTCACCTGTAACTCTATGGCATGTCTGTGCATGTCTGTCGGTTAGTGAGTAAACCATGTGTAACTGCAGTAAATGGTGCAGTATATGAGAGAAATTGGTGGAATCCCTCTGCTACACTCTTCTACCTAAAACCAAAAAGGGACAACCCTCTAGAAGAACCCTGTAGAAGAACTCTTATGGTTCCACGTGTAACCTTTTTTCTAATACTGGTTTCAAACATGATCATGAGCCTACTTAGTTAGCATGACTGACAGCTGACAGAGCCAATGACACAATGACACACTCCAGCACCACTCCACTCTCTATTCTCTGTACAGTACACTACACACTCAAAACCAATGGTTAAATACAGTGCTAAATATAGGTTATATTGCTTGTAACCATAGCGGAACCCTTTTTGGTGCTATATATAACTTTTTTTCCGGTTCTATCAAAAATAATTCCAAAAATGTTCTATATAGCACCAAGAAAAGGGTTCTGCTATGGTTACAACCCTTTTGGGGCTATATAGAACCCTTTTGAATGGTTCTTTATAGAACATTTATGGAGAATCTCAAAGGTTCTCGGTAGATCCTTTTGAAGAACCATACAGTTTTATTTTTATTTTGGTTAGGCAGATTATTGTTAAAATTCCATAGGTGTAATCTTGTCTAGAACCCAAAAATGTGATCATATTACTCCAGTGCTAGCCTCCCGACACTGGCTTCCTGTTAAGACTAGGGCTGATTTCAAGGTTTTACTGCTAACCTACAAAGCATTACATGGGCTTGCTCCTACCTATCTTTCCATTTGGTCCTGCCA
The DNA here is from genome assembly GCF_002910315.2 of Salvelinus sp. IW2-2015. Lineage (NCBI taxonomy): Eukaryota > Metazoa > Chordata > Actinopteri > Salmoniformes > Salmonidae > Salvelinus > Salvelinus sp. IW2-2015. The sequence goes on from NC_036858.1 coordinate 23,130,833, forward strand.
TACATACCTACACGTACGCTACGGTCACAAGACGCAGGCCTCCTTATTGTCCCTAGAATTTCTAAGTAAACAGCTGGAGGCAGGGCTTTCTCCTATAGCTTAATTTTTATGGAATGGTCTGCCTATCCATGTGAGAGACGCAGACTCGGTCTCGACCTTTAAGTCTTTATTGAAGACTCATCTCTTCAGTAGGTCCTATGATTGAGTGTAGTCTGGCCCAGGGGTGTGAAGGTGAACGGAAAGGCACTGGAGTGACGAACCTCACTTGCTGTCTCTGCCTGGCCGGTTCCCCTCTCTCCACTGGGATTGTCTGCCTCTAACCCTATTACGGGGCTGAGTCACTGGCTTACTGGTGCTCTTCCATGCCGTCCCTAGGAGGGGTGCGTCACTTGAGTTGGTTGAGTCTGACGTGATCTTCCTGTCCGGGTTGACACGCCCCTCGGGTTCATGCCGTGGGGGAGATCTCCGTGGGCTATACTCGGCCTTGTCTCAGGGTAGTAAGTTGGTGGTTGAAGATATCTCTCCCTCTAGTGGTGTGGGGGCTGTGCTTTGGCAAAGTGAGTGGGGTTATATCCTGCCTGGTTGGCCCTGTCCGGGGGTATAGTCGGACAGGGCCACAATGTCTTCCGACTCCTCCTGTCTCAGCATCCAGTAATTATGCTGCAATAGTTTGTGTCAGGGGGCTAGGGTCAGTCTGTTATATCTGGAGTATTTCTCCTGTCTTATCCGGTGTCCTGTGTGAATTTAAGTATGCTCCCTCTAATTCGCTCTCTCTCTCTTTCTCTTCTCTCGGAGGACCTGAGCCCTAGGACCATGCCTCAGGACTACCTGGGCTGATGACTCCTTGCTGTCCCCAGTCCACCTGGTCGGAATGCTGCTCCAGTTTCAACTATTCTGCCTGCAGCTATGGAACCCTGACCTGTTCACCGGACGTGCTACCTGTCCCAGACCTGCTGTTTTCTACTCTCTAGAGACAGCAGGAGCGGTAGAGATACCCTGAATGATTGGCTATGTAAATCCGACTGACATTTACTCCTGCGGTGCTGACCTGTTGCACCCTCTACAACCACTGTGATTATTATTATTTGACCCTGCTGGTCATCTATGAACATTTTAACATCTTGGCCATGTTCTGTTATAATCTCCACCTGGCACAGCCAGAAGAGGACTGGCTACCCCTCATAGCCTGGTTCCTCTCTAGGTTTCTTCCTATGTTCCTGCCTTTCAAGGGAGTTTTTCCTAACCACCGTGCTTCTACACCTGCATTGCTTGCTGTTTGGAGTTTTAGGCTGTGTTTCTGTATAGCTCTCTGTGACATCGGCTGATGTAAAAAGGGCTTTATAAATACATTTGATTCATTGTTATTATTGTGTTAATTGACAAGTTGAATCAGGTGTGCTATCTCTGGAACAGCTGGGGGTCCCTAGGGAGAGAATTGAGAACCACTGATTTAGTCAATAGTTCTCAATTGACACAAGGCCATACATGAGTCACTGACCATAATCATATATAACATTTAAATGGCATAACACAACAGATTAAATCAAATGGAATGACACTCATGGTTGCACAAAAAGACATGTGAGCAAACTACAGTACACACCAAAATATTCCAATGTCCTGCCGCCCCTGGGTTTCTGTACAGCACTTTGTGACATCAGCTGATGTAAGAAGGGCTTTATAAATATATTTGATTGATTGATTGATCTGTAAATACGAATAAAGGTGTTAAATTAAGAGCCTAGTTGGTTTAGCCAAAGAAAAAGACAGGGACCTTCCCACTAGCCATGATTGGCTGAGATAATGACTGGGCTGGACATGCTGAGAGAGGAGTTTCAGATTGTTCTGCGGTGTAGCATCTTGTGTCTATAAAATGAGCTGCTCGTTATGTGTAGATAATCCTTTCTACAGTTTTTTCTAAAGATATAACATTAGCTATGGAGAACTGCAAATATGTTGCTACTTTTCTCAATAACATTGCTGCCCTGAATTTATGGACTAGTTGTGATCGGGCCATGCTGGAGGACGATCAGGCCATGCTGACTCTGACTCTGAAAATGAATCAGACGATGAGGAATTCCCTGATTTAGGTAAAAACAATTTAATTGAAGAATACATTGTAGAGTCTTCTGATGACTGTGATAGGTAAGAAACTGTGCAAACTAAACGGAAACGACACAGGACATCTTTTTTAATGAAACTGGTTGCAGTCTGCCGTGAAGCTTTCATCCATGTATACGGGTAATAATCTAGCTACAGATTCAGATATTATATGTTTCTAATTGCAAGTTAAGGCTTGCTGTTAGCTAGCCAGCTGGAGTTCGATGCTAGCTAACGTTAACAATGAGTCTAACTTATTTGGTTAACTTTAGCTATGACAATCAGTTTGTATTGCTAGTAACGTTACTTTATGGATTGGGATTATAGTTCATTTTTTTTGTGTAACGTTAGTGATGTTTTCTCAGAATGCCATTTCACATTGCTAGTTATAGCCTAATGCTAAAATATTTGTATCTGGAATTTGTCTTTCAGCATCAGTAGAACATGCCTTACTCTCCTCCACCTGTCATACAAGGAGAATGGTCTAATGCCTCCCATCAAAAAGAGAGCTGGCCCAAGCAAGCACAGGCAGCAGCACAGTCATCAACTACATGTACCATTTCTTCACCAACTACGGAGTTGGGAAAACACGTGTTGGCCTGAATTGTGATAACTGCAGTGGCCAAAACAAGAACAAGTTTGTGCTCTGGTATTGTGCCTGGCGGTCTATGCACAAACTCCACCACAGTCTGGACCTTCACTTCCTGACCACAGGCCACACCAAGTTTGCCCCCAAGTTTGCCCCCTGGTGCTTCGGCCTCATCAAGCAGCACTTCAGAGATTGCTGGTGTTGTGAAGGACAGCACTGTGACAGGGGTCAACATCCCACAGCTGGTTGGACTGTAGGATGGTACAGTGCTGGTGGAAAGCTATGGCTGGCAACAACACCTGACTCCGTACTTCAGGCCGCTGCCACAGGTCAAGCAGTACCAGCACTTCAGGTGAAAATCATTTTCATTGCATTGCATGAGGTTATTATTCTTATCTAAACTTGGGAGGTGAATTGATGTTGTGCAGGGTTGTAAATGTCTTCAGATTTTTTTTGTTATTCCATTTTACAGCTTCGATGCTCTGGAGTTGTTGTTGTCGCCAAGGAGCGTTCGGACTGTCAGGACCAGGTTTCTGCTGCGCAACGCTGACATCCTTCCTCCCATAGACGGTCTGCCTATACAAGCACCACCTGGACTGGACACAGCTAGAAAAACTTATATTTTTGAGAAAATCAGGGTGTTTTGCAACGAAGAGGCAATGGACATCACATGCCCTGCACCAAAGTCAAAAGCAGGACCGAAACAGGCTCTCCGAATATAGATTCCCTTCTTATTCCATAGTTCGGACGGACCAGTCATCAGCACTATCTGCAGTGCCTCTATTCAAATGACTCTTTCCTAACACACACGCCATAAGTTGATGCTACAATTTTTTTATAACCTGCTGCTCAGCCACTTTGTATGCATATAACTACCTTGTCTATCACTGATATCGTTATTGATATTGTTCTTGTATTTTATTTTATTTTGACACGATCTATTTCTGAATGTGCTACTATGCAAGTAACCTGTACTGTACCGTTTACACCTTCTTTAGAGACCCATCCACTTAACAAGACTTAGCAAAATATTGATATATAAAATGAATATTGATATGTGTGGTCGTAACATGATTTTATGACATACCACAACAATATCATGTGACCAAATCAAGTGTCCACCACATAAATATATGACTCATCCACATAAATATATGACACATGCATCTGTTTATGTACTGTACATGTACACCTATCTCAGGTTTCAACTCAGGTTGCATGGCCTTAACTTATGTATCGAATACTATGTAATAAGTGTGTGTGTAACAGTATATAAAGTATGCTAATGTACTGGTGGGGAAGGAATTTGGGCAGTGGTCAAAAGTACTTAAGCAAAAATACTTTAAAGTACTACTTAAGTATTTTTTGGGGTATCTGTACATTACTTTACTATTTATATTATTGGCAACTTTTACTTTTACTTCACTATATTCTGAAAGAAAATAATGTACTTTTTACTCCATACCTTTTCCCTGACACCCAAAAGTACTTGTTACATTTTGACAGGAAAATTGTACAATTCACACACTTATCAAGAGAACATCCCTACTGCATCTGATCTGGCAGACTCACTAAACAGAAATGCTTCGTTTGTAAGTTATGTCTGAGTGTTGGTGTGTGCCCCTGGCTATCCGTCAAAAAAAAGAAAGAGACAAAATGGTCCTGTCTGGTTTAATAAAAGGAATTTGATATTATTTTTAGTTTTACTCAAATAGGACAATTTTTCACACACACACACAAATTAGCTGTCATGGTGTGTGGCCCTATCAGCTCTCACAGTCTGACTTCAGAATTAGACGTTCATCGATGTTTCTCAAACGTCAAATTTCAAAGTTGTTCCAAACGTCAAATTTAAAAGTGTTTTAGGTTAGGCATTAACTCTGATTAACTTTGTACTGTTTGGGTTAAGTTCAGGCATTATCTACACATTCTTAAGGTTAGTAATTAACTCCAAAATGGTTAAGGTAAGGGTTAAGGTTTGGGATAGGATAAAAACAAAAATCTCCAAAACAACTTTCTATCACTGGATTTGAACTTGCAACCTTTGGAATTAAAAGCAGATGCTTACACCCATCCCCATCTCCCATCTCCCATCCCCCATCCCCGTCGACAACGCCGTAGCACAGTGGTCACCAACCCTTTCTGAGTAAACATCACTTTCACAGTCAAAAAGCAAGCCAAGATTTACCGCTCAGATTATGTTTTTAACATGACATAAAAACATGTAACATTAACCTAATAAATAAAGTTCTGTAGGAATGAGGCTTGTGCAGTTGGCATAATACATTATCACAGCATATTGGCTATATGCCTTATATTTCAAAACTTGAGCTTTGATAACAAAATAGATAAATTGGTGTAGCACTTGAGAGGTACAGCTAAACATGAATTGAAATAATTAGCAAATTAGCTTTTTAATTTTACTGGACTGATGCTGCCTGCATCTGATGGTCATGGTGCTTTCAAGACAACTGGGAACTTGGAAGAAAATGTTGGTAAAATCATGACGTCAGTGATCTTCAGGTCGGAAAGTCGGAGCTCTAGAAAGATGCCATAGATGCCAACTTGGAATTCCGAGTTGGATGACCGTTAACTATTTTTCACAGTCGTATCAATTTTGTTTTCATAGTTACCAGTGGTCTTGAAATCAGAAGTAGAAGATTTTTCAGAGTTCCCAGTTATTTTGAATACAGCATTAGTCTCAGCGGAGAGGGGGAGCAGCAGAGGGCCTGCCTCTCACAGTCCCTGCTCTCGCCTTCCTTTCCTCCAGTGAAACTGACCAGAGAGAGGGGACACCATCTTCCACCTGTTGGCGAAACTGGAGTCGCACTGCATTTGCCTCATGCACAAATACATTTTGTTCCTATGACGAAATGAAATATTTAAGTGATAATGCCCTAGAAGCCGTTGTTTGGAGGATATATTCCACAAGATATGGTCCTGACACAAGTCCCGACATAGATCTAGGGTAGCTACCCAAGCCGGCTGGTCGTTCGTTCTATTGGTTCGGTTGCCAGAGACGGGACCTAGTCGTTCAGTCTTTTTGTTCTGTATCATTCGTTCGTTCTAAATGTTCCATTGGCATACTGGCTGGCAACTTTCTTATCCCTTGCTTGCTAGCTAGCCAACTACAGCTAGCTTACAGTCACGTCACACACTACAGCCAGAATAACAGCAAAGTAGCTGCATTTGCTTTGTTTAAGTTGTTTTCTGGTGACATTTATTTGGATACATCCATATAACAATGAGCTAATGACGGGCGATTTCGCCTGGCGTAGAAAATGTGCTCTCTCGTCAAGACACTTGTTCAGAGGAGCTAGCCAACAACACAGCTAACACAATCACTTCAAACGGAAGCTGGAAAGATAGCAAACTAGCTGCACTTTAATTTCGTTTTACCTGTTTTCTATTGATAGTTATTTGTATATACCCTTAACAATGATGGGAAAAGAGGCAGTGTCACACGCAGGCAAGAAGGCAGGCACACACACAGATGCTGGCAGGCACATACACAAATGCAGACAGGCACGTATGCAGGCGTGTGTGTGTGTGTGTGTGTGTGTGTGTGTGTGTGTGTGTGTGTGTGTGTGTGTGTGTGTGTGTGTGTGTGTGTGTGTGTGTGTGTGTGTGTGTGTGGACTGTGTAGCTAACTTACAGGAGTTGATACTAAGATGTGAGAAATGAGAGGATTGCCAAAGCTCTCAAATTACCAACTGTAGTGGACTGGAAAATGAGAAACGCATGCAGTGTTTCTCAAGAAGCATACCCACACACACAACACACACACACACACACACACACACACACACACACACAACACACACAACACACACACACACACACACCCACAACACACACACACACCACACACCACACACACACACACACACACACACACCACACACACACACACACACACACACCTGTGTTACAGTTTTTTTTATCGCTTTGGTACTATTTTCACAAGTATGTGGTCAAATTTCAGAACTCTTAGTACAACACTCAAAACAGATCATCAAAAAGGCTGTTTTTTCAAAACTTTAAGCACATTTTCAATTGAATAACTAAAAGACACATTTTCACCAACCCTAATTAGTGTTAGAAATACCTTTCATAGAGACTAATTGCCTTTCACAATGCAATGCTCACAATACTTTTCACATGATTCTCTTCTAATTATTTTAAATACATTTGACCATCACTTAATCTAACTGTGCTAAATGGTTAGGATAGACAGCGATGGAGGAATAAATTAAAGAGTTTGTGGACAAGGTCCCCGTCAGAGAGGTGGGCATGGGCCCTATCAAAAAGGTCAAAGAGGTAGGCATGGGCCCAATCAAAGAGGTCAAAGTGATGTGCATGGGCCCCCCTTCAAAGAGGTGGACATCAGAGAAAGGGAGGCAGACGGCAGGGAACTGTTGTGTCTAATGAAGTTTGGGCCATTGTCATTGACCCAGGGGTTAAACAGAGGCCTTACCATTGCAGAGGGTGCCAGATTAGGTCACCCCAATCTGAAAAGAACTACTATCACTTCGTTCATGAGAACATTTTGCCAAGAAAACGTGTAAGTCTGAAGGATATGCACTATGCTTTACCATTACATTGACATGAAATGACATAATGTAATGAATGTACATTCACACAATGTTTTACAGTATTCTTACAGTATGACCTATTGAAGTGGCTTGCGAAAGTATTCACCCGCTTGGCATTTTTCCTAATTTGTTGCCTTACAACCTGGAATTAAAATAGATTTTTGGGGGGTTTGTATCATTTGATTCACACAACATGCCTATCACTTTGAAGAAGCAAAATATTTTTTTTTGTGAAACAAACAAGAAATAAGACAAAAAAACAGAAAACTATTCACCTCCCCAAAGTCAATACTTTGTAGAGCAACCGTTTGCAGCATTTACAGCTCCAAGTCTGTAATTATGTAGGGGATGTCTCTAGTAGCTTGGCACATCTAGCCACTTTCAAGTTGGATGGGTTCCGCTGGTGTACAGCAATCTTTAAGTCATACCACAGATTCTCAACTGGATTGAGGTCTGGGCTTTGACTAGGCCATTCKAAGACATTTAAACATTTCCCCTTAAACCACTCGAGTGTTGCAGCAGTATGCTTAGGGTCATTGTCCTGCTGGAAGGTGAACTTCCATCCCAGTCTCAAATCTCTGGAAGACTGAAACAGGATTCCCTCAATAATTTCCCTGTATTTAGCATCCATCATTCCTTCAATTCTGACCAGTTTCCTAGTCCCTGCCAATGAAAAACATCCCCACAGCATGATGCTGCCACCACATGTCACGCCCTGAACATAGTTTGCTTTGTATGTTTATGTTTTGTTTGGTCAGGGTGTGATCTGAGTGGGCATTCTATGTTGTATGTCTAGTTTGTCTGTTTCTGTGTTTGGCCTGATATGCTTCTCAATCAGAGGCAGGTGTTAGTCGTTGTCTCTGATTGGGAAGCATATTTAGGTAGCCTGTTTTGTCATTGTGGGTTGTGGGTGATTGTCTATTGTTCCGGTGCTCTTCTCACCAAAACTCCAAATTCTTGCTTGTTTTTCAAAAAACAAGCCTGAAACCTTGAATAAGGACTGTTGACATCTAGTGGGAAGCCATATGAATTGCAATCTGGGAGACGGATTTARATAGAAACAATAGGTTTCCATTATAAGATATATATTTATATTATTATATATTATTATATATATATTTTTTTTTTTTCCGGTTGGGTGTTCTTCGGGTTTTTGCCTGCCATATCAATTCTGTTATAGTCTCAGACATTATTTTAACAGTTTTAGAAACTTCAAAAAGGTTTCTATCCAATCCTACCAATTCTATGCATATCCTGGATTCTGGGCCTAAGAAACAGACAGTTTACTTTGGAAATGTTAGTCAGGCAGAAATTCAGGAAACCAGACCCTGTCCCAGAGAGGTTATTCAATGGATGTTGATTTCATGTAATGGACATACACAAAATAGTCCAAATTGGTGATGTGAAATAAAAAAAATAACTTAAATGTAACAAAAAATGTAAAGTGGTGCTTGCATATGTATTCAACCCCTTTGCTATGAAACCCCTAAATAAGATCTGGTGCAACCAATTACCTTCAGAAGTCACATAATTAGTTAAATAAAGTCCACCTGTGTGTCACATGATCTGTCACATGATCTCAGTATATATATATATATATATATACACCTGTTCTGAAAGTCCCTAGAGTCTGCAACACCACTAAGCAAGTTGTGGAGAAGTACAGATCAGGGTTGGGTTATAAAAAAAAATCTGAAACTTTGAACATCCCAAGGAGTACCATTAAATCCATTATTAAAAAATGGAAAGAATATGGCACCACAACAAACCTGCCAAGAGAGGGCCACCCACCAAAACTCACAGACCAGGCAAGGAGGGCATTAATCAGCGAGGCAACAAAGAGACCAAAGATAACCCTGAAGGAGCTGCAAAGCTCCACAGCGGAGATTGGAGTATCCGTCCATAGAACCACTTTAAGACGTACACTCCACAGAGCTGGACTTTACGGAAGAGTGGCCAGAAAAAATTAAGGTAACACGTGTTCGCCAAAAGGCATGTGGGAGACTCCCCAAAAATATGGAAGAAGTTACTCTGGTTAGATGAGACTAAATTAAGCTTTTTGMCCATCAAGGAAAATGCTATGTCTGGCACAAACCCAACACCTCCCATCACCCCAAGAATACCATCCCCACAGTGAAGCATTGTGGTGTCACATTCGTTGTATGGAGGAAGAGAGGAGGACCAAGGCTCAGCGTGATTTGAATACATTCTTCTARATTTAATGAAACGAAGAACACTTGACAAACTATACAAAAACAACAAAACAAACGTGACGCTATATATATACAGTGCAGACACAAGCAACTAACACATATCAGTCTTTCCGGGCGCGATGGAGAGGGCAGGGCGTACGCTTACTAATTTTCCTTTCCTATTGAACATACTACTTTCCGTATGAAATGTTAAGGTTTATTTACATTTTAGAGTACCTGAGGATTAAATAGAAATGCCGTTTGACTTGTTTGGACGAAGTTTAGCGGTAGCTTTTTGGACTCCTTTGTCTACCTACTGAAATCGATGCGCCAACTAAACTGACTTTTTGGGATATAAAGAAGCAATTATTTATTTGAATTGCGCGCAATTTCACAGGTTGTAATGCAACAAAATAGGAAAATCGACAAGGGGGGTGAAAACTTTTGCAAGGCACTGTATATTCTGTTCTACCCTTAGAATTGACAGAAGACCCCATGGTGCTGGCTGTTGCTGTGTGCTGATTGACCAGCAGGAGTGGGCAGTGGTGGAAATGGTGAGGGCCAGGAATGACATACTGTCTGATATAAAGCAAGTCATTGAGAGGAACGATGACACCTTTGCTACTGTGGCATCCGTCAGCCTATCAACAATCYCCCGCCTTTTGAAGAGGCACCATGTCCTTTAAAACACATTACCTGGTGCCTTTTGAGAGTTAAACAACTGCAGGCTGAGTATGTTCAGGTACAACACTATATACTGTATTATTGTTACTATTTGATTGACACGCTACTTCGCAATATTGGAATTATACTGTAAAAATAACTAACCAAAATATATATTTAGAGTGTGATGGTGCTTGATGCTGCTGTGAACCATCACAAGTATATCTTTGTTGATGAAGCGGGATTTAACCTGGCCAAAATTTTGGAGCCATGGGTGGAAACTCATCGGTCCACGGGCGACCGTTCAAGTGCCTGGACAACGTGGGGGAAACCTCTCCATGTTCGCAGCTATCTCTGAAGATATACCTGCCCCCATACTATCCTTTCCTCAACTCTATTGAATAATTATTTTCAGCATGGAGGTAGAAGGTATACGATTGCCATCCCCATGAGCGTGCCACCCTGCTTCTGGCCATGGATGAGGCATGAGGCGACATCAATGCAGACCAATGTGAAGCTTGGATTTGCTATACCAAAATGTTTTRCCCGCAGTGCATGAACAATGAAGACATTCCCTGTGAGGTGGATGAGAATTTATGGCCAAATGCTCAAGACAGATTAATGCGGGCTAAACATTGTTTTATTTTCATTCATTTAATTTGTTTTATTCAATTTCTTTCATTTGATTACAGACAGTACAACTATGTTGCAATTATATTTAAAAAAAGTATGTTTTTTTTGTTGGGTAATATAAGTGCCTCATGCCTCATGTGAAAACTGTGTAATCTACTGTACTTTACCGTACCGTAGCGTATTACTTTTAGCACTTCTTTCTTTTGTGAACAATAGTTTTTTTATTGGGTCTGTGAGAGAAAAATGTGGCATTTACCTGATTTGTTTGATATTAATAGTTGGCAATTAATACTTAACAAATGGGAAGACATTTATGTCCTACTAATGCTGTGTTTTTATGTAGTTCCCTGCAGCTAATCTGGACGTACGGTCCCTAGAGATGTCTTGAGCTGACAAATGAGTTAAAGACTGCATTACATAGAGAATAATGGGTTTTACTAGAGATAGTTTAGGAGTAAAATAATCCCGCATTGTCTCAAAATCAACCTTGCAAATGGGAAACTAAGCCAGGGTGAGGTTAAGACAACAACCTACGTGTAGATATCGACAGGATGAACCCAGAGTGGCTGATGATGACCCAATCTGCATAGAAGGGGTTGAACCAACCATGACTAAGCATTCTTAGTGTCAGCTATATAAAGAACAACAGTCAAGACTGTTGGCTTGACTAGTCTCATCATTGCAATAATTCATCGATATTAAATAAAGATGATTGTTTGAAGAAGTCTCTCTCAGTATGAATTTCCACGACAGGTCACAAGGCAATACAACCATAAAAATAAAATTACACTCCCCCCCTTTTTTTGTCAAATTAAAATAAACAACACACACTACACTAGAATATATACAGCAAAGTAATTTTCTAATATAACACCATCAAGTAAACATTTTACATCACATCCAACAGTTTAGAGCGGCAGGTAGTTTAGAGCGGCAGGTAGCCTAGTGGTTAGAGCATTGGACTAGTAACCGAAAGGATGCAAGATTGAATCCCTGAGCTGACAAGGAAAAAAATCTGTACAATAACCCACTGTTCCTAGGTTGTCATTGAAAATAAGAATTTGTTCTTAACTGACTTGCCTAGTTAAATAAAGGTCAAATAAAAACGAAATAAAGATACTTTCAGCACTTCTAAGGGTGTTTTGAAACACATATCTTGCATTGTTTGCTATTGGATAAACTGGTATCATTCATATATATTTATGTACATATTCTTTATCCCTTTACACTTGTGTGTATAAGGTAGTAGTTGTGGAATTGTTAGGTTAGATTACTTGTTGGTTAGTACTGCATTGTCGGAACTAGAAGCACAAGCATTTCGCTACACTCGCATTAACATCTGCTAACCATGTGTATGTGACAAATACAATTTGATTTGATTTGATTTGGTAGTTCAAATGAAAAAATTGAAAATATGTCTTTATGTTGTTTTGGTGATTAAACCAKTGTTCTCATTACATTTCACAATAAACGTATATGTTGAATCAATGGTTGTGTGGTGAGAGATGTTTACAATCCAAATGAATGCACAATGACAGGTTTTGAATGAGACTGGCTTGGAGTTTTGAACTAAGAGTTGTGAAAATGTACCCTATACTTGTGAAAATATAACCAAAGCGATAAAAAAAATGCTTAATCCCTATGAGGATGGAACTGGCATAGGGGTTAATAGGTAGGATTGAAATACCACAACATATCAATATAGTAAGCTATGTTACTGTATCACAAAGCAAGTCTCATTGACTTGATATGTTCTGTAGACAAGCAAGGAAACATGCGTTGTTGAGAGAAGAGCTATTGAAATTCTCAACATGTGTTCGCTATGAGTGAGAGCAAGAGAGAGAAATAGAGTAGGGAGAGAAAAAGATAGACTAAGTGCATTGAATCGCGAAAGTGGAAAATCTACATGTGTAGTCATTATGGAGGGGATTGTGCTTCGAGAAAGAAAACCCCAAAATCTGGTGAGTTCAATCAAGTGTGTGACAAGTGGATGACAATGTGTCCCAAATGGCACCCTGTTCCGTATATAGTGCACTACTTTGTCACACACAAAAGTAGTGCACTATGGAATACTGCGATGTAGGATGAGCTTTGGAGGACAGCATACAGTGTTAAATTAGTATTACTTGGAGGTGTAGGCTTACGGGCATATCATAAGGATTATCCCCTGAATGAGACATGAGTCCCCCTAAATGCAATGAAGTCAAACTTTGGGCGGCGTTTCTAAATAATGCTAATTCAACCATTCTCCTATTTGTTTCAAATTCAATTTGTACTGCTACTGTGGTAAATMTTAAAATAAAAGCTTATTCCAAATTAAACGAACACCCCTACCTCTGTGTGTTTAATTACTGCTGTGGGCTAAATCAGGGTCTTAAACAAATATACTTTGATACATATGTATACGCCTCACACACATGGTTATGGGCTTAAAGAAAATACCTGTACCATATCAGTTATAGAGTTGAAGTGTATTAAATTTTGAGTTTGCACCCCAATATTACACTTTATATACATCACAGAAGACTGAAATATAACAAAAGTGTTTTACATTGAAAGACTGGATTTTCAGGTAATAAAAAAAAGGTTTGTTAATTATGAAAAATATTAATACCATTCAATCAATGATGACACATTTGACTACAGGAAAGGGCTACACAATGTTTTCCTATGTGGCTGCCCCTGTCATCCTAGGACAGAGAGTCCCGTATCTCAGCCCCTTTTCCGGTGTCCCAACTTTATCAGCAAGACGCATAAATTAATTCAGGATACGGGCGTGTAGACCCAATGACAATCGCTGAATATCATTACACTTTTTGTTGTTTTGTAACAGTTGCCTCTTCCCATTCATCAAATGGTGCAAGTGCACTGTTTGGATGATGACAAACATGCACAGGTAGCCTACTTTTTTAAGTGATTTGTTTGACAATAAGATGAAAACATCATCACTGGTTGTGTTCATACCAAATTTACCGGTAAGGTAACACTTTACCTTAAGTGTCCATTAATGAATATGTAACTAAATAGTAATACATGTATTTATAACATAGTAGTTACATGTAATTACTATGTACTTACACTGTAATAAGGGTTTAGCAGTATAGGTTATTACACAAGTCGAACAAGGACATGTAACACGTCAGCTTTTCAGAGGTTATTCCATATGTGTAATTACTCATGATTTATGTATATGTAATTACAAGATGTCTCGTTCCAAATGCAACTAACATGTTCTGTAATTACACATTAGCAGTCTCCTGTGTAGCACCATGTTAACAATGCATCCTAATATTTAACCTTGTTACATGTAAACTATATACGTCACTACCATCAAAATAAGCTAGGCTAGGACTCCGTCGGCTGTTGTAACAATGCACACCCTATCATTAACTACAGCTTCAGTTATCGTATTTACATATTATTTGGCATGAAGGATGTACATAATTAAATGTAAGAGCAATTGTATTTACAATGGATATGCATGTAACTATAATGTACCTACCCAGGATCAAGCAGCTTCAAGTAAAGTGAAACACGATAGTGTAAACCTTTTTATTACAATCATTGGGAAAATACACGTCAACGTAGAATAAATGTTGTTACATCACCTGTAAGTGTAATTACAATGTACGTTCAATGCAATTACATATTTACCGAGATGTCTGACCTTACATATTGGAATGGTATTGACAAAACATTTCCTCTTACGGGTGCATTCTAGGAGTGAAAATCTTACAGCGGATACACTAATCAGATGTCTTTGAAGAGTTGAGAGTTCTCCTTTCTTGATGGGTCAAACTTTTTTGGTCCGATTGGCCCTTAGCCTCCAGACCTGCCCCTTTATTGTCTGCCACGCTCTTTCAATGTGTTGTGTGTGACTTCCTGTGTGAGGATCCACAAAGTTGTTATTGTGGTTGGCTCTCTGGTGATTGTAACCCATCCTATTCAGAGACCCGACATATGCCCTCCAGCAGTCACTCAGAATGTTGGAACCTTTTCGCACATGTCGCATGATGATAAGAATTAAGGTTGCCTGTGAACGGTTTTCCACAATTTTAAGAACTGGATGTGTTTGACTTCCATCATCCCAAACACCCTACCCTGTCTTCTCCACGTTGGCCCCATACTTCCACGATTGTACTGAAAGATAGGAACAAGTGCATATCATTCGTTTGTGATAGGTCAGTTGGCCAGTGCTTAGTCACGCCTTGAAATGGTGGGGGATTAATAAATCCATGGGAACTGCCACCACGACAAGTAACCTAAATTCCTGTGGGAAACACTGTTTGGAATGGTTGGCAAAGCAAGCTAAATGTTGAAAATCTTGGAGTGCCCCTTTAAGCTGTCCAGTAAATAATGTATGAAATATCCCAAAAGCATGTGAGCAAAAATTTCCTCAGAGTGAATACAGGTAAACAAAACTGGTGGCTTTTTCAGAGTCAAAATTGCTCGTAATTCTGTGTTGATCGACAACTGTAACAATAACAATGCACCTCTCATCTTTCTCAGGCTTTTTGCCATTCTTGTCAGGGTACTTGAGCTCAGTGCAAGGCCATCCTCTATCATATCAACTTGCCTCAAGTGTAGCCCCTGTGCAAATCTGCAATATTGCAACAAAGAAATAACAAATCAGATCAATAGTATATGACAATAGAAAACCAAATATTTTTTTCAGAAATTAAACCCATGGTAGGTCCCAGACTTAACCCATTGAGACCCACCTTTTGGTAACAACCTTAACTTGCCCTTAAACCACATTTTCTTCAGCCTGGAGAGACCTGCTCACCATACCTCGTTCCACTTCTGTACTAACCTATGCCATGGAACACTAATCAACATGTAATTACTTAGAAAATAGCTACATACTCAGTACCTTGTGTGTGGTTGTTAGGCTTCATTTTATATTGGGGGCTGAAAGAGCATGGACTTTCTGTAGGTGAAATCTATTAACAAACAAAGTGGTCAAAATTATGTTTTTTCTGACCTTGGCAGGTCTACCACTTGCCCAACTATTTAATCATCAATGAAGCATGCCATCCCAGTGTAAAAACAAAACAAAAAAAGTGTTTGGGATCTGTGTTAGGGATTTTTGGAAGCCCTTTTTAGGGTAATGCTGATTGTGAACCACTTTAAAACAAAAAATATTATTCAAAATAATTCTTAGTGTGTCAAATTCATTAACCTACCAATGAAGAAATGTTTCCCAATCCATAAGTGGAACCCGAGAATGGCTAAATTTTGAAGCAGGAGAGAGTCTTTTGATGCTTTCTCTTGTTTCCACACATCCTGTAAGGACATGCACATTTAACTTAGACACAGATGCGTGTTTAAGAGACTGAAGTTATAATTGAAATGGAGCACAGGCTAAGTAATTATATTCAATTCCATTCTACTGAACAAAAGCTTTCCAGACAGGGATAAAACATATTGAGTGATAGGCTGTAGGCCAAAGGTATATCAGGAGGGTGTGCATCTCCTATGCTCTTCACTTGCTTTACATGGGCTCGCAGTTCTGAGGTTCCAGAGTTGGAATGCAGCCTGGACACAGAGGAGTGCGAGCCTGTCACACCCTGACCATAGTTTGCTTTGTATGTTTTATGTTTTGGTTGGTCAGGGTGTGATCTGTGTGGGCATTCTATGTTGTATGTCTGGTTTGTCTATTTCTGTGTTTGGCCTGATATGGTTCTCAATCAGAGGCAGGTGTTTTGCGTTGTCTCTGATTGGGAACCATATTTAGGTAGCCTGTTTTGTATTGTGGGTTGTGGGTTATTGTCTATGTCTATACGTTGGTTGCTTGTGTATGCACTTTCGTTTTATAGCGTCACGTTCGTTTTGTTGTTTTGTAGTTTGTTTAAGTGTTCTTAATTTCTTCGTTTAATAAATTAGAAGAATGGATTCACATCACGCTGCGTTTTGGTCTGATCTTTACTCCTCCTCAGACGAGGAGAGACAGCGAGGTCAGGATTTCTGGACATGGGAGGAAATACTGGACGGAAAAGGACCATGGAAACAGGCTGGTGAGTATCGCCACCCCAAAGCTGAGCTTGAGGCAGCGAAAGCGGAGAGGCGGTGGTATGAGGAGGCTGCACGTAAGCGCGGCTGGAAGCCAGAGAGGCAGCCCCAAAAATGTCTCGGGGGAGCACAGGGGAGTGGTGTTAAGCCAGGTAGGAGACCTGAGCCAACTCCCCGTGCTTACCGTGGAGAGAGAGCGACCGGGCAGGCACCGTGTTATGCAGAGATGCGCACGGTGTCCCCGGTGCGTGTGCATAGCCCGGTGCGGTACATTCCAGCTCCTCGTATCGGCCGGGCTAGGGTGGGCATCGAGCCAGGTGCCATGAAACCGGCTCTACGCATCTGGTCACCAGTGCGTCTCCTTGGYCCGGGGTACATGGCACCAGCCCTACGRATGGTGTCTCCCATACGTGTACATAGCCCAGTGRGGCTTATTCCACCTCGCCGTACTGGCATGGCCACGGGGAGTATTCAGCCAGGTAGGGTTGGGCAGGCTCGGTGCTCGAGACCTGTAGTGCGCTCCACGGTCCGGTCTATCCGGTGCCTTCTCCACGCACCAGTCCGCCTGTGGCAGCCCCTCGCACCAGCCCAGTACACAGTGCCAACACCACGCACCAGGCTTCATGTGCGTCTCAGAGCCCTGTACGCCCTGTTCCTGCTCCCCGCACTTGCCCAGTGGTGCGCCTCGGCAAGCCTGAGCTGCCCGTCTGCCCAGCGCATCTGAGCTGCCCGTCTGTACAGCGCCGCCTGAGCTGCCCGTCTGTCCTGAGCCGCTAAAGCCGTCCGTCAGTCAGGAGCCGCCAGAACGCCCACCAGTCAGGAGCCGCCAGAGCCGCCCGCAGTCAGGAGCCGCCAGAGCCGCCGCGAGTCAGGAGCCGCCAGAGCCGACCGCCAGCCAGTACCCCTCAGTCATGAGCCGCAGAGCCGACCGCCAGCCAGTACCCCTCAGTCATCAATTTGTAAGTCGCTCTGGATAAGAGTGTCTGTAAATGACTTAAATGTAATGTAAATGTAATGAGCTACCCTTCAGTCATGTGCTACCCCTCAGTCATGAGCTGCCCCTCAGTCCTGAGCTGCCCCTCAGTACGGAGCTGCCCCTCAGTCCGGAGCTGCCCCTCAGTCCAGTGGGGTCATTTAGGAGGGTCGCCGTTCCTAGGAGGCCACGGAAGCGGGGATTGACTATGGTGGAGTGGGGGCCACGTCCAGCGCCAGAGCCGCCACCGCGGACAGATGCCCACCCAGACCCTCCCCTATAGGTTCAGGTTTTGCGGCCGGAGTCCGCACCTTGGGAGGGGGGGGGGGTATGTCACACCCTGACCATAGTTTGCTTTGTATGTTTTATGTTTTGGTTGGTCAGGGTGTGATCTGTGTGGGCATTCTATGTTGTATGCCTGGCTTGTCTATTTCTGTGTTTGGCCTGATATGGTTCTCAATCAGAGGCAGGTGTTTTACGTTGTCTCTGATTGGGAACCATATTTAGATAGCCTGTTTTGTATTGTGGGTTGTGGGTTATTGTCTATACGTCGGTTGCTTGTGTATGCACTTTCGTTTTATAGCGTCACGTTCATTTTGTTGTTTTGTAGTTTGTTTAAGTGTTCTTCATTTCTTCGTTTAATAAATTAGAAGAATGGATTCACATCACGCTGCGTTTTGGTCCGATCCTTGCTCCTCCTCAGACGAGGAGGATTACGACGTTCGTGACAGAGCCCTTGTAGAAAGACTGGAAATCAAATTTCTCAAGCAGCACAGACACAACTATGAAGATCACTGGCCACTGGAAAGCATAGATTATTTTCTTCTTTGCATGTTCATAGCAATATTTTTTTTAAATGTGTTCCAACTGGTGAAATAATATATGGGTCAATGTCAGCCTGGTTAGCTTGGCCCGGCAGTGTACGCTCCTAGAACCTACAAGAATAGCTAACGAGGCTATGTACCAGCTCAAGATGAAAGACCGATTCACTGTACATTTACATATTCAAACATTTCTTACAGTAGTCTTCATTTCAAACGTTCCCAAAGTTCTCTAGGCCAATGCATTTCCAGTTGTAAAGTTATCTTACCATATGTATCCATCTTTGCCGGGACTTCTTCTGGAGGTATTTGATAACCTTCTTTTTAGTTTTTCTGCTGTTTTCGGCCGACAATATATAACTTAGCACACAAGCCATGTTCAATTCAAAATCCTTGGGTCAGGTGAAAACAGTACTGAATTTGGGCGAACACTTTAAGAGTTAAAATTTGTTTCCAGCTATAAATTTTAGAAATTGTCGTGAAATACCCACGTACAGGAAGTTGTAGTAACGTTACTCAGCAAAAAAAATACATTCACTGGGTCACATGTTGTTGAGCGACATCAAGGACAGAAAATGTTGACCAAGGAGAACCAACGTAAATAAGTACTAAGATATTAATGTAGTTCTAATGTAGAATTMAATTTGTCTTGATAATCCATGGATTTCATGTAACATTTCAGTGCAAATGAGGCGCCTTTTTAAACCATCTCGTTCTCGGGTCCTAGCCTGTCATTAGCAATATAGCTAGCTAGCTAACGTTAGCTAAGGACTAAGTGACACAGCTGGAATTTAGCTAGTTTGATTTTGTGAATGATATTATCTTCACTTGGTTTATTATCTAGCAAACAATGTAACAGATACAAAATTAATGTTAATCATTGCCATAGCAGGATAAGACAGTTTGCTGACAGTGGTTGTTAGGCTAGCCAGTTTAAGTTGGTTATCCAACTGTCAGCTAACTTTCTAATGGCTAGCTTACTAGGTATCTAGATTGTTAATGCTAATAACATTATAATAGTATTAGCTAGGAGCCTGACTATAATTTGGCCATGTGTAGCCATTTGCCATGTGAAGCCTGGCTATAGCTTGGCAATGTGTAGCCGAATAGAAGCCCACTCAAATAGTCTTGATCTAATGTGACTAGCCTACAGTAGCCTAGTTAGCTAGCTAGCAATGTCAGTTAATAGGTTAACTAAGGTTCATGTTACTAGCTAGGCTAGTCTACTGTCAGTGTGGTGCTAGGTAAGGTTAGCTTAGCCAAATAATTTGCTGGTAGTTAGCTAGACAAGCTAGCTGCTTTAGTTTGCTAGTTAGTTTTATGCCATAACTCTAGCCAGGTCATTAGAAGTTGTTACCAACATTGTAGTTACTTAAGAAGTGATATACCAATTTCCATATAAGTGATAACCTAATACTACAAAAATTATATACAATGTAAACATACAGTAATATCTCCGATGAGATAATATATACAGTATGTAATTACGTATGCATTCCTACAGTAATACCTGATGTATTAATATAATTGGCCTTAGAAGTATTATGCAGTGTTGCACCTGTAAAAACCATAGAATGAATACCTGAAATTGCATAAAATAACATTTTAGCACCTCTTTAGTGATCCTGAAAACCCTTTTATGTATGTCCAACACTACTGTGGGGTGTTGTTGTTCTGGGCTAACGTTAGCTAAGTAGCTAGCATTTGGAACATCTTTTTTTTGGAGTAAACTTGAGGTAACCGTAGGCCTAAGCATATATCAATTGAAGAGTCACCTGAAGTTTGAGAGGAATGGGAGATGCAGTAAAGGAATGCAGTGCTGAGACAGAGGGCTCGTAATGAGGACGACTGGCTAGCTACTACTTTGAACTGTATGTGGTGAGCTTTCTGGCACCCAGAGCTGAGGCATCACCGAAGAGGGTTCCATACATTGTGAAGGAGAAGTCCAGTGGCTACACAACTCAGGCTGGTTCCCAGAATAGCTAGCTCTACAAGATCATCACCAGACTCCATCTTCTTCAACCATCTCCCTGACCACCTTCCTCTGATCAAGCCACGAACTGTCCCTCTCCATCTTTGGAGGATGCATGCATTCAAAGACTTGGCCTCTATTGGTTGACCTATCCAACTAAAGCTAGGTTACTCAATGTATTGCTTGTTATTTGGCTTAAATGCATTTTAAGATTGTTATGAAACGCGCTATGGAAATTAAATTATTATTATTATTATGATACCAAAGATGGTTTATTTCGTTTAGGAGAGCAAAAAGCTCTGATGAAGACAATATCTTCATACTTACATGAATATGCCGGTGAAACATAGGAAATAAATGTGAAAGTGTTGTTGCTCTCAGAGAAAACGGGAACTTTATTAACCAAGTACAGCAATAAATGTCAAGATAACATACAGTAGCATACCTTGCATTTCAGCGTATAGTTCTCCCACCTCTTTTTCACCCATGCAGGTGACAGCTGCCCCTCCAGCTCATACTCATTCAAATAGATATTGAAAAGACATAAGATGAAGTACAACGTTAACCAAAACATGAGCAAAGTAGAGTTGTGTGAACTTTCTTTAGAAAGCTATAGCCTCCTGATTGCTCATTGCTAAGTGGGTAGACTGCCAAATACTTTATGAAAGTGGAGTGCCAAGGTAAAACAGTAACGAGTGCAGCTTACCATTACTTTCACCATAGCAGGTTATGTGCAATTAAACTAGCTAGACTAGATCCATTCAGGCTGTAAACGTTTTAGTATAAACTAATATTGCATAGCATGAATGCTACAATCAGCTCAACACAGATAAACTGACGTGACGAATCA
Source organism: Salvelinus sp. IW2-2015 (assembly GCF_002910315.2). NCBI lineage: Eukaryota > Metazoa > Chordata > Actinopteri > Salmoniformes > Salmonidae > Salvelinus > Salvelinus sp. IW2-2015. The sequence goes on from NC_036858.1 coordinate 23,152,233, forward strand.
GGAGAACTATAAGAAAAGAGAAGTGTTGGGACCAGCACCACTGTGGAAAATAGGAATGTAGACTACCGCATTACTAACGTTAGCTATAGCTAGTGCCAGTGCATAGTGTAGTGGCAAGAGAGCTAACTATGGCCAAATCTTACTGAAAAACTATTTTTGCAGCATTTCTCCTGCTGTGTTAAATGCTTGGTATTGTCATCCAACCTTGCAACAGTTTGAATACAAACCCTGGTATTTACAACACGTAGCTAGCTAGCTAACTAACTAGGCTAATGTTAAATATGAACTTGAATATGAACTAAACATCAAGCAAGTAACCCTGTAGGTAATGTTGCTGTTTGAACAGTTATAACTTCTAGTCTTACTAAAGCATGTAGATAGCTACAGGCATGGCAGGCAGCAGGCTGAAGATCTGTTTTCAAAGATGTAATGTTATGCTGAAATAGTRGTGATTATTTTAAGAAGAACAAAAACAACTTACATTTGAACACCACTGCAAAAGCTTTGCTATTCACCATCTTCCAAGTTGTTTTGTTGAAGAGATCTAGCTATCAAAACTCGCAGCCCCCATCTTCCAATGCATTGTGGCTGCGAAATTCCTGACAATTGTGCAGCGAATTTTACTAAATGAAAAGATGAAATGAGTATAACATCCTGGCATTTAAAGCATACTCGATTTAAATTGTCAAACTATAAAATTCTATTTTTTCGCATACTCTAAAAAACCTACTATTTAGGACGCAAGTATGTGTATTCAGACACGGCCAGTGACTTGAAGACATTTTTCTATTTTTAGCACCTAATGTCAAAATAGGCCATCACCACTGAATTATATTCTTCTCGTTTTACGGTAGATGAAACGGCCAAACTGCATCTGCATGCCAACCATATCCATTTGATCTCGCTCAGTTTCATGAGAATATCCATTTATGGGAATATGCATTTAGATCTTTGTGAATGATGTACTGTAAGTAACTAGCCTACTCTTTGAGCGAGTTTCAGAGCAGATGTTAAAACATGCTACAGACTACCTGTACTGTTTAAATCAAAGCACAATTATCCTATAGCGCACGCTGTTGAGTTTTGGCCGCATCATGAGAAACCCTTACAGATATGGATTATGTGGATTATAATATATTGCCATTTTGTAGGAGGTTGATGCATTTTTCGTTAGAACTTTAGAGGACATAGAGCCAACCAACAAAGCAGAGTTGGGAGATGAGAGTGACCAAAGAAACCTTTAACAATCTCATTGACCGTTGTTTGTACAATGTGCATTCAAGTTGTAAGGCGGAATGGTCAATGTGAAATAAATCATCCTTGACTAAACTCTGTTTTAAGTCTGCTCATTGCATGAGAGTAGACTGAATAGGTAAACACTATGGTTGCTTATTGATGTCACCTGATAAATCTACTTCAATCAGTGTATATGAAGGGGAGGAGACATGTTAAAGAAGGATTTTAAACCTTGAGACATTTGAGACATGAATTGTGTATGTGTGCCATTCAATGGTCAAGACAAAAGATTGAAGTGTCTTTGAACGGGGTATGGTAGTAGGTGCCAGGCACACCAGTTTGAATGTGTCAAGAACTGCAATACTACTGGTTTTTTTAGGCTCAAGAGTTTCCTGTGTGTATAAAGAAAGGTCCACCACCCAAAGGACATCCGGCCAACTTGACACAACTGTAGGAAGCATTGGTGTCAACATGGGCCATCATTCCTGTGGAACGCTTTCGACACCGTGTAGAGTCCATGCCCTGACAAATTGAGGCTGTTCTGAGGGCAAAAGGCGGGTGAAACACAAAACATTAGGAAAGTGTTCCTAATGTTTTGTATACTCAGTGTTTAAAATTGATTAAGGCTAGGGGGCACTATTTTCATGTCCAGATGAAAAGTGTGCCCAAAGTAAACTGCCTACTACTCAGGCCCAGAAGCTAGGATATGCATAGTCTACATTCCTATTTTCCACAGTGGTGCTGGTCCCAACACTTTTCTTTTCTTATAGTTCTCCAACTGTTCTCATTGTATGGAAACCAGGGTTTGGACTCCTAAACAAGGTCATTCTTATCAGCTATTCATAACAGATCTCTTCCCTGATACCTTACAGACACCAATTCAGTCTATGAAATGAAAGGCTCAGTCAGACCGGAGACATCTCCCTCACATGCACCACTAATCATGGAATGGAATGTGGCTGTTGGTTTTATCACCTAGCCATCACTTAATCAGTTGACAGCCCAAGCTTCAGAGGCTCCTCTCAGTTCACACAGACACAGATGGGAGAGTTCTAAGAACCCTATTCTATTGCATAAAACAGCCATTTGATGCATAAACAGTATTAAACATAATCTCGTAATGTATCTATCACACAACGCTCCCCATCCAACCTGATACAGCTTGAGAGGATCTGCAGAGAAGAATGGGAGAAACTCCCCAAATGCAGGTGTCCCAAGCTTGTAGCATCGGGGCTATAATTGCTGCCAAAGGTCCTTCAACAAAGTACTGAGTGAAAGGTCTGAATACTTATGTAAGTGTGATATTTCAGTAAAAAAATATATATTCACACTACCGTTCAAAAGTTTGGGGTCACTTAGAAATTGCCTTGTTTTTGAAAGAAAAGCACATTTCTTGTCCATTACAATAACATAAAATTGATCAGAAATACAGTGTAGACATTGTTAACTTCTCTAGGATTGGGGGCAGCATTTTCACATTTGGATGAAAAGCATACCCAAATTCAACTGCCAGCTACTCATCCCCAGAAGATAAGATATGCATATTGTTAGTAGACTTGGATAGAAAACACTCTAACGTTTATACAACTGTTAAAATTATGTCTGTGAGTATAACAGAACTTATTTGGCAGGTGAATCCCCGAAGACAAACCATCCAGGATTTTTTGTTGTTGAGTTTTCTATGTGGATCTAGATTTCTAAGGCACTTGCTTGCAGTTCCTATCGCTTCCACTAGATGTCAACAGTCTTTAGAAATTGATTGATGTTTTTCCTTTGAGTAATGAAGAAGTAGGGCTGTTCAGAACGAGGGTCGAGTCTAGTGTACTGTTGTGGTTGGGGCGCACGACCTGAAAGCTCGCTCCACTTTGTTTTCGTCCGGTATTGAATACAGTTTATTCCAACTTAAATTTGATCGATTATTTACATTTAAAAATACCTAAAGTTGGATTAGGAAAGTTGTTTGAAATGTTTGGATCAAGTTTACAGGTAACTATATTAGATATGTTGTAGTCGTTTTGCGCGAGTTGTTTTGGAGATATAACGACAGAGTTTATCAAACAAAAAGACCATTTGTGATGTTTAATGGACATTTTGGAGTGCCAACAGAAGAAGATCTTCAAAGATAATAATTGAATTATATCGTTATTTCTGACTTTTGTGTTGCGCCTGGTGGGTTGAAATCTGATTTTCATGTGTTGGTATGCTGGGCGCTGTCCTCAGATAATCGCATGGTTTGCTTTCGCCGTAAAGCCTTTTTGAAATCTGACACTGTGGCTGAAATTAATCTTTAAACCGATGTATAACACTTGTATGATTTATGAATTATTATTATGAGTATTTCTGTTTTTGAATTTGGCGTGCTGCTATTTCCCTGGGTGTTGTCAAATCAATCCCGTTAACGGGATTGGCGCGCAAAGGGATCACTAAGAAGTTAATTTAATTATAATGTTACCAGTCTAGTGAAAAGCTAAATAAAAAGCATGACGCACACCCACAAATGTTTGTAAATTGTATAACATTAACATAAAGGTGCGGAAAATTGACAGATTCTTAAATGATAATGAATTAATAATTGTTGCATGATTAAAGGGTTAGCGCGAATTGCAAGTAGCCTACTGGGGGGAGAAATAAGCTCATCCACTCGGCCAGGCAAACACAAACAGTATTGTGTGTTGACTGTGGTCAGGGCAGGGGAATATAAGTGTCTTGTTTGTTTAATGAACAAAATAAGAACTAGGCCTAATTATTTAATTTGCATGGTGGAACCATGTAGCCTATAGACTGCACAGTCCAGTAACATCGCATAATTAAAGTTGTAATATTATATATGATCAAAATATGCTATTATATTCTTTTGAAAATAAATTATAATATTATAAATTATAATATTCCTAAGGACCTGCAAAAATGTATTTGTGATGCTGTGTTTTCTATGGATTGGGAGTGTGAATTGGGATTGGGTTCCTGCCAGTATGCTCTGAATTACCAGTAGGCTAATCAATATTTTTAAGACTGGTGTATCATGGTCAACAATTGAGGAATCATAGGGAGATGGAGATAACAGTGTTTAGGCTACTGTTCATAATCACACTGGAATGTAAATTGTGCGTGGCTCAGAGGAGAGAGACTCAAGTAGTGTTTCACACCTTTCATTAATTTACAAAAGGTGAGTCTAATTGCGCAGTAGCCTAGGTTATGTGTGACCCCCCCRCCCSCATTGCAGTAGTGCCTTTGTTTGTCAGCAGAGAACATGTACTGAACTGTAGGCTGTAGGCTGTAGGCTGCAAACCATTACACAACATTCCGAAATAGTTAGATTGGAGCAGGATAACTTATGAATTGCCTATAATAGGATACAGTATATAGATTAGAAAATGTAGCCTAGGTTTTAGAAACAGTTGCTCTCTTCTCACCCATCAGACTATTCTCAAAGGCAGGCGCGCATATCGAGCTTAGTGACCAGAAGCACTTATTTCATTTTCTCTAGTTTTGCCTGGCAAAAACAAAGTAGGCCTACATTTGTACTATCCATATAAAATACAGTTTAGCAATCTACTACGAATGCATCGTTGTCAGAACAATAATAGGCTATAGACGTTTCATTGATCATTTTCGTATTTCAGATAGGACTGATTTAGGTGGCTACTGGCTATATTTATAAAGATAGCTGTGACATCACACTGATTTCAATATTATGGGATGAAGATGTTCTGGGGGAAAATTATTATGATATTTGTGAGGAAGAAAATGGTATCCAGCCAGTTGGCAACGAGGGATGATGTGCGTGCATGGGGGTCGCAAGGTTTGAACCACTCCACTTTGGGGGTCACAGGGAAAAAGTTTGAGAACCAACTGTAGCAGTCCCCGGTCTGAATGAGTGACTCGACTGCCCCCTCATGGAGAAAAAAAAGGGGGTTAATGTAAATCACAATCGCAGTTTGCATTCTATTTACATTTTCCTGCTGAGGAACAAAAGCATGATCAAATGAAGATGCCGGATCTGTAATCAGATAGATTGGAGGATACAGAGATACATGTTCAGTACAAGGTAAAGCATTGATGAACTCTTTTGAGTTTCCCTCAACTTAACATTTGACCACATTTGAGATAACTTCTGGGGCCGTAGGTAGAGTAGAGACAGCTGAGTGTGTGGGGCTGCCTGAATGGGCCTCATCTGGGCTTTCAGACTGGCCAGACTGGCAGTCCCAGCAGTCATCACTGAGCTGTACTGTACATCCCCCTGACCAAGCCTGTTTGATCACAGCTATGTGTGAGACTGTGTGTGTGTGTGTGTGTGTTTCTATAAATAATGGGGCCAATGTGTGACATTGGGATCAATATTTTTAAATGATTAGAAACAAAAAATAAAAAATAATATAAAATGTAATGTATGCAAATTGGCCCATAACTTCACCTACATAACAACAGAGGCCTAGGACTATACATCCTTTAAGCAGAGTTCATGCAGACATTGGCAAGTCAAATTTAAGGATTTTCAGGGACTTTTCAAGCACTTAATTGTAATTTTTAAGGACCTCATTGTTATATAATTGTATAATTTATATAATTATGCATATAGGGCACAATATAGAACCCTCCCTCCCCCAAAAAGCATGTGAAAAGTGTAAAAAAAAAAAAAGTAGGCCATTACCATTTCAAGAATAAATATGTTTTGGGGCCTTGCCAATGCATTGATATGAAAAGTGTTATTACATTCTAAATTTGTGAGAATAATATGGACATTGCCTGACTAAATAGATTGGATGCATGTGTCATGACGTTGGCAGTGGGGGTAGGTTTATGACAGTCATAAATACCTCTTTCCCCCTTTTTCTCTCTCCCTACTATAACTAATGTGACATAAGGAAACCCATGGGTTAACATAGAGATTCTGGGTAACATCAGAAGTGGGGGGAAATTAACTATATTCTGGTAATCCGACCAACTGAACATATGCGGTGGTACTTAATTAAGGTATATTATGTCAGTTCGGTTGCCCTCTGACACATTCTCATCAATGATAGAATGACATAAACTCTACTGTGGAAAGTCTAAACGTCAGAGGTATCGGATTCACATAGAATTGTTGTTTAATTGAAATGTTTGAATATGACATTATTTGTGAAGAGGTGAAATGTAATTTTAGCTTCCAAATGAGAGATCTGGGCTTTCATAAGTGTTCCTCTGCTCACAGTGGCCCGCCCCTGTGAAGAGGCATGGGTTATAAACTTTTCAGACACACCCCTCTCCCTCCACTATAAAAGCCATTGACAAGAATATAACTTTCTGTTCCGGGVYCYCRAGGATGACYYTCCGGTGTCAGAATGGTTCAGATAATAACTACAGAACTAWYCCAACAGCAGCATGGACTTTGATTGTGAATGGTATGAACTTTGAACTCGTATTCACTACAGAAGTGATATCTCCTAGCCGTCGAGTTAGCAACAGCTGCTACAATCGCAGGTTAGGAAGGACAGTCCGAGTATCCCGTCTACTACACACAACGTTACTCCAACGTATCCAGTGACTACCAGAYACATTCTCCAAAGGACAGAGGACTCYGGTTGGCYATACGGTCTTCCATCTACCACCAACCTACTGAAGCGCAGCTCAGAGTAAATATTTATTGCATTTTCCTTTTCAAATGGGCGGTAATTTAGAATGCATAAGATACTGTATTTACGATAGCGCAGCTCGCCTATGTTCCAGTCTCCCGCTCTTTCACTAAGACTCAGCCCCTTCCCTTTGTGTAACAAGCTGTCATATCTATTCCGCCCGCTAGGGACGTTTTTCTGTATGACGTAATTTGTGATCAAGTTATGATTTAATTGTATATGTGTGATTCTGTGTGATTAGTTAGGTATTTAGTAAATAAATACGTCGCTCTGGATAAGAGCGTCTGCTAAATGACTTAAATGTAATGTAAATGTAATTAAACCCAATTTTGTATTGCTGATTCAACTTGTTAGCCAGGATTCTTGCAGATAATCAAGGATTTACAACTTTCAGATGAGACTGAATAAAATGACGATTAATGTGACTGTTATGGATGTAAAATATAACTAAATCTTTAAGAGTTTATTCGGAAGATAACAGCTCTATAAATATTATTTCGTGGTGTTCCTCTCTAGTTAATTAATATTTACATGATTAGTTCAATCAGGTAATATTAATTACGGAGAAATTATTTTATAGAATAGAATGTCATAGCAATTAATCTGGCATAGTCAAAGACACGACACATGCATGTCGATTTTTCTGTAGCCTATGTAGCCGACGCAGGAACACATAATAAAGCCGTTAATAGCGGTAGCATTAATCTCACCATGGCTGTTTTTATAATGAGAAAGTGACCAAAAACCAGGTAAATTTTTAATGGAATGATTTGTATGGAAGCCAAGTTGAAGCCATCTTTAGATGTTGTAGTCCTCATAATAACTGCACATGGTTGTACCGCAACAAGGTAGCGTAACACGGAACCCAAACCGGATGCGCGCATGCGCCATAGTGCACTATCGTGCATAAATGTAGTTTGCCCCCCCACACCAAACTTGATCACGACACGCAGGTTAAAATATCAAAACAAACTCTGAACCAATGACATTAGTTTGGGGACAGGTCGAAAAGCATTAAACATGTATGGCAATTTAGCTAGTTAGCTTGCACTTGCTAGCTAACTTTAATTTGTCCTATTTAGCTAGCTTGCTGTTGCTAGCTAATTTTTCCTGGGATATAAACATTGAGTTGTTATATTACCTGAAATGCACAAGGACCTCTACTCCGACAATTAATCCACACATAAAACGGCCAACCGAATCGTTTCTAGTCATCTCTCCTCCTTCCAGGCTTATATGGTGATCGCATCTAAACTTTCATTGTATTACCACGACAACCGGCAACAAAGTTCGCCTTTCAAACACCCACGTGGGTATAACCAATGAGGAGATGGCACGTGGGTACCTGCTTCTATAAACCAATGAGGAGATGGGAGAGGCATGACTTTCAGCGCGATCTACGTCAGAAATAGGAATGACTTCTATTTTAGCCCTTGGCGTCGCAGACGCTCGTTGGCGCGAGCTAGAAGTGTGGGTGCAATAATTGAATAACATGGATTTCTAAATTTATTTTGCGACGCTCGCGCACGCAACGTGTCCGGTCTGGTCAGCATGTAACACCCTTCAATTGAAGCGGCGGGAAACAAGCGAAAGTGGCCACATCTCACAAAAACGGCAAAAAAATGATATCACAGATAATTATAAGGAATCAGGAAAATGTATAAATTCGCTACAATAATTACAATAACTTTTTACGCACCAAATTTAGGAAATGTCTAATTTTCAAGGTAGTCCTATTTCAGTACTTGATTGTCTGACCTCCAAATTCAAATAGTAGGCTACTTCAAGCCCCCTGTATTGTTTAAAATTGAAGGTCTAACATGGAAAACAAAATGTATTTCATTACCAAATTATATTGTGAATAACCACACCAGGCTATGTAATTTGTTGTCATTATATCCAGAATAAATAATAGGAATTGCATTGGGTGTTGCGCTAATTGTCTATCCTACACAATTGTGCACAGTAGACTCTGTGTCCAATCTGACACACAAAAACATATGAAAACATGAACTCATTACATTGATGCTTTCTCTGTTAAATCTAATGAGACCTTACTGTAAATCAAGCAGACAACAACAGATGATCAACGTCAATTCGCTAGGGATTCAACGTGGATTCAGGCACAACAGTCTTCACCGGCGTAATGAATGAGATACCAAAATATTCTGGACATTCCTCGCAAACACCTTTTTCCAGCACTTGTGTTGTTGTTGTATCGCATGCGCTATCACAACAGCTGTTCATCACTTGACTGTCAGACTTCCTGGATCTGAAAATATCATGGCGTAACTAATCAGCTGGACACCAAATGTCCATTGAACAAGTATTATGCAGAATTATTGAAGAACCATGTTAATGACAGTGTATTGTTATTTATTTAATTTATTTCACCTTTATTTAACCAGGTAGGTTAGTTGAGAATAAGTTGTCATTTACAACTGCGACCTGGCCAAGATAAAGCAAAGCAGTGCATCACAAACAACAACACAGAGTTACACATGGAATACACAAACATACAGGCAATAATACAATAGAAAAAGTCTATATACACTGTGTGCAAATGAGGTAAGATAAGGGAGGTAAGGCAATAAATAGGCCATAGTGGCGAAATAATTACAATATAGCAATTAAACACTGGAGTGATAGATTTGCAGAAGATGAATCTGCAAGTAGAGATACTGGGGTGCAAAGGAGCAAAATAAATAAAATAAATAACAGTATGGGGATGAGGTAGTTGGATGGTGTCACACCCTGACCTTAGATATCTCTGTTTTTTTTATATATTTTGGTTACGTCAGGATGTGACTAGGGTGGGTATGCTAGTTTTGTATGTATTTGGTTTTTGTATGTCTAGGGTTTTGTATGTCTAGGGGTGTTGTATGTCTATGTTGGCCTGATATGGTTCCCAATCAGAGACAGCTGTTTATCGTTGTCTCTGATTGGGGAGCATATTTAGGTAGCCATTTCCTCTTTTGTGTTGTGGGATATTGTCTATGTATAGTTGCCTGTCTGCACTAGTCGTATAGCTTCACGTTTCATTCGTTGGTTTTGTTGTTTTTGTTAAGTGTTTCATTCAGTAAAAAATAATGTACGAATACCACGCTGCGCCTTGGTCTCATCATTACGACGATCGTGACAGAAGATCCCACAAACAATGGACCAAGCAGCGTGTACAGGAGGAGTGGACTTGGGAGGAGATCCTGGATGGGAAAGGACCCTGGACGCAGGCCAGGGAGTATCGCCGTCCTAAGGAGGAGATAAAGGCAGCGAAAGCGGAACGGCGACGATACGAGGAGATAGCTCAACGGAGCAAGCATGAGAGGCAACCCCAAGAAAGGGGGGCACATGGAGCCAGTCAGGGAGTCGAGTGAGGAGTTCGACGCAAGATTCCGGAGAGAGGTGCTGGCATTGAGAGTGCTGCAGAGCGGGCGTGCTGAGGTGCGTGTCATCAGCCCGGTGTCACCTGTACCGGTCCCACGCATCAGGTCTCCAGTGCGCTTCCACAGTCCAGTATGGCCTGTGCCTCTTCCCCTCACTCGCCCTGAGGTGAGTGTCCTCAGCCCGGTACCACCAGTGCCGGCACCACACATCAGGCCTCCAGTGCACCTCCGCAGTCCAGAGTTTCCGGTGACAGTTCCCAGTCCAGAYCTTCCGACGACAGTTCAAGGTCCAGAGCTTCCGGCGACAGTTCCCGGTCCAGAGCTTCCAGCGACTGTTCCCYGTCCAGAGCTTCCGGTGACAGTTCCCGGTCCAGAGCTTCCGGCYACGGTTCCCGGTCCGGAGCTTCCGGCGACGGTTCCCGGTCCGGAGCTTCCGGCGACGGTCCAAGGTCCGGAGCCTCCGGCGACGAGCCGCAGTCCGGAGCCTCTGGCGACGATCCGCAGTCCGGAGCCTCCGGTGGAGGTTCCCAGTTCAGAGCCTCCAGCGATGATCCACGGTCCGGTGCCTCCAGCAACGAAGCCTCCAGCGACGGTCGGCGGTCCAGAACCTTCAACGGCGGTCCAGAGCCTCCAGCGACGGTCGGCGGTTCAGAGCCTCCAGCGACGGTCGGCGGTCCAGAGCCTCCAGCGACGGTCGGCGGTCCAGAGCCTTCAGCAGGGGTTCTCAGTCCAGACCCTCTTGTGACGATCCACGGTCCGGAGCCTCCAGAGACGACCCATGGTCCGGAGCTTCCTGCAACAATCCACGGTCCGGGGCCTCCAGAGACGACCCACGGCCCGGAGCTTCCGGCGACGATCCACGGTCCGGGGCCTCCAGAAACGACCCACGGTCCGGAGCATCCGGCGATGATCCACGGTCCGGGGCCTCCAGAGACGACCCACGGTCCGGAGCTTCCAGAGCTGCGTCCAGAACCAGAGCCGCCACCAAGGGTAGATGCCCACCCGGACCCTCCCCTATAGGTTCATGATTGCGGCCGGGAGTCCGCACCTTTAGGGGGGGGGAGGGGGGAACTGTCACGTCAGATATCTGTTTTTCTATATATTTTGGTTAGGTCAGGGTGTGATTAGGGTGGGTACTCTAGTGTGGTGGGTATGCTAGTTTTGTATGTCTAGGGGTTTTGTATGTCTAGGGTTTTGTATGTCTAGGGGTGTTGTATGTCTATGTTGGCCTGATATGGTTCCCAATCAGAGACAGCTGTTTATCGTTGTCTCTGAATAGGGAGCATATTTAGGTAGCCATTTTCCTCGTTTGTGTTGTGGGATCTTGTCTATGTATAGTTGCCTGTCTGCACTAGTCGTATAGCTTCACGTTTCGTTCGTTGGTTTTGTTGTTTTTGTTAAGTGTTTCATTCAGTAAAAGATCATTTACCTGTAGCCTTGGTCTCATCATTACGACGATTGTGACAGATGGTGCTTAAAGTTAGTGAGGGAGATATGAGTCTCCAGCTTCAGTGATTTTTGCAGTTCGTTCCAGTCATTGGTAGCAGATCGATTTAGGTTTAAAATATCAAGTTATGGTGACTCTTTCGGTTAGAAGCATTCAATTTGGCAATGCATACATTATTTTGGATTTATGTGCACATGAAAACTGATTTTACCCCGTAACATAAGGAGACACAAAATGTTACGTAGGCACACTGCATTTCTGAGATCTCTATACAAAACACTGTCCAAAAGGTAGATCCAGGATTCTTACAGGGTTCAAGTTCAATGTCTAATTTAATTGATTAATGCTCAATATATGATATAACTATTACTTACATTTCCATAAATCCAAGGACAGAAAAGTAATGTTTTATGTCACAATTTTTTTCATCTCAATGTGATCCATCATAATAAGAACTTGAATGCTCCAAAAGTGTCTAGGAATTTATATTCATCCAGCTCCACAATTATGTATGTTTGGAAATGTAAATATTTTGGATCAATATCAGTTTTGTAGTGTTTTAATCTAGGTGTAATTGCTGAWTTTTTTTTTTTAAATATTCATCAATTGGAAAGCCTCATATTCCCCCTTAATAACAAACAGGATGACTCAACTATCTAGCTACATACCGTTGGATTTTGTATATTATAAAGTTAAACAAAAAACAGAAGTGTGACAAAATGTGTTCTTCACTTTCCAACCCTAATCTCTGCCATTACGTATTCATACACTGTAAAAAGCAATTGCCTACGGGCCTCCCGAGTGGCGCGGTGATCAAAGGCACTGCACTGCAGTACTAGCTGTGCCACTAGAGATTCTGGGTTTGAGTTCAGGCTCTTTCGCAGCCGGCCGTGACCGGGAGACCCATGGGGCGGTGCACAATTGGCCCAGCGTCGTCCGGGTTCGGGGAGGGTTTGGCCAGCAGGGATGTCCTTGTCCCATCATGCACTAGCGACTCCTGTGGAGGGCCGGGTGCAGTGCACGCTGACACGTTCACCAGGTGTACGGTGTTTCCTCCGACACATTGGTGCGGCTGGCTTCCAGGTTAAATGGGCATTGTGTCAAGAAGCAGTGCGGCTTGGTTGAGTTGTGTTTCGGAGGACGCACGGCTCTCGACCTTCGCCTCTCCCGAGTCCGTATGGGAGTTGCAGCGATGAGACAAGACTGTAACTTCCAATTGGATACCACAAAATTTAGGAGAAAAAGGGGTAAAAAAAGTAATTGTCTAACTCAATAAAGCAATTGAGTAATGGTTACTCAAACATCTCCACCTGCCTGTAGAACTAAAATCATATAAGTGGTACTCACTCTGATGTCAATCAGATGTTGTTATCACTTAATATTTTTTAGTATTGTGAACAAATATGAGGTTATTGAGTAAATATAATTATTTATCTGTGTTCTGCTAATCTAAAGTTATAGTTTTTACAAGTTATACTTTTTTTAAGTCAATCTAACGTTTATTAAATACGTTTTTCTTTCTTTCTTGATTCTATTATGTTTAATGTCTTTACTTAAAATAATAAAGTAGTAAATAGACAAATAAAAAACACTTGATTTATCTGTGTTGTGCTGATATAGAATTATTACGGTTTTGCAAGTTATGAATACTTAACAGTGTCACGTGCATTGTTTTTCGAGGATTGTGGGTAATTCAAAAAATTTGGACTTTAGGATCCTTTTACACAATGGCGTATGTATGTTAAGAGAAAGAAAAGTATATTTCTAAAATAGTATTAAGAAGTTTGTAGTGCTATGAGGTGTAATTGATCATGATGATCGGACATCAAAACTGTCAAGCAAATTGACGTTCAATAATGATTAAAGCCATTCACACCAACGTTAATGCAGAGTATTTACCAGATACAGTGCCTTGCAAAAGTATTCATCCCCATTGGTGTTTTTCTTATTTTCTTGCATTACAACCTGTAACTTAAAAGGACTTTTATTTGGATTTCATGTAATGGACATATGCGGAAAAAATAAAAAATAATTGTTAAAGAAATTTCAAAATAATAAAAAACAGGAAAGTGGTACGTGCATATGTATTCACCCCTTTGCTATGAAGCCCCTAAAGAAAATATGGTGCAACCAATTACCTTCAGAAGTCTCATAATTAGTTAAATAAAGTCCACCTGTGTGCAATCTAAGTGTCACATGATCTGTCACATGATCTCAGTATATATACACCTGTTCTGAAAGGCCCCAGAGTCTGCAACACCACTAAGCAAGGGACACCACCAAGCAAGCGGCACCATGAAGACCAAGGAGCTCTCCAAACAGGTCAGGGACACAGTTGTGGAGAAGTACAGATCAGGGTTGGGTTATAAAAAAATAGCAGAAACTTTGAACATCCCATGGAGCACCGTTAAATCCATTATAAAAAAATTGAAAGAATATGGCACCACAACAAACCTGCCAAGAGAGGGCCACCCACCAAAACMTATAGACCAGGCAAGGAGGGCATTAATCAAAGAGGCAACAAAGAGACCAAAGATAAGTGTCACATATATCTGTCCACTTTAAGCCGTAAACTCTACAGAGCTGGGCTTTACAGAAATAAGCAAACACATTTGGTGTTCGTCTAAAGGCATGTGGGAGACTCCCCAAACATATGGAAGAAGGTACTCTGGTCAGATGAGACTAAAATTACTTTTTGGCCATAAAAAAAATGCTATGTCTGGTGCAAACACAACACCTCTCATCACCCCGAGAATACCATCCCCACAGTGGAGCACGGTAGTGGCAGTATCATGCTGGGAGGATGTTTTTCATCGGCAGGGACTGGGAAACTGGTCAGAATTTAAGGAATGATGGTTGGAGCTAAATACAGGGAAATTCTTGAGGGAAACCTGTTTCAGTCTTCCAGAGATTTGAGACTGGGACGGAGCTTCACCTTCCAGCAGGACAATGATCCTAAGCATACTGCTAAAGCAACACTCGAGTGGTTTAAGGGGAAACATTTACATGTCTTCGAATGGCCTAGTCAAAGCCCAGACATCAATCCAATTGAGAATATGTGGTATGACTTAAAGATTGCTGTACACCAGCGGAACCCATCCAACTTGAAGGAGCTAGAGCAGTTTTTCCTTGAAGAATGGGCAAAAATCCCAGTGGCTAGATGTGCCAAGCTTATAGAGACAAACCCCAAAAGACTTGCAGCTGTAATTCCGGCAAAAGGTGTTCTTACAAAGTACTGACTTTGGGGGCGTGAATAGTTATGTATGCTCAAGTTCAGTTTTTTCCCTAATGTGTTGTTTGTTTCACAAGAAAAAATATTTTGCATCTTCAAAGTGGTAGGCATGTTGTGTAAATCAAATGATACAAACCCCCCCCCCAAAAACAATTTTAATTCCAGGTTGTAAGGCAACAAAATTGGAAAAATGCCAAGGGGGTGAATACTTTCGCAAGCCACTGTAAAGTCAAGTTAGGATTTGTGAAAAAGAACCACTGGAATAACAAACTCCATTCGCTATTTCAAATCAAATTGTATTTGTCACATGCGCCGAATGCAACAGGTGTAGATCTTACCGTGAAATCCTTATTTACAAGCCCTTAACCAACAATGCAGTTCAAGAAATAGAGTTAATTAAGAAAATATTTACTAAATAAACTAAAGTAAAAAATAACAACATAAAATAACAATAGCAAGGCTATATACAAGGGATACCGGTACCAAGTCAATTAGCGGGGGTACTAATAATAATCGAAGTAGGCTACAGCCCTATGACACTGTAGACCTATGTGACAGTCATTGTATAGTTATGTTTTCCTCTCACTCTGTTTATTCACTTTGAATACATTTGCTGGAGCAAGGAAATAAATATTAATTATACACAGCAAGTCACCTGACAATAATGGGCTACTCTCCCTTTTTATTTACCTGTCACTCTCCTCATGTCTCTGATATGAGCTGAGACACAAGGAAGGAATCCCTAAGACTTTGCTTATTTTCTTTAGAGCTGCATAACCACGTCCACATTTGTGGGCTAGAAGAATCATCCTCAAATGTATACAAAAATGCCATATCTACCCAGGAGCACTCCTGCAGCCTGGAGGAAGTGTAAACATTCCTCCTAAATGCATCACGATCACCTTCACAGTGTGCATATTCTATCATGACAGAATTACAGAATCCCTGGTTGGTGGGGTCTATGGTGATTTTCCGTCCAGTGTTTAGACACTTAGGGCAAATCAAATAAAAAACAAGTTTTATTTGTGACATGTAGAATAAAAGCCACTGTTGGCTGTCTGCTGTCTGGTTGATCGCTGATAGCTGTCATCTTCATCTCAACTAATTTGCATCTCAACGCGCTTCTGGCGGCTACCTCCTTTTCCTCCTCTACCTGTACTGCCATTGCCTCGATCGGCTGATCAGGTTCATTTGTTATTTTATTGACTGCTTTTATTGCATTAGCTAACAGAGATCGCCTATATTTATTCACATTCTGTAGATATATTCTTCGAGATTTGCTCATTTTGTCTCTCTTTACGGGAATTCTTTGTGGGAGATTTCAAACAAGGAAGTGCTGCGCGGCACGTGAGGCATTTTTACCAATCAGGTTGCCGGAAAGGACCTTTAAATGCCAGTAACCAATCGGATATCAGGAAATTACTAATCTTTCAGCACGAAGCACTACGTCTATATTGTATGGACCATCTCACGATATGCTCTGGAAAACAAGCTTTTGAATGATATATGATTCAACATGGAGAGTTTTTWAAAAATTAATGAAGTTCTACATGAAACACACTAACAAGAATGACATTTATGTTAGGTGTAGTTGACGGAGTTGGGATGAAATTATACAAATCAAGTATTTATATTTTATATGTATAAGTCAATTTGCGGAGGTACAGGTTAGTCAAGATAATTTGTACATATAGGTAAATGGGAAAGTGACAATGCATTGACAATAAACAGCAAGTAGCATCAGTGTAAAAACAAAGGGCGGGGGTGTAAACAGTCTGGGTGATTAATTGTTCACCAATCTAATGGCTTGGGGGAAGAAGCTGTTAAGGAGCCTCTTGGACCTAGACTTGGCACTCCGGTACCGCTTGCCGTGCGGTAGCAGAGAGAACAGTCTATGACTTGGGTGACTGGAGTCTTTGATACTTTTTTGTGCCTTCCTCTGACTTGCCTAGTATAGAGGTCCTGGATGGCAGGAAGCTTGGRCCCAGTGATGTACTGGGCTGTACGCACTATCCTCATTAGCGCCTTACGGTCAGATGCCGAACAGTTGCCATACCAGGCGGTGATGCAACTGGTCAGGATGCTCTCGATGGTGCTTCTGTAGAACCTTTTGAGGAACTGGGGACGCATGCCAAATCTTTTCAGTCTCCTGAGGGGGAAAAGGAGTTGTCGTGCCCTCATCATAACTTTCTTGGTGTGTTTGGACTATGATAGTTTGTTGGTGATGTGGACACCAAGGAACTTGAATCTCTAGAACCGCTCTACTACAGCCCTGGCTGGAATTATTTAAAATACACTATTCAGATGAATGAAGGATGCATATTTTGCATATATTTACAGATAAAATGACACTTAAAATCAAAAATGACGCAAGATATATAAAAAAGCCTCTGTATAAGTCTGACTATAAGACCTAGAAACTGTGTGTGCAATAATGTAAATGTAAGTGCTTTGAAGACAGACAAATTAATTGGAGCACAGGAAACATGTAATTTTGAGAAAATGGCCAATAAAGATAAACTAATGCAATTGAAATGTACTTTCCATAAATATGACCATTTATGTCACATTAATTAATATCTTATTCATATATCACTTCTAAACTGACAAATAAACATAAAAAATACCTTTTACAAATGCATTAGCACATTGAAAACATTTGTTTCAAGCAATAGAGCATATGCTTTGAATACCAGTCTGTTGGGCAAATCTTCAGTTTTGGACAAATTCTCATATCACTTTGCTCAATTTGTCACATACAAAGCTATTGAATGGCTGGTGAAATGTGCAGAACATTAATCAGCTATGCTTGCCCCATTTTGTAAGGACCTTTGAGTTGTTGCTGGTGCCGCTTTACTTTCTTGACTTTGACATGGGACCTGCGCCTACGCTTGGCACACTCCATTGAAGCAGCATCAGCTCTCACAACACGCCTCGCGTCCTCCTCTCTGATTGCTTTCAGCGTCACCAAGTGCTGTCAAGCCACAATTTGTCCATCACATATGATATAGCAGTGGCTCCCTCATTGAAAGTGGCTACTGCCATATTGGCTGCTCCGTCAATGCGGCTTTTGCCCATGAAGACAGTTTTGGGGCACCGCGACCATATCACATATTACACAATGAGTTCAGACATTCATTTGCATTCGCATTCTGGGTTCCTACGTGCTGCATTCGATTGAGGAGGTTATCATTTGACATCCTATGACATAGAGGTACCATTTGTTCAACCTCTCTATTAAAAAAGGTATGGGGTCCTTGGTTTTTGTGACTGGGTGGATCTTCACCATTTTCTAGGGCTCACTGCTACTAGCACCAAGATCTACCGTGATTAGGGATTCCGTCTGTTGATATGGAATGAACAAGACCAGCCCAGATAGCATTCTTCATGCCCTCTACATCATCCTGGTTATCAAGAATTGCACCCCTGTAGTTTTGCAGACTCTTACATTTTTGTGCAGTGAGTTTCCCCACACCTCTCACCCCAAGTGGTTTCTCTGAACTAAGTTTACGAAGCGCTGTTCTTGTGGGCATGATTGATGCATTCTAGTTTCCATATCTCAAGGCCTGGGTAGGAATCTAATTTGACAACTGCTTGTATGCAGTACTGTCACCATCTGAGAGCATCTCGGTGTAACGAAGGTGGTGGCGACTGACTGATCTGGCCTACATGCGTTTAGCTGCGTCCTGCTCCATTGCTTTGCTCGAACCTGAGAAGTTTTGAGCACAGTCATCAGCATGTGAATCCTTCCATTCTCTGAACTACTCCTCAGTAATTCCACTTTTCCTTTTCATCACACATGCATGGCAGTATGAAGACAACAACTCATAGTCTGTCACGAGACCTGTTGCAATGTCTATGCACACACCTATCCCGTAGTTATAAGTGAATCCTCTCTTGTGCCAAGTGCCATCAAAGGATACATGAATGTCTATGATGGCATCCTCATCCTCCTTCAGCAACTCTGCTATGTCTGGGTCTATATCTGTGTATGCTATTCTAATTAGCTTTACAGCACTCTCCATTGACTGTAGCCCTCTCTGAATCTCTGCAACTAAAGTGTGTGTGTGTGGGGGGGGGGTTCTTATTATGATGTCTGTCGACATTACATTCAAAACTGCAGGACTAAACATCAGCATGTTACCCTATGTAAATATTAGCATATCAGCATGTATTTACTAATTTCGCAGTAATCACAGTAGGCTACAGCCCTATGACACTGTAGGCCTATGTGACAGTCATTGTATAGTTATGTTTTCCTCTCACTCTGTTTATTCACTTTGAATACATTTGCTGGAGCAAGGAAATAAATATTATTTATACACAGCAAGTCACCTGACAATAATGGGCTACTCTCCCTTTTTATTTACCTGTCACTCTCCTCTCATGTCTCTGATATGAGCTGAGACACAAGGAAGGAATCCCTAAGACTTTGCTTATTTTCTTTAGAGCTGCATTCTTCCCATATCTACTTACACTTATACTTGACACTACTTACACTTGACAAAAATGTGTAATGAATGTTAATAATTGAAGTAGAAGGGGCACTACAACAAATATTAATGTTCAAATAACTTCAATAGTTATAGTTCAGAATACATATTGCAATTTAGTGCCAAAAATGTAATTAAAAAAACAACAGTTTAGAACTTTAAAAAATAACGATGTCACTTTTTTACTTTAAGTATTGAACACTGACATAATTTGAGTTACTCAAATGATTCTAGGCAATGGGTTTCCACCAAAAAAATGTAGTTAGCAGAACTACCTAATTTTTACAGTGTATGGTGCAACGTCCCAATAATATCTCCTTTCTCCTGAAGTGTGCACTCGTTCTCAATTCCCCACAAATGTAAAAACATTGGACTTGTGTTGGCATGGGCTACAGGGAGTTTCCATATACCAGTAATTGACTTTCAAAATCATGAAGGGAAGCCAACAATTGCAACCTTCAGGAGAAAATAAAGATTATTGGGACATACTGTAATTTCTGGCTAAATACAAATCAACAGCAGGAACATGAGTGAGCCTCAGATCTAAGGTCTAGTCAAAGGGTCATGGGCTCATGATGGGGTCAGGGGGTGGGCACAGGGTAGTCACTATTAATACAAACTCTTTCTTAGCCCCACTCATGCACGCTCGCTCGCACACACACACACAACCAACCAATCAACAATAACAGATCCAGAGCTCACAGGGTGTCACCATCTAATGTAAGCATCACATCCCAGCCTAGCCCTCCGATGGTGAGAGAGAGGGAGGATATCCTGATCCCAGGTCCCCAGTTCATTAGCATAAATCAACTCTGCAGTTAAAACCTTTTATCTTAATTACTGTACTAATGAGACGAGTCCCGAAGGACTAAGTCACACCCTCTGACGACAGTCGAGGAGATGAGAAGTAGGTGTCTTACACAAGCACACAGGCATACACACCTGCACTTGTGTGCACGCAAGCACACGACAAACACACACACACACGCACCAAATTGCATCATCCTCCCACCTTAAACTCTGAGCACTGCATCATTATCCTTCACTATCCATTATCTATGAAAATTATAATGATTTGATCAACCCTACAGGCTCCATCTCCATAAGGGCTTAGTACAGCGCCATAACTCATGATTTCCCTCTGCCAAAGGGACTAGACACACTATCTAATTAATGCATTTTTAATGCTCTGCTCTTCAACTCTGCAACACAAAAGAGCATCGCCTAGCTGTAACAGTGAGTGGGGGTGGGGTGGGGTGGGGTTATAGAAGCAGAGGCCACTGTGTTTGTTTTCATGGTGTGGCTGGGATTTAGGCTTTCTGTCCATTCTGTGGGTGTGTGTGTGTGCGCGCCTGTATGTGTTTGTGTGTGTGTCTCAGTGTGTGTGTGTGTGTGTTTGGTCACTGCCTTGTCTCTGTAAGTGAAAGGGGCAGAGTGACTGGTTAAGGTCAGCCAGTGACTCAGAAAATTATCAAGGGATGGGCATCTCTATCACTAAGAAGTGTGCCACCCTGCATGCCAACCTGACTCAACCAGTGCCAGCCAGTACACATTATTAACCAGCTGGCACTGCCATGGGCAGCATTGGGCACCCATGTAATGTGCTACCATCATGGCTGGTGACCCTCTTAGAGGACACTCAGAGTTTAGCCAGGGCATACCAGGGCACAGGGGGTGGCTGTTGGGCAAGGCTGGCTATGTGGTTTGCATACAAGAAATACCAATTATTTGCATGACTTTCTATCTATCCCACTCTTAATTTATATTAATTTACTGTACGATATGCATCCTCTATTTTCTCATTGGTTGAAACTAGTTGCAGTATGTGTCCTGCTGTAACCTAAATAGCGTAGGAACCCGTATTATCGGCATATTCAARAGCGTTTAAGAAATATATTACCTTCAACAGTGTGTTATCTTGTGATCAAGCCATCAATGTTTTGTTATTATTGGTGTGGTAAAAATGTTAGCTAACGGYTTAGCAATAACCATTTTTGACATTTCAGTGGAAATACTACTACTATCAGCTTTTTGATAAGCCACTAAGTAAAAAAATATGTTCTGTATTATCGGCATACGGTCCCCAGTTATTGGCCACCTTACTATTTTGTTCAATAACAAGATATATTTGGTTAATTTTGTTAAATAAATGAGACACCAACCTCGTATCCGAAGTGTTTACTAGATAGTTGACTAGTTGGCTAGTCTTCTGGTTAAAAAAAATTACTTCCCTGTCAACTTTCATTGCGTAGCCCGGTGCGCCCTCCTGTGGACTCTTAAAAAATGGTTCTTCACCAGCATATTCAGTGTTGTAACCAAATAATTGATCATCATTTGTTTTACAGATTAATTATGTTTTGAGAAAGTAGATAACAGTTTAATACTAAAATATAAATGAGTATGAATAATTTACATAAAATAAAACTTTAATTGGAGTTTGTGTTGCAGAGATGCACATAGTAAAGGAAAAAGTAAAGGAAGAAATACTGATGGGTTGGATGGGTTGAATAAATATATTATATTTTAGACATGTATTTTCYTTTACAAATAAGTAATTTCATATGAAAACAAACAAAACAAACAATTAACTCTCGACCTCCATCCCCATATTGTCACAGAATCACAATTAAAATCTAGCTCCACCGCCACCTCTGGATCACACTGCACGCACCTGCAGTGAAACCAGTGCTGGCAGAAGTCACAGCACACCCAAGAACACATCAAATTTATTAACATGGTTTTGCAAAATGTAGAAGTACTACAGCAYCAATAGTAWTTGATACAACTGAGAGAGAGAAAAACAATGCCATGGGTGGTGTAACAGAGGTGGCCGGTGGAGCTTTTCTCTTCCTTTTCTGTGCTGCAGTTGAGAGAAAAAGCAATGTTAGACAGAGGATGTTTCATAAACCCATTTAAAACTTTTTTACATCAATACCTCTGGAGGAAGCTGCAGAAGTTTTGGAGGAGGTGGACATGCCTTGAGGCRGGTGCTATGYACTGTAGATATGTAAAGAGAGAAAAAAAGTTTAAACATTGCAGTTTTATAAAACACATAACAGTCATTTTTCTGGAATTTAACATGTGTTTACCTGTGGAGGAGGCTGTATTCTAATTGCAGGGGYCAGGGACACCAGACGAGGCTGCTATGGTGGTGTGACCAGGGGAGACAGAGGAGGCAGTTGGTCCAGAGGAGACCGTGTTGGTGATGACAGACAGGGGGGGTGGTGTGCATCGTGGTGGTGGTGGACGAAACCGCCGCCGATGGCTTGGAGGAGCTGGTGTTTGTAATGGTGGGGTTGAGGGGCAGATTATGGTGTGGCCAGGAGAGTAGGCACGTGGCCTTCTTCTGTAGCTGTGGACTCCGGCGGCTCCTACAGGTGTTGCACACTGGGAGGTATTAGCAGTGGTGATGCAGCTGTCAGGAGTGGTTCCAGTGGGGGGGTCCAGCAGAGGCGGTGGCGTCAATGGTCTCATCCATGGCAGCCCTCTCCTGTGCCCTCTATGTTCTGAGGGCTGCCCGACGCTCTTTGCTATGCTATGCTAGCCCTCTCCTTCTCTCCTTCTAACCCCTCTCCTGCCACTGGCGRGTGTATTCCTCCCCGGTGAGGCATGTGGCGACCATAGGGAGTCTTCTGTATCAGTCTAGCCGATACTTCAGGACATTAAGGATATGTCCCAGGTCCTTCGCTATCAGCTSTTCTAGAGCTAGGGATGGAGCTCAGWCTGGAGCAGGGGCTGAGGGTCCTCCTGTGGTCGCTGGGGAGGAGGTGCTGATGGACGGCACAGTGCTGCTGGTTCCAGGAGGCGCAGTGGTGGGACCTGGTAGAGARGGAGGCGGCATTAAATGGGAKCCTTCAATGGCTGAAAGGTAAAAAGGGTCAAAACCATTCCACCACATAACGCATGTCCTTGCAGTGCTGGTACGGGTAGCGGAATACTATGGCAAATTCTGATTTCTTTACCATGTAGGAGTGGTCAAAATGGCTAAGGTCTCCAGCTACCTTGGAGGACTCAGCCTGTAAAGGGCCAAAGTATGCCATGTTCAACGGCTGCAGGACATGGGTGCAGTGTGGTGGAAGACAAAGAAGTATAACCTCTTCCCTTAGTACCTCCGTGTCCATGTGGCTCTTGTGCCCATCAAAGATGACAAGGAGAGGGCGCTCCTTCACTGAKTGCTTAATGAAGTGCAGAAACCACTTCCTGAACAAGTCCCTGTCAATGTAACCACTGTTTGACCGTCCATACATCCCAGGGGAGGGGGGGCTGCCCAGTGTGTAGTGGCCACACRTGGGGTAGATGATAAATGGGGGTACGTCCTCCCCAGGTGCTTTGAAGCAGGCCAGCGCTGTGATGTGCTCCTTGGTCCCCGGAGCCTGCTGGTACACGTGTTTTGCYCACCAGGGAGAAAGCACTTTGTGCCTGCTCTGGGCGTTGTTACAAAACCCAGACTCATCTCAGTTATAGATTTGTCTGGGTTTCTCCCTCAACCCACTCTCCTCCAAGCGCTTTCATAAGAAGTGAAGAAGGTGTCCATCGTCGGACGTGTGGCACACTCAGCTCTCCCCCTGTCCAGGGTGTCCAGCATCCTCATGCTCTTGTGAGTCCTCCTAAATATTTCCCACCACCTCTTCCCAAGTGGTGYGATTGTTTCCCCTGGGTGCCCAAAACTTACAATAGAATATAAAAGTATCCATCRAGGATGAAAATGTTTGTTTTGGCATCACCATACACATCCASATTTACATCACACACATTGAGAACAGTCAGTCCATCATTCTACATACATAAACACATAGAACCCCAAATACCTGCGTATTTTTTCGGCGTATTTCATCAGCCTCTGTCTGGTGAAGGGGAACCCATGGCTGCCGTTGTAGATACAGTACTGCARCAGATAACTTTCATCCTCTGGTGCAAGCAATGTGGGTGGTCCACTGCGACAACCATGGATTACCCGGTCGCCCAGCCTGTCCACCAGGATCTGCCGAGATACGCCATGCACCTTGGTAGATAAGAAAATAAAACTGTTACTAGCAGATAAAATGCATATAGACGTGGTAATCCCTTAAAAACAAAAGATGCCTAACCTTGGCAGCCTTTCGGATAGCCATRCCTGCCCCGCAGTCCTCCATGGCGTGGAACATGTCCATCTCACTCCACTCCTTCCTCTTGACTTTCTCCATGCTGTGGTGGTAAATGCATGTAGCTAAATAACTTGGCATATTATAKACATTTTAGAAAGATAACTCTATCTGAATATGTATAAACATTTACATTTCAAAGTTAAGGCATTGAAAGGTGATGATGAACGATTTCACAATCATTGAAAGTGTAACTATGTTTTTTATAACAAAAATTGTCCCAATTAGTTTAATATTGATGCATACATTGTAACATTTGACTAAATACTGCCTCTATGTAGCTGTTGTAAGATMAAACCTAGCCTACAGTGAGTGATAGGTGTCAAAAAGTTAATGGTTCAAAGTTCAAAAAATATTTTTGCAGATTGTGCAAAACACTCCCGTCAGAAGACTCCAATTTTGATACGGTAAAAGCTTGACAACTTCAGTTGTTTTCGTGATATGTATTATCTAACGCTTAAAATGATTTTCCTTTTTGCTTACTTAGCAGTTCTATCAACATTAAGCAACCAAGCTAGCAACATTAGCAAATCCGTTAGCTATATTTCAGAGGGAAAAAGTTAAATGATGTGTGGTCTGTCGCGTAGTCAAATTTGACAATATACAGCGTGTCCCACAAAATGTGTATACATATTACTTTTTAGAAAACTCTCAAAACCTAACTAAACTTACATAAATTGCAATAAAAATCGGTGGTCAGCTAGCTAGAAGGGTGTCTTTAGTCGCAAAACTTACCGTTATTTTCCAGTCCATTTAAATGTTGAGCTCSAGGTGATTTAGTCCTCCAACCYCTAGAGAGTGTCCGAAGTTAGYGGYTGTCCGATGTTGGGGGGAAAATTAGCTATACTGATCTTCAGTTACTTTTGTAATATACAGTATAGTTGATGAAACTGTCTTCTCTGCATTATACTGTCCTCTCCTTTCTCTTTATTATGTATGTCCATCTCCACATCTCTCTCTCCCTCTCTCTATTTCTCTGTCCATTGTGGTCTAAGAGGCTAAAGAACCGGTCCCAACAACAAAACATAAAGTAGGTCTCCTAGCATTACAGCACAATACAGACTGGCTGGAAATAGTCATGTTCGTACGCCCTTCCATTTTCAGCTGCAGAACATACTGTACAATAAGGGGAAGATAGTTGAAGAAAGTTCTGTTTGAAGTGTCTGTACTTTGTGGGATACAAAGACATGAAGCACATCACCGAGGATGCCCGCAACGCACGCACGCACGCACACACCCTCACTTGCCCGAAGCCTGTATGTTGGTTTACAGGATATTATGTCTCTGTCTGTCTAACTTTGGTGCGGCCCTAAAGGTATTGTAACACAACTTAGTCGTGGGTTGGTAAAATGTAATGTCTCTGACACACATCACACCGACATGTGCGCAGGCAGACAGGCACAGACTCTCACACACACACAAACATGTAATGTATCTCTCTATCAGAGGAAGCTGGTGAGAGGAGCTATAGAAGGACGGGCTCATCGTAATGGCTGGAATGGTTTCCATATGTGTGATGTGTTTGATACCGTTCAATTTATTCCATTCCAGCCATTACAATGAGCCCGTCCTCCTATAGCTCCCCCCCTATAGCTCCCCCCCACCAGTGTCCTCTGTTCTCTATCACTCCCCATTTCCTGTGAAAAGTGTCGTAACACGATAACTCATAATGCATTTGTGGGCGGAAGAAACCAGACAAATGGATTTGTTGTTCACTTTAGACTGTTCATAAGCTTTCTGAACTGACACTGGCCCCTTCCTATCATCGGTAAACATGCCCAGTCAAAAAATTAGAGAGAGATACTATGAACTTGTCCAATAATATAGTAAATGCTAATTTGCGGTTTCCTTTGCAAAATGTTTTGCTACAGTGTCCTAATAGAACCCAGGCAGAGGTGGTATAGCAGCCAAACTCCCTGATGTATGATCTTGATTGATTACTGTCATATTTATATTTAGACTTATTTATAATTATATATTCAATGTTCTGCACAGTTGAACTGAACAGAGATTGAACGTTTATGGACATGCCTATTCTATTATTATGTTGTATTATTATGTGAAAGTATTGAACGGTGTGTGTTTGAATCAGCCTTGTGTATCATTCTGTATGATTATCATCAGAAAATAGGTAATGTGACAAAATATGTACGCTGAGTTAGAATTCTACTTTGACTCTGGTGCTCACTTTATAAATCATAATATTTTGATCAACTGTGAATTAAATTGACATATTTTAGCAGAAAGCTACGAATACATTGCCTTGGTAAAAAGGTAAGCAAGAGTTCATCTACACTCAGTGTTTGACCATATACATGAAACGAAATGCACAAAAAAATATATCACTGCACATCTTGCTATGCTGCTATCAAGATTTCAAGTTGAATTGTTGAAGTGATCGTAGATTCACCGCCAGTATGTGGCTAATAAGCCACCGTTAGCTAACTGAGGGTGGGCAGAGATGTTCTCTCTTACCGTGATCTCTGTCTCGCTCTCTCATTTTTTGTTTTGGTGAAACTAAAGTAAAGATTGAATACATTTAAACCTCAGGTCCTCAGGAACAATTGCATTTAGAATTAAGTATATTTTACCCCTCTTCTGACCAATTAGTCTGTATATTGTAAGTATACACACACACACACACCTACCATCATTCACTTCCCATCATTAACTTTTTTCTCGAAATATGAGTTCATCCCTTCACTTCATTTTGTAAAACATCTTTGGTCTGACAGACATTTACGTGAAACCCAGAATGCATTGTAGGATGTCAACAAACATGTCTCCATACATAGTTGTCTCCATCATAATCAGTACATTTCAAAAAAAGTWTTTTACACACATATGTGTCCATTACAATCTATGCAAGACTCGTAATGCATGATTTGTCACCACACCTTGAAAACATGCAAATAAAACAGTAAATCAATCAATAATTACCTCATAAACCATAATGATTCATTGATACAAGTGGCGGGTGCCGGATGTCAATTACGTAACCTCTGACACTCACTCAGAGCCACTCAGTGTTGTTTATGTATGTAGCTAGTGGGCTAAGCTATAGCATTAGCAATGTCTTTCAAAAGGAGACCATTTACAAATGCGTAAATTCTGACAATGAGTCTGAGTATGAAAGTGAAGAATCAGGTTCTGACAGTGACAGTGGGCGTCCCCCCAACCTTGTGGTTATTGAGAACCCTAAATCAGAGGCCCCCCTGCCCACCGATGATGTTCCAGGTCCCTCTGAAGATGCTGGTGGTGATGGAGGCAGGCCAACAGTGGGTCTGCGGTAGCTGGAAGGCCGCTAGCCATTTCACCCCTCCTGCAAAGCCCCTTGCCATCTCCTTCTGCAGCATAGTGATTCAAGCTGTTTCTGACAGAGGAGCTAATGGGAGACATAGTGAAGGAGACCGATTGCTTGGAGCTACATGAGAAGAGAGAGCCAAAGCGACGTGTGCGACATGAAGACAGGATTTGTCCAGGACATTATAGTCAACACAGTGTTGACCATTGAGCTCCAACATTATACATTGTGCTCAAGCACTATTGAGCACATCTGTAGCAAATACTGATTGACTGACTTGACAAGTGACCTCACATGATACTATGCCTTTAGCAGTGGAGGCTCCTCAGAGGAGTAAGGGGAAGACCATCCTCCTCAGTAAATTTCATACAACTAAATATAGTGCTACCTTCGAAAAAAGTTATTATTTTTTGACAAAACAATACTAAATATATTCACATGTAACCAAATAATTGATGACAACACACTGTTTTGCAATGAAGGTCTACATTTACCTCTGGGGCAGCAGGTAGAGCAGGTAGAGCAGGTAGAGTGGCAGGTAGAGTGAGTGGTTAGAGCGTTGGGCCAGTAACTGAAAGGTTGCTGGATCGAATCCCCAAGCTGACAAGGTAAAATATGTAATTCTGCCCTTAAACAAGGCAGTTCCCCAGTAGGCCGTCATTGTAAATAAGAATTTGTTCTTAACTGACTTGGCAGTTAAAAAAATAATAAAATAAACAGCACTCTGAAGGTGTAGCTGTTCCGTAATTATCTGGGTACATTGACTTCAATACAAAACCTAGAAGGCTCATGGTTCTCATCACATTCCATAGACTTACACATTAATTACTGTATGAAAACTTCCGGAGGACATCCTCCAAATGTATCAGAGCTCTTTCAGCATGAACTGGCATGTTTTCCACCCACTCAAAGGATCAGAGAATGAATTTACACTGAACAAAAATATAAATGCAACATGTAAAGTGTTGGTTCCATGTTTCATGAGCTGAAATAAAAGATCCCAGAAATGTTCCACAGACACAAAAAGTATATTGCTCTCAAATGTTGTGCACAAATTTGTTACATCCCTGTCAGTGGGCATTTCTCCTTTGTCAAAATAATCCATCCACATGACAGGTGTGGCATATCAAGAAGCTGACAGGTGCACCTTGTGCAGGGGACAATAAAATGCCACTCTAAAATGCAGTGCAGTTTTGTCACACAACACAATGCCACAGATGTTTAAAGCTTTGAGCAAGTGACACATTTGCATGTGGACTGCAGCAATGTCCACCAGAGCTGTTGCCAGATATTTGAATGTTCATTTCTCTACCATAAGCCGCCTCCAACGGCGCTTTAGAGAATTTGGCAGTACGTCCAACTGGCCTCACAACCGCAGACCACGTGTAACCACGCCAGACCAGGACCTCCACATCCAGCTTCTTCACCTGCGGGATCGTCTGAGACCAGCAACCCAGACAGCGGATGAAACTGGTTTTGCACAACCGAGGGATTTCTGCAGAAACTGTCAGAAACCGTCTCAGGGAAGCTRATCTGCGTGCTCCTCGTCCTCACCAGGGTCTACTCCCCTACCTTTTTCGTTAAGGTATCTGTGATGAAGAGATGCATATCTGTARTCCCAGGAATGTGAAATGCATAGATTAGGGCCTAATGAAGTTATTTCAATTGACTGATTTCCTTTCATGAACTGTAAATCAGTAAAATCTTGAAATTGTTGTATGTTGTGTTTATATTTTTGTTCAGTACATATGCACTGAGTGTACAAAACATTTGGAACACTTCCTAATATTAAGTTGCAGCCCCCTTTTGCCCTCAGAACAGCCTCAATTCGTCGGGGCATGGACTCTACAAAGTGTCAAAATTATTTCACAGGGATGCTGGCCCATGTTGACTCCAATGCTTCCCACAGTTGTGTCAAGTTGGCTGGATGTCCTTTGGGTGGTGGACCATTCTTGATACACACAGGAAACTGTTGAGCGTGAAAATCCCAGCAGTGTTGCAGTTCTTGACACATTCAAACCGGTGCGCTTGGCACTTACTAGCACACCCTTTTCAAAGGCACTTAAATATTTTGTCTTGCCCCTTCACCATCTGAATGGTACACATACACATCTCAATTGTCTCAAGGCTTAAAAATCCATCCCTTCATCTACACCGATTGAAGTGGATGTAACAGGTGACATCAATAAGGGATCATAGCTTTCCCCTGTATTCACCTGGTCAGTGGAAATATTTAATTTAACATGCTCATATTATTGTATAACCCCTGAAAAAGTCCTGTTGATAGGACATTCCTATCTTGAGATATTTGAGTTTATATGTGTTAATCTTAGTCCACCTGTGTCATTGTGGTYCCATTTTTGGAAAAGGCTTTGCCTTTGACCTGTGCATTATGTTCCGTGACACTTTGACCCAGAATACTGACACAAACATTGTAATATCTCAGCAATGGTAAGGCCTGCAGACATGAAACAAAGAACGCTGTGCTTCTGATAGTATTGTATGTTGTATATTCTGGTATGGTCAGTTCAACTCTYAAAGCAATGTTTAGTTTATAACCCTAACACTCAATAATAAGCAGTGAGTGAGTGTGTGAGTGTGTGTGTGATGGGGATTGATTAACTGATTGATTGTGTCTGACAGACCTGAGATGATGGTGTAGCCAATGCCCCTCGGTCTCCCCAGATCCTGGTCAATGGCTTTTATCTTGCGCACCTCATAGCCCTGTGGACATACACACACAGGAAAAAATTGGTTTAGAGCACTTATTATCTTGTAGACACTATAGTAAGCACAACTTCTCATCCCCTTATACTCTGCCACACCAATACACTCATTACACACACACAACACACACACAACACCACACACACACCACACACACACCCACACACACACACACACACACACACCACAACACACACACACACCACACACACCACACACACACACACCACACACACACACACACACCTATCGTTTCAAAACTCTCCAGCTGAGCAGATGAGGTTGCAACTCATGAAAAAAAAACGTAGAGAACGAGAAAGAGAGAGTGGTGAAGAAAAATAAGCTATTTGAAAAGTATTTGATCCGCAGTGTTCTCGGCCTCCGCGCCTCAATCAGACAAGGTGGCGGTGCTTAAAAACATCTCTCTCCATCCCTCTCTCCCTTTCCTTCTCTCTCACATTATCTCTCGCTACCTTTGCTAAGCCGACCAGAAAACACCCCCTCCCTCTTCTCTCTCCATCCCTCTCTCCCTCTTTTCATATCTGCCTCCCATTGATCCAGCAAATTGTGTCTGAGGCATGTTTATGCTCCAATTCTGCCAAAGCATATTTTGTCATTGACTAATTACAGCAGAATCAATTAAAGGTATTTTAGATTGGAGCGATCACTACCAGAGACAGAGGGAAGAGAGAAGGAGATGGGAGAGGGTAGGTAGAAACAGGGAGAGAGATGGAGAGAGCTGAAGTAATATGAGCAATATTCTCCTGCTGTCCACACAAGTGGAATATGTTCAATCAACCGGCATTTAAACCCCCTACCCTTCACCCTCCTCCCTCTCTCACCCTTCCTCCCTCCCTCTCAGCTCTCACCTCCTATATTCTCTGTTTCTTTTTCCCTTATCCTTGTACAATGCTACCTTACACCCTCCCCACCCCCACCACCCACAAATACTCCCCCTCTCCCTCTCTCTTTCCTTTCAGCTCACCAGTTTGACAGCCAAAGTGTCTTTGTCCCAGAAAGGGTTTAAATGGCATCTCTGACAACACAAATCCATAACAGCCAAAAAATATGTCCCTATGCTGTTCTTTGAAAAATACGGTTCAATCTCAACCTGCCATCAAAGTTTTGTATGGATGTTTTGCGGAAAGAGAGAGACAGAAAGGGATAGAGGGAGAGAGAGGGATAGGGAGGGATGGAAGGAATGAAAGACAGAAAGAAAACAAGAGAGCTGGAGAGAGGGAGAAAGAAAGACAGAAAGAGAGGGAGGGATGGCATTTGAAAAATGACCTATGACAGTGCTACGTGTTTGATATCTGTTTACGTGAAAATGTCACCAGCCTTGAGGATAGTTGACACCCACTCAGTCAGTCAAGCCCGGTGGCTTATCACAGGCAAACACTAACAAACTGAAAATAACAGATGCCCGTTAGAATATGATCTGAGGGCAGGATTGTGTGAGAATAGCACATTTACAGTATCGTGGCACTAACCATGCCTTGTAAAAGTATTCATCCCCCTTCGTTGTAATTTAAATGGATTTTTTTTTGGATTTCATGTGACATACACAAAATAGTCCAAAGTGAAATGAAAAAAAATACTTGTTTCAATAATTCACGGAGAAGTGGAGCATGCATATGTATTCACCTCCTTTGCTATGAAGCCCCAAAATAAGATCTGGTGCAACCAATTACCTTCAGAAGTCACATTTATTAGTTAAATAAAGTCCACCTGTGTGCAATCTGTGTCACATGATATCAGTATATAAACTCAGCAAAAAAAAWAAAWGTCCCTTTTTCAGTACCCGGTCTTTCAAAGATAATTCTTAAAAATCCAAATAACTTCAKYGATCTTAATTTTTATTAGATTTTTTCTAAGATGGCGAAGCAATGCAGACGTGTTTTGTCGTTCTATCGTGTACTTTTGTATTTTTCGTATTTTTTTGAATATATTTCAATTTTATTTTCCATCTCTTTTCCATTTTTAAATTAAATATACCTTCCGGTAATCTGCCTCACCCAATGTTATACGGAACAACTATTTCTTTAGACCTTATAGCCAGAACCTCCATCAGAAGCTAGCTATCAGCAGCCAGATAATTAGCTACCAGCTATTTAGTCATTGTTAGCCACTGCTAGCGGCCTTTACCTTCTGCACAGACACCAGCTCTTTTTTTTTAGCTTGGATAATACTTGCCAGCCTACCAGTATCGAACTGTTTTCTCCACTATAACGCCGAACTCCTGCCGTAAACCCTGGACCATTACTCCTGATCATCACAGCTAGCTAGCTGCCACCGAGTGACCCAGCCCCGAAGCTAGCCCTAAGCCAGGCCCACCTCCCGGCATACTCAGTGATCACCCGGACTCTACCCAAACACGGCTAGAATCCACTGCTTCACCGGTTCCCTGCCGTAAGCTCTGGACCTTTGCATCAGATCATTGCTGCTAGCTAGCTGCTACCAAGTGGCTATAGCAGCTAACGCCCTTGTCCCGAAGCTAGCACCAGTTAGCCGCAAGCCACGTGCATCTCCCGGCTAGCAAAACAAAATTACTACAACTACAATACCTCTTTCGCCATTTGGCTTGGGCCCTTTGTCGACACGGCACCCCGCCATACCACCATGACTGGTCTGCCGACGAAACTCCATTCGTTGTGCCTTCAACCCGGCCTTTGCCGACGTCGGAGCAGACGCTTCTACTTACCCCAGCCTGCTAACTTTAAACGCTGTGTCTTCCCATGCTATCGTAGTAACGACTACCCCGTGGCTTCCCTGCTCCATCTATTGCTGTTCACTGACCCTATGATCACTTGGCTACATAGCTGATGCCTGCTGGACTGTTCATTAACTTCTTGTCAATATGGGGGCGCTGTTTCCACTTTGGAAAAAATCGTGCCCAAATTAAACTGCCTCGTATTCTATTCTAGAACGTACAATATGCATATTATTATTACTATTGTGATAGAAAACACTCTCAAGTTTCTAAAAACTGTTTGAATTATATCTGTGAGTAATATGCGGTTGAGTCTTTTGCTATTGTGGTTAGCTAATAGAAATACATATTGTGTTTTCGCTGAAAAACATTTTAAAAATCGGAAAATGATGGCTGGATTCACAAGATGTTTATCTTTCATTTGCTGTATTGGGACTTGTGATTTCATGAAAAATTATATTATAATATCCCTGTCGCGTTAGGCTAGGCTATGCTAGTCAGCTTTTTTGAT
Organism: Salvelinus sp. IW2-2015; assembly: GCF_002910315.2. NCBI lineage: Eukaryota > Metazoa > Chordata > Actinopteri > Salmoniformes > Salmonidae > Salvelinus > Salvelinus sp. IW2-2015. Next base: position 23,186,032 of record NC_036858.1, read on the forward strand.
GAGGATGCTCCCGGATCCGGGATGGGTAGCAATGAAAGGTTAATCACGGTACTCCATTTTGTTATATTTGTTTATCTGTCGACACCTGCCGCCAAACTCAGGCCCTGTGTGTAGTTAACCGACCCTCTCTGACCACTCATCACCATTTTACCTGTTGTTGTTGTCTTAGCTGATTACTGTTGTTGTCTTACACATTGTTTTCTTAGCTAGCTCTACCAATCAACACCTGTGATTGCTTTATGCCTCGCTTTTTGTCTCTCTCAAATGTCAATATGCCTTGTAATACTGTGTTTAGGATATTTATCATTGTTTTAGTTTACTGCGGAGCCCCTAATCCCACTCAACATGCCTCAGATACCTCCTTTGTCCCACCTCCCACACATGCAGTGATCTCACCCAGCATAACTAGTGCCAGAGATGCAACCTCTCTTATCATCACTCGGTGCCTGGGTTTAGCTCCACTGTACCCTCACCCCACCATACCCCTGTCTGTACATTATGCCCTGAATCTATTATACCACGCCCAGAAATCTGCTCCTTTTATTATCTGTCCCCAATGCACTCGACAACCAGTTTTGTTAGCCTTTAGCCGTACCCTCATCCTACTCGTCCTCTGTTCCTCGGGWGATGTGGAGATTAACCCAGGCCATGCGTGTCCCCAGGCACTCTCATTTGTTGACTTCTGTAACCGAAAAAGCCTTGGTTTCATGCATGTTAACATCAGAAGCCTCCACCCTAAAATTGTTTTATTCACTGCCCTAGCACACTCTGCCAACCTGGATGTCCTAGCCGTGTCCAAATCCTGGCTCAGGAAGACCACCAAAAACCCTGAAATGTCCATCCCTAACTATAACGTTTTCCGACAAGTTAGAACTGCCAAAGGGGGCGGTGATGCAATCTACTGCAGAGATAGCCTGCAGAGTTCTGTCTTACTATCCAGGTCTGTACCCAACAATTCGAGCTTCTACTTTTAAAAATCCACCTTTCCAGAAACAAGTCTCTCACCGTTGCCGCTTGCTATAGACCGCCCTCTGCCCTCAGCTGTGCCCTGGACACCATATGGGAACTGATTGCCCCCATCTATCTTCAGAGCTCGTGTTGCTAGGTGACCTAAACTGGGACATGCTTAACTTCTTTGGGAAAGGGGGGCAGTATTGAGTAGCTTGGATGAATAAGGTGCCCAGAGTAAACTGCTTGTTTCCCAGGCCCAGAAGCTATGATATGCATATAAGTAGTAGATTTGGATAGACAACACTCTAAAGTTTCCAAAACTGTTAAAATAATGTCTGTGAGTATAACAGAACTCATATGGCAGGCGAAAACCGAAGACAAATCCAACCAGGAAGTGGGAAATCTGAGGTTTGTAGTTTAATTTAAGTGATTGCCTATCCAATATGCTGTGTCTATGGGGCCATATTGCCCTTCCCAAGGCTTCCAGTAGATGTCAACAGTCTTTAGAAAGTTGTTTGAGGCTTCTATTGTGGAAGGGGGTGGAATAAGAGCTGTTTCAACAAGTGGACTAGGCTGAGGCCAATGAGTTGTTTACTGCGCGGTCACGCCGTTCCTTCTTTTTCCTCTGTAATGAAAACGCTATTGTCCGGTTGGAATATTATTGAAGATGTATTATAAAAAGACCCTAAGGATTGATTGTAAACATTGTTTGACATGTTTCTACAAACTGTAATGGAACTATTTAGACTTTTCCTCTGGATTTTGCGCTCGCGCATTGTGCCTTTGGAATAATGAACTAAACGTGCGAACAAAACGGAGGTATTTGGACATAAATATGGACGTAAATCGAACAAAACAAACATTTATTGTGGAAGTGGGAGTCCTGGGAGTGCATTCCGACGAAGATCAGCAAAGGTAAGTGAAYATTTATAAAGCTATTTCTGACTATTGTCGACTCCACAATTTGGCGGGTAAGTATGGCTTGCTTTGGTGGCTGAACGCTGTACTCAGATTATTGAATATTGTGCTTTTGCCGTAAAGATTTTTTGAAATCTTACACAGCAGTTGCATTAACAACAAGTTTATCTTTAATTCTATGTAAAACATGTATCTTTCATCAAAGTTTATGATGAGTATTTCTGTTATTTGATGTGGCTCTCTGCAATACCCCCGGATGTTTTGGAGGCATTTCTGAACCTGGCGCCAATGTAAACTGAGGTTTTTGGATATAAATATGAACTTTATCGAACAAAACATGCATTTATTGTGTAACATTGAGTCCTAGGAGTGTCATCTGATGAAGATCGACAGAGGTTAGTGATTCATTTTATCTATATTTCTGCTTTTTGTGACACCTCTCTTTGGTTGGAAAATGGCTGAATGCTTACTGTGACTATGCGCTGTCCTAACATAATGATATGTTGTGCTTTAGCCGTAAAGCCTTTTTGAAATTGGACACAGTGGTTGGATTAACGAGAAGTGTATCTTTAAAATGGTGTAAAATACTTGTATGTTTGAGGAATTTTAATAATGTATGTTGTTTTGAATTTGGCGCCCTGCAATTTCACTGGCTGTTGGCGAGGTGGGACACTAGTGTCCCGAATGATCCCAGAGAGGTTAACACCCCGGCAATCCTACAATCTAAGCTTGATGCCCTCAATCTCACATAAATGATCAATGAACCCACCAGGTACAACCCCAAATCCGTAAACACGGGCACCCTCATAGATATCATCCTAACCAACTTACCCTCCAAAAACACCTCTGCTGTCTCCAACCAAGATCTCAGCGATCACTGCCTCATTGCCTGCATCCGTAATGGGTCTGCGATCAAACGATCACCTCTCATCACTGTCAAACGCTCCCCAAAACACTTCAGAGAGCAGGCCTTTCTAATCGAKRTGGCCCGGTTATCCTGGAAGGATATTGCCTCATTCCGTCAGTAGAGGATGCCTGGTCATTCTTTAAAAGTGCCTTCCTCTCCAATAAGCATGCCCCTTTCAAAAAATMTAGAACCAGGAACAGATATAGCCCTTGGTTCTCTCCAGACCTGACTGCCCTTTACCAGCACAAAAACATCCTGTGGCGTTCTGCATTAGCATCGAATAGCATCGTGACATGCAACTTTTCAGGGAAGTTAGGAACCAATATACACAGGTAGTTAGGAAAGCTAAGGCCAGCTTTTTCAAGCAGAAATTTGCATCCTGTAGCACAAACTCAAAAAGTTCTGGGACACTGTAAAGTCCATGGAGAATAACAGCACCTCCTCCCAGCTGCCCACTGCACTGAGGCGCGGAAACACTGTCACCACCAATAAATCCACTATAATTTCGAATTTCAATAAGCATTTTTCAACAGCTGGCCATGCTTTCCACCTGGCTACCCCTACKCCGGTCAACAGCCCTGCACTCCCCACAGCAACTCGCCCAAGCTTCCCCCATTTCTCCTTCACCCAAATCCAGATAGCTGATGTTCTGAAAGAGCTGCAAAATCTGGACCCCTACAAAATCAGCTGAGTAAGACAATATGGACCCTCTCTTTCTAAAATGATCTGCCAAAATTGTTGCACCCCTATTACCAGCCTGTTCAAACTCTCTTTCGTGTCGTCTGAGATTCCCAAAGATTGGAAAGCTGCCGCGSTCATCCCCCTCTTCAAAGGGGGAGACACTCTAGACCCAAACTGCTACAGACCTATATCTATCCTACCCTGCCTTTCTAAGGTATTCGAAAGCCAAGTTAACAAACAGATTACTGACCATTTCGAATCCCAACGTACCTTCTCCGCTATGCAATCTGGTTTCAGAGCTGGTCATGGGTGCACCTCAGCCACGCTCAAGGTCCTAAACGATATCATAACCGCCATCGATAAGAGACATTACTGTGCAGTCGTATTCATCGACCTGGCCAAGGCTTTTGACTCTGTCAATCACCACATTCTTATTGGCAGACTCAACAGCCTTGGTTTCTCAAATGACTGCCTGGCCTGGTTCACCAACTACTTCTCTGATAGAGTTCAGTGTGTCAAATCGGAGGGCCTGTTGTCCTGACCTCTGGCAGTCTCTATGGGGTTGCCACAGGGTTCAATTCTCGGACTGACTCTCTTCTCCGTATATCAATGATGTTGCTCTTGCTGCTGGTGATTCTCTGATCCACCTCTACGCAGACGACACCATTCTGTATACTTCCGGCCCTTCTTTGGACACTGTGTTAACTAACCTCCAGACGAGCTTCAATGCCATACAACTCTCCTTCCGTGGCCTCCTACTGCTCTTAAATACAAGTAAAACTAAATGCATGCTCTTCAACCGATCACTGCCCGCACCTGCCCGCCCGTCCAGCATCACTATTCTACACGGTTCAGACTTAGAATATGTGGACAACTACAAATACCTAGGTGTCAGGTTAGAATGTAAACTCTCCTTCCAGACTCACATTAAGCATCTCCAATCCAAAATTAAATCTAGAATCAGCATCCTATTTCTCAACAAAGCACCCTTCACTCATGCTGCCAAACATACCCTCGTAAAACTGACTATCCTACCGATCCTTGACTTTGGCGATGTKATTTATTTAATAGCCTCCGACACTCTACTCAACAAATTGGATGCAGTCTATCACAGTGCCATCCGTTTTGTCACCAAAGCCCCATATACTACCCACCACTGCGACCTGTACGCTCTCGTTGGCTGGCCCTCGCTTCATACCCGTCGCCAAACCCACTGGCTCCAGGTCATCTACAGTCGTGGCCAAAAGTTTTGAGAATGACACAAATATTAATTTCCACAAAGTTTGCTGCTTCAGTGTCTTTAGATATTTTTGTCAGATGTTACTATGGAATACTGAAAAAATTACGAGCATTTCATAAGTGTCAAAGGCTTTTATTGACAATTACATGAAGTTGATGCAAATAGTCAATATTTGCAGTGTGGCCCCGTCTTTTTCAAGACCTCTGCAATCCGCCCTGGCATGCTGTCAAATAACTTCTGGGCCACATCCTGACTGATGGCAGCTCATTCTTGCATAGTCAATGCTTGGAGTTTGTCAGAATTTGTGGGTTTTTGTTTGTCCACCCGCCTCTTGAGGATTGACCACAAGTTCTCAATGGGATTAAGGTCTGGAGAGTTTCCTGGCCATGGACCCAAAATATCGATGTTTTGTTCCCCGAGCCACTTAGTTATCACTTTTGCCTTATGGCAAGGTGCTCCATCATGCTGGAAAAGGCATTGTTCTTCACCAAACTATTCCTGGATGGTTGGGAGAAGTTGCTCTCGGAGGATGTGTTGGTACCATCTTTATTCATGGCTGTGTTCTTAGGCACAATTGTGAGTGAGCCCACTCCCTTGGCTGAGAAGCAACCCCACACATGAATGGTCTCAGGATGCTTTACTGATGGCATGACACAGGACTGATGGTAGCGCTCACCTTGTCTTCTCCGGACAAGCTTTTTTTCTGGATGCCCCAAACAATCGGAAAGGGGATTCATCAGAGAACATGACTTTACCCCAGTCCTCAGCAGTCCAATCCCTGTACCTTTTGCAGAATATCAGTCTGTCCCTGATGTTTTTCCTGGAGAGAAGTGGCTTCTTTGCTGCCCTTCTTGACATCAGGCCATCCTCCAAAAGTATTTGCCTCACTGTGCATGCAGATGCACTCACTCCTGCCTGCTGTCATTCCTGAGCAAGCTCTGTACTGGTGGTGCCCCGATCCCGCAGCTGAATAAACTTTAGGAGACAGTCATGGTGCTTGCTGGACTTTCTTGGGCGCCCTGAAGCCTTCTTCACAACAATTGAACCGCTCTCCTTGAAGTTCTTGATGATCCGATAAATGGTTGATTTAGGTGCAATCTTACTGGCAGCAATATCCTTGCCTTTGAAGCCCTTTTTGTGCAAAGCAATGATGACGGCACGTGTTTCCCTGCAGTTAACCATGATTGACAGAGGAAGAACAATGATTCCAAGCACCACCCTCCTTTTGAAGCTTCCAGTCTGTTATTCAAACTCAATCAGCATGACAGAGTGATCTCCAGCCTTGTCCTTGTCAACACTCACACCCGTGTTAACGAGAGAATCACTGACATGATGTCAGCAGGGCTGAATTGCAGTGGAAATGTTTTTGGGGGAATCAATTAATTTGCAATACATTGCAATTATCTGATCACTCTTCATAACATTCTGGATTATATGCAAATTGCCATCATACAAACTGAGGCAGCAGACTTGGTGAAAATTAATATTTGTCATTCTCAAAAGTTTTGGCCACGACTGTACAAGTCTCTGCTAGGTAAAGCCCCACCACCTCACTTGGCTGCCTTTCCTTCCAGTTCTCCGCTGCCAATGACTGGAACGAACTGCAAAAATCACTGAAGCTGGAGACTCATATCTCCCTCACTAGCTTTAAGCACCTGCTGTCAGAGCAGCTCACAGATCACTGCACCTGTACATAGCCCATCTGTAAACAGCCCATCCAACTACCTCATCCCCATACTGTATTTATTTATATATCTTGCTCCTTTGCACACCAGTATCTGTACTTGCTTAGTCATCCTCTGCACATCTACCATTCCAGTGTTTAATTGCTATATTGTAATTACTTCGCCACCATGGCCTATTTATTGCCTTACCTTCCTTATCTTACCTCATTTGCACACACTGTATATATACTTTTTGTTTTTCTACTGTATTATTGACTGTATGTTTGTTTAGTCCATGAATAACTCTGTGTTGACGTATGTGTCAATCTGCTGTGCTTTATCTTGGCCAGGTCACAGTTGTAAATGAGAACTTGTTCTCATCTAGCCTACCTGGTTAAATAAAAAATTTAATAAAAAGTAAAGTGTTTAAACACTATTTCCCATGCTTGTTCAATGAAACAAACAATTAATGAACATGCACCTGTGGAACGTTCGTTAAGACACTAACAGCGTACAGACGGTAGGCATTTAAGGGCACAGTTATGAAAACTTAGGACACTAAAGAGGCTTTTCTACTGACTCTGAAAAACACCAAAAGAAAGATGCCCAGGGTCCCTGCTCATCTGTGTGAACGTGCCTTAGGCATGCTGCAAGGAGGCATGAGGACTGCAGATGTGGCCAGGGCAATACATTTCAATGTCCGTACTGTGAGACATCTAAGATAGCGCTACAGGGAGACAGGATGGACAAATGATCATCCTCGCAGTGGCAGACCACGTGTAACAACACCTGCACAGGATCGGTACATCCGAACATCACACCTGTGGGACAGGTACAGGATGGCAACAACAACTTCCCGAGTTACACCAGGAACGTACAATCCCTCCATCAGTGCTCAGACTGTCCGCAATAGGCTGAGAGAGGCTGGACTGAGGACTTGTAGGCCTGTTGTAAGGCAGGTCCACACCAGACATCACCAGCAACAATGTCGACTATGGGCACGAACCCACTGTCGCTGGACCAGACAGGACTGGCAAAAAATGCTCTTCACTGACGAGTCGTGGTTTTGTCTCACCAGGGATGATGGTCGGATTTGCGTTTAACGTTGAAGGAATGAGCGTTACACCGAGGCCTGTACTCTGGAGCGGGATCGATTTGGAGGTGTAGGGTCCGTCCTAGTCTGGGGCGGTGTATCACAGCTTCATCAGACTGAACGTGTTGTTATTGCAGGCAATCTCAACGCAGTGCATTACAGGGAAGACATCCTCATCCGTCCAGCATGACCATGCCACCAGCCATACTGCTCGTTCTGTGCGTGATTTCCTGCAAGACAGGAATGTCAGTGTTCTGCCATGGCCAGTGAAGAGCCTGGATCTCAATCCCATTCAGCACATCTGGGACCTGTTGGATCGGAGGGTGAGGGCTAGGGCCATTCCCTCCAGAAATGTCCGGGAACTTGCAGGTGCCTTGGTGGAAGTGGGGTAACATATCACAGCAAGAACTGGCAAATCTGCTGCAGTCCATGAGGAGGAAATGCACTGCAGTACTTAATGCAGCTGGTGGCCACAACAGATACTGACTGTTACTTTTGATTCCCCCCCTCCCCCTTTGTTCAGAGACAAATTATTCAATTTCTGTTAGTCACATGTCTGTGGAACTTGTTCAGTTTGTCTCAGTTGTTGAATCTTGTTGTTTGACAATATAAAAGTGAAATGATCAAACGGTGAAATATGGTCATGTGATGATTATGTTCTTGTTATGTTCTTGTTATGTTCTTATAAATATTTCACTGTTGACAGTGAGAGGACATTTCTATTTTTGCTGAGTTTTAATGCTGCAATTAGTAGGTTGTAATTTTGGGTAGAGCAGACATTTCCATATGTCTGTTTTAGCTGCATGTGTGACAACTCCACCAGTCCTATTTATGATATAATTTACAAAGTTTAACCACAATATTTGTTGTATTATTTGTTCTGTCTTTTCAGGTGGATTAAACTGAAATTGCAACCAACTTTCTAAGGCTTGTTTAAAAAATAACAATATTTTGAAGATTATTTCATTTTCAAATAACTGAAAGTGAGCAGTTGTAATCTGAATTTTTTTAACTAGGCAAGTCAGTTAAGAACAAATTTACTAGAGAACCATTTTGGATGTAAATGTAACTTTTGTATGACTGATGGCTTTAGTGAGAGGTCTCATGCTTTAATATTTAATAATTTCTGCCCTCCGAATTCATATTCGTTATATAAGTAGGCCCTTTTAATTTTGTCTGGCTTGCCATTCACAATAAAATGGAATATTTTTTTGTTCATATAATTTAAAAAGCAGGTCACTAGGTGTAGGCAAAATCATAAGCAAATAGGTAAACTGATATGACTAAAGAGTTAATCAGGATGATTTTTCCACAAATAGACAGGTATTTTCCATTTCATGGTAGCAAGATCTTATCTATTTTTGCTAACTTTCTGTAAAAATGTTTTGGAGTGAGATCATTTCATTATTTTGGGTTATGTATACCGAGTATGTCCACATCCCCGTCAGACCCTTTAATTGGTAAACTACAAGGTAATGTAAAAGTTGCATTTTTTTAGTGACCCAATACGTAATGTAGTACACTTTGGTTTTAATCCAGAGGTTAAAAAAAGTATATTGATCCTCTATGAGGCTTTGGAGGGATTCTAATTGTGGTTTTAAAAGAAAACATGAATCATCAGCTAACAATGACACCTTTGTTTTTAAGCCACGGATTTCTAATCCCTTAATATGTGCTTAATATTAGGAAAGTTGACAAATAAATATAGTTAGCCTWGCCTATAGAAAGCTGATGGGATCCTCCTCTTTTTAGTATTGACCATCACTCTGTTTTCTAGCGCAATTGCATATAACCTATAGAAATGTTGRGCAACATAAACTCATGGCCTCTAAAGAAGTGTTGGATTAGATTTTCTAATACATTTGCATTGATGTCAGAGTGATTGGGACAATAGAGTGCTGTTTGGTAGGCTACTAATTGTAATGGCTGCTTCCAGCTCTCGCACTCAAACACCTAGATCCCCTGAACGCAGCTCACTCTCCAGATCCCAATCACCTGAATTCTAATCACCTGTTCACACACGATTTAGTTCAGTTCTTTGCACCCCATCACTGTGAGGTATTGTTTGTTTTGTGACACATGTCTTTCAGAGCTCTGTTTTTCCCCGTGATTTACACCTCCCGTGTAGGATAGTTTTTGCCTGCCTCACTAACTATACCTTTTGCCTATTCCCTTCCTGTACTTTAGCCTATCGGATTTCCTGTTATCTACCTATTGCCTGATCTCCTGGACTACATTACTAGTCTTTTCCCTGCCTGTACTGTTGCCCTTTTGGACCCCTGTGTATGACCTTCTGCCTGCTCCTGAACCCAGATATCTGCCTCCTCATGTGGTCCTTTGCAATGAACATCTGCTGCGCCCTGCGCTTGGAACCAGCTCTCTGTCTCCCCTCGTGTTCATTACACAAATGACCATCAGCAGCATCAAAGATCGGAGAAGCCTATTTACCGTGACTAAACGGACACGTGGAATTTGACTGCCTTCATYACTCATAACCACCAGTGTGGCGGTAATACAGTCACTGCAACAGCCCTAGTGGTGGATCTTGGATGTTATGAGGCTATTTTGCTTATACATTTTTGCCAAAAACCTGGTTGCCTCTGCCAGGAGGCTGGAACGTGGCCACAAGTGGATCTTACAGCAAGACAATAACCCCAAGCACACATCAAAATCCAGAAAGAAATGGTTAATTGACCACAATCTAAATATTGCAAAGACCATCATTGTCTCTGGACTTGAACCCCATTGAAGCCCTGTGGTTAGAATTGAAGGATATCAAAATATGGAAATATTCTGTAAGGAGGAATGGTCTAAGATCCCTCCCAATGTGTTCTCCAATCTCATAAAACATTTTAGGAAAAGTCTCAATGTCATTATCTTTTTTGAGGGGGCTGTAAGAGCTACTGGTTGTGCAGGATTTAGTTCCAACTCTATTCTAACACATCTAATTTGACTAACCAGCTACTACTCAGGACTTTGATCAGCTGAATCAGGTGTGTTAGTATAGGGCTGTAGAAAAAGCCAAACCCACCCAGTAGCTCTTCATGAAGACCGAAAATCTGTTAGCCACACTTTCCCTCTGCCCCCTAATTTCTCTCTCTCTCTCCCTCCCTTCTCCCTCAACCCTCTTTCACTTATTATCTCTTTCTCCCTCGCACCTTATTTCTTCCTCTTCTCTCTCTCCTTCGTCTCTTCCCACTACCGCTCCCCCTGACCTTCGTTGTGACAGCTGATTTATCGGAGAGTCGGGGAGACACCAGGCGTCGCCTCAGTCATACCCAGTTAATATGCATTGAAATTTAGCACTTGACATTTCACTACCCCACCGCATAGATGGTACTAGGAGAGCAAGGAGAGCAGCACAATTAGAAAGGGGACAGAGAGGGGGACTGAGGAAGACAAGATGAAGGGGGAGTGAGGGAGGGAGAGGACAAAAAGAGGGGGAGTAAGAGAAGGTAAGAGAGAGGGATGGGGTAGTGCAGTTAGAGAGGAGAGGACTCCCAAATTGACTCTGGATTTTCAGACATTGCCAAAATATGTGATAAAGTAACTATTTGTCCACACTGCCTCCAACACGTAGCGGATATTTCTTTGTTAATTTTATCAAGTTTATCAGGGCTCATACAAAGACGATGTAGTACTTTGAGTTGGAACTCCATTGGTTGATTACATGTAGTAGCTMTATATTGTGTTTTCCATACATTCCCCCAACTCTTCTCTGATATATGCACCTGTAATTCACCCTACCATGAGTTCTTAAGATTATCTAAAGATAATATTAGAATGTTAATGATATTGTGTTTGAAACAGTCCCAATGTTTTCCCCTTGATAAAGTAATTTGGCTCAGTAATTTTTTGTAACAATCAATTTTTAACAATCTTTTTTTTTTACTCTGCATTGCTGGGAATTGGCTCGTAAGTAAGCATTTCCTGACAAAGTCTACACTTCTTGTATTCGGCGCAAGTGACCAATAAAATTGTATTTAATTTTGATTAGAATTGCCTTACTTGAATGTACCMATAAACATTTGTTTGGGATATAATGAATTTGTCCWAYATTTCTTGAAATTATTTAAGAATTAAGCCTTTCAACAGTTGAGACTCTAGGAAGCAGGAAGGATGGCTGGGTTGTGGAATGTAGGCGAGTGTCTAGGAATGTCATTAATCGGTTTATATTGGTGTTGAACTTCAATGTATGAGTGATAATTTGATTTGGTTTAATCCTCACAACAGAAATAGGGTCTGATGTAAAGTGTAGACAACGTAAAGGCATTGTAGCACAATATTGACTCTCAATTTTAAGCCATGACAAATCCTTTGGTTGTTGAATCCATGATGCCATGTGGTTAAGTTGCCTAGCCCAGAAATACAATTTAAGGTTAGGAAGGCCAAGCCCACCCAATTATTTGACCAGCTGCAGTTTTTTCTAACCTATACAAGCCTTCTTATGTTGCCATAAAAATGTGCCTATTGCTGTATTTAGGCTAGTTTTTATAGGAAGCATTGAAAACAGATAAAGCAGTCTTGGTAAGATATTAATTTTCACTSAAGAGACCCGACCTGCATCTAGATCTTCAGTGATTTTACTAATCACAGGGGGGGGGGGGTAGTTCAAAGCATATAGTTTCCCATAGTCTGACGTAACATTAACACCTAAGTAGTGTATGCTCGTATCAGTCCACTTAAAGGCATAGTTGCCTTTGATGCTTGAGGTTTCAGCACAAATGTCATCATTAAAATAGCTTCAGTAACGTAAATGTTACAGCCTGATGTAGCACCATATTCACCTATTCATATAAATATATTTGGAATTGTTGTCTCAGCCTCTGTGGCATCATCTGCATATAGAGATATATTGTGTTCGTTTGGCCCCACCTGCAGACCATGAATGTTTATGGCACTTTGAATAGCTTTCGTCAGAGTTTCTATGCTAAGGGCAAATAAAAGTGGCGAGAGACAATCTCCTTGACGATTTCCACGTTGAAGCAAAAAAGAATGCAACATATCCCGATTCGTTCTAACATGATTTTGGACTTTCATATATCAACTCTATTTCAAAAAGCGCTCCCCAAAACCAAACTAATTTAATGTTGCAAACAGAAAAAAAGTGTCACTTTTGTTGGGTATAACTTTCTGCAAATGTCAATAAACCCCTTGGCAAGAAGTAACTTTGCCCAGTACAGTTCTGATATCGAGAGTATATTGTTTAGCGGCATCCTTTTTCAGTTGCAGTGCAAGACGTTTCCCTGGTTTGTCTCCCTGAGTATAGACCTAGTATAGAACCCTCAGCTTTATAAGTAAGCAGCGTAATAAGCTCTCCTTTCGCTGCAGTCAATTGAATTAGTGTTCCTATCCCCTTGTTTCGTTTGTCTTTCCTCTAATTGGATGATTTCTCTCTCAATCTTCTCTGGTTTTTCTATACATACTTTTTTGAACAGAGATGAAGAATTTATAATTTGACTCCTAAAATAAGCCTAGGCACTCTCCCATAAAAGGGGCGGGCTGATACCTTCCGTTGATTTAAATTGACAAAATGTTCAGCATAAATAACCTTTTGAAAACAAGTTTCTCCAAGAAGAGAAACATTTAGCCTCCACCTGTATGTACCAGGAAGTCAATCCTTTAACTTTAGTTTCAGGGATACAGGACTATGATACGAGATGGTAATGTTATTGATAATACAGTTTTCCACCTGATGAGCTAAGGTCTGAGGGATAAGAAAAAAGTAAATCCTAGAGTAAGTGCCATAGGGATTTGATGTTGTGTGTAATTTTTTATGTTGGGTGTAACTTTCTGCAAATGTCAATAAACCCCTGTTCTTCACAGAGAAATGTAACTGCTCTAGAGATGTTGTATATGGGACCACCTGGTTGTGAATTGTCCATGTGTGGAGATAAAATGCAATTCAAGTCACTTCCAACTACACAATGTGTATTTGACTGCTTTGCAATCTCTAAGAAAGATCTATTAATAAATTGTGGGGAATCATAATTTGGTGCATATACTGTATATTAGCAAAAGTAAAATGAATGCCAAATAATAGGCACTGGATAATAACAAACTGACCCTCTGAATGAGTTACCTTATTTTTTAATGTAAAAGACAACCTCTTATTAACCAGTATACAAACACCATTTATTTTTGAGGAGGAGTCAGGGGAGAAAAAAGTTGGACCTACCCATTCCCATTTAAGCTTTTTGTGCTCGTTATCTGATAAGTGAGTCTCCTGGAGGAGAGCGATGTCACAATCCATTTGGTTTAGCTGTGTCAGTATTGTTTTCCGTTTGACCACATGGTATAAGCACTTCACGTTATAAATCAGAATGTTATTAAGTGACGTCATTGTCAGTATAAAGTTTAAATATAAATCACTACAGTCCTTGATTTGAATGCATCTTTTCCTTGTACCCATAACTGCAGAAAGAAATGCTATTTTGTTTCTCAACAAACACACAGTGCAACAAACACACACAGGAACAACAAGAAAATCAACACTAAAGGAGACTGAACAGTGAAATTAAAAGAAGAACACATCGGGTGGTGTTGTGTTCTTTAAACAAAGGGGGGATTCTCACAACACTCAGTAGTGGGGCAATTGTGGGAAAAAAAAGTGACATTTCAGGCTATATTATAGCATATCTGACCTAAAATGTATCACTACACGATTTCAAATTCCACTTCAGCGACCTATCGTTTCAGGGTAGCCAGGATGCAACAAAAAAAGAGAGGAACCCTTAAATGGACCGGCATGGATGAAACATTCAATACTTTCATATATAGCCAATAGCCTATTAAATGTTTTTCTAACTCAAATAATATTATAAGTGACTGTCACTCATTCCAAAGCAGGTTGTCCTAAACAGTACATTTTAAATGCTGGAAATTAAATGTAATCCAAAAGCATTGACTAAATCAATAAATAATAATCAATAAAGGGTCAGCAAGTTTTAGGATAATATTTACAGTAACCTACACTTGGGTAGCCTATATGCAATTGCCATGAAACAACGTAAAAATATGTCGCTTTACTCTATAGCATAGAGAAAAGGGGAATGATGAACACCAAACGTGTTTGCTTATTTTTTTGTTTAAGCAATGGCTTTTTTTCTGGCCACTCTTCCGTAAAGCCCAGCTCTGTGGAGTGTACGGCTTAAAGTGGTCCTATGGACAGATACTCCAATCTCCGCTGTGGAGTTTTGCAGCTCCTTCAGTGTTATCATCGGTCTCTTTGTTGCATCTTTGATTAATGCCTGGTCCGTGAGTTTTGGTGGGCGGCCCTCTCTTGGCAGGTTTGTTGTGGTGCCATATTCTTTCCATTTTTTAATAATGGATTTAATGGTGCTTCGTGGGATGTTCAAAGTTTTGTTATTTTTTTATAACCCAACTCTGATCTGTACTTCTCCACAACTTTGTCCCTGACCTGTTTGGAGAGCTCCTTGGTCTTTGTGGTGGTGCTTGCTTGGTGGTGCCAAGCAGCAGACTCTGGGGCCTTTCAGAACAGGTGTATATATACTGAGATCATGTGACACTTAGATTGCACACAGGTGGACTTTATTTAACTAATTATGTGACTTCTGAAGGTAATTGGTTGCACCAGATCTTATTGCACCAGGGGCTTCATAGCAAAGGGGGTGAATATATATGCACGCACCAATTTTCCGTTTATATTTTTTTAACAAGCTTTCTTTTTAATTTCACTTCACCAATTTGGACTATTCTGTGTATGTCCATTACATGAAATCCAAATTAAAATCCATTGGAATTACAGGTTGTAATGCAACAAAATAGGAAAAACGCCAAGGGGGATGAATACTTTTGCAAGGCACTGTAACTAAACCAAGAAAATCGTGCCATCAGGTTTGCTTAATATAAGGAATTTGAAATGATTTATACTTTTACTTTTGATACTTAAGTATATTTTATCAATTACATTTCCTTTTGAAACTGAAGTATATTTAAAACCAAATACTTTTAGACTTTTACTCAAGTAGTATTTTACTGGGTGACTTTCACTTTTACTTGAGTAATTTTCTATTAAGGTATATTTACTTTTACTCAAGTATGACAATTGGCTACTTTTTCCACCACTGTCTGCTTCTGGTTCCTAAGCAACTTTGCAGTTTTTTTATTTTGTTGTTGAGTTATTTCTCACAATATTAMCCCAGAACGGTTTTTGTATTATTAAATACAGCCGGAAATAACTTTTGGAGGTAACTCACAAGCATTTCAACCAGAAATACGACTTTCCTGAATTGGTTCCTTTGTTCATAACCCCAAAGGCAATTTAACTTATCCCAGAGGCTGCTCCAAGACACGGAGTGGACTTTTAGTCTGACTCAGGAGGCGTGCACACCATCCACCGCTTCTGAATGTATTACTCACTAATATTCAGTACCTAGACAATAAAGTAGATGAGCTCTGGGCGTGGATCTCCTTCCGGAGAGACATCAGGGACTGTAACATACTTTGCTTCACAGAATAATTTCTGTCTCCGGATATACTATCCCCATCCATAGAGCCAGATGGGTTCTCAGTACATTGTGCAGATAGGAATAAAGAACTATCCGGGAAGAAGAAAGGCAGAGGTGTATGTTTCATGATTAATTACTCATCGTGTGATTGTGGTAACGTACAGGAACTCAAGTCATTTTGTTCACCAGACCTAGAATACCTCAATCAAATGCTGACTGCATTAACTCTCAAGATAATTCTCTTCGGTCATCGTCACAGCCTTGTATGTTCCCCCTCAACCCGATACTACGTCAGCACTCAAGGAACTACACTGGACTTTGTGGAAACTGGAAACGGCATATCCTGAGGCCGCATTTATTGTAGCAAATCTGAGGAAAACACGACCGAAGTTCTAACACATTGCCTGCAGTACTCCCGCTTCAAAAACTTTCGACCACTGTTAATTTCCAATATGTGATGGTTTCAAGGTCCTCCCCCACCCTCCCTTCAGCAAATCAGATCCCGATTCCATTCTGCTCCTTCCTATTGCCAGAAACTCAAACAGGAAGTACCCGTGCTAAGTTCTATTCAACGCCGGTCTGACCAATCGAAATCCATGATTCAGATTGTTTTGATCACACTGACTGGGATATGTTCTGGGTTACTTCTGAGAATATCATTGACGTATACACTGATGTTCATCAATGTTTCTCAAATGTCAAATTTCCAAGTGTTTGGCTACTTCTCTGTGTCGTTCCAAGGTTAAGTTTATGCATTAAGTTCAAGTGCTCACTGTTGCCCCTAGTGGCCGGTTTCCACGTCATCTCCCGATGTCCTCAGACATGGATAGATGTCGAATATTGACTTGTGTCACAGGTGACCTGCCTCTTAAGGATAGGCCTATTTTTTCAATTTTCGCCTAAAATGACATACACAAATCTAACTGCCTGTAGCTCAGGCCCTGAAGCAAGGGTATCCATATTATTGGTACCATTTGAAAGGAAACACTTTGAAGTTTGTGGAAATGTATAAGGATTGTAGGAGAATATAACACATTAGATCTGGTAAAAGGTAATACAAAGAAAAAAACAAACGTTTTTTTGTATTGTTTTGTACCATCACGTTTGAAATGCAAGAGAAAGGCCATAATGTAATATTCCAGCCCAGGAACCGTTTAGATTTTGGCCAATAGATGGTAGCAGTGTATGTGCAAAGTGATCCTAAATGGAAGAAGTTCATTCAAGAGTTTTTCATTATTTTTTACTATGTTCTGTTTGAAAAACATTCCAGGTGAAGCTGGTTGATAGAATGCAAAGCTGTCATCAAGGCAAAGGATGACTACTTTAAAGAATCTCAAACATAAAATATATTTTGATTTGTTTAACACTTTTGATTCTCTGCTTCCAACTTTGTGGCAACAGTTTGGGGAAGGTCCTTTCTTGTTTCAGCATGACAATGCCCCCGTGCACAAAGTGAGGTCCATACAGAAGTGTTTGGTCGAGATCGGTATGGAAGAGCTTGACTGGCCTGCACAGAGKKCTGACCTCTACCCCATACCCTTTGGGATAAATTGGAACGCCGACTGCGAGCCAGGCCTAATATCCCAACATCAGTGCCCGACCTCTCTAATGCTCTTGTGCATGAATGGATTCAAGTCCCCACAGCAATGTTCCAACATCTAGTAGACAGCCTTCCGAAAAGAATGTAAGCTGTCATAGCAGCAAAGGGGGGACCAACTCCATATTAATGCCCATGATTTTGGAATGAGATGTTCAAACGAGCAGGTGTCCACATACTTTTGGTCATGTAGTATACTATCAGTTAGCTAACAATGTACAGTAACATAATTTCATTTAAATGTCAATAAACTATCATTGTTGTGACTAGCTTACATAAGTAACCTTAAATCTGAAGTAAAKAATTSAGAAATCTTACGTGTTGGCTTGGTGGCACAAAACAATTATCCCTTTTCATCAATACGTAAAGAGTAATTTAAGAAGCCGAATTAGGAACCACTTTTGCCACCCTGTAAACTAGGTGTAATGGCCATGCATTTCTGAAATATTGTCAGACATGACATGCATTTGAGCAAAGATGCAAATTGATCTACATGTATTTGAGACACATTTTTAGGTGAAGTTAAATATATTGAAATGTATTTTTTCCATATGGGGAAGCGAAGGAGGAGATGGAGAAGTAAAGTAAAGGGGGGGGTGAGACGTAGTATTACTGACCGGTGGGACATCCTCCCCTATGTTGGTGCTGTAGGGTAGGTTGGTAAAGATGGGGTCCATGTCCTGAACATCAGTGATGGTGATGGCTAAATTAGATAGACTGGACAGAGGGCGCTTCTTATCCTGGTCCTGAGGGAGAGAACAGACACACACAAGAATGGTCACCCCTGGGTCATGTTCATTGGGAAGAAAACAGACTCAAACCTGGACTTGCTCCTTTTCTTTTAAAGTTTTAAAACCTTAGCCCTACTGAAAACAATCCTGCATTCACAACAATATGCCAACATTTCCATGCCATTCTCAGTTGAATTTTATTTATTTACACTAACCACAACAAAATAGAATAGACATTAGACAAGATGGTTATGCTTGTTACTTCATAAAATCTATGTTTAAGTTTGTTTGTATTTTGTGTATCCCCTCACCGTGGCATTGACAGTGAGCTGGTAGGCCGATGTGGTCTCATAGTCCAGAGCCCTGGTGACAGTGACTGTACCACGGGCTCCATCGATGGAGAAAAAGGAAGAGGGGGGCTGGAAAGAGAAGAGCACACTGCCCCCCGTGCCTTGGTCTGGGTCTGTGGCATTCACCTGGTACACTGAGGTGCCCACTGGAGTGTTCTGGAACACAGAGAAAGACAGGCACACAGGTTTGCATAAAGTCATATTTCTATAGTTTGAGGGGTTATATAAAAGGTGGATGGATGGCTATGTAGAAACAATGGATGGATACAGATTACTGTTCTGCACATTTAAAGGGGGGCTGAACTTCCTGATTTGGCCTCGGTTTTCAGTTTGCTCATTAAGAAATGCTAGTGTCCATGACTGAAGCAAAACAAGAGTTGTCTTGGGGGTGTAGTTTGATGTGGATGTTTCTTGGGTGTGTCTTTGCCATTTAATCACAACATACAAGTGCAGTTGTGAGTAGTGACAGCGAGGTAAACTAAGCTTGCTTTGCTATGTAGATACGTTTAGAAGTTGAGGACTTCTCTCCTCCTGACTGACTTACCATCTCAGATGATCTGTTAATTCAGTTCTATGTGTAGGCTTAAGCCTGTGCTGACCTTGTGTTTAGCCAACCTGGCGGCAGCTAGCTAGCATAACTTGGGTATAGCTGCAGCTGGCTAGCCTATCTAGACTTATTTTCATTTGCTAGAGGAAGTGTTGCCATGCTGTCTTTATAAGCACATCAATATGATATTTACAGCAGAAAATATTTTGTCTTTACGTGTGTAGAGTACAACATCAGCTGTCTTACCAGAACTAGAATGATATTCTATGTCTATTGTCTATTCTAAAGATTTGGCTCGCTCCCTGTTGCTGTGGAGCAGTGCACATTTGCTCTCACTTCGGGCGGTGCATGTTCCCGGTTGCCTCAACTCGGGTGCAGATCTGATATCCAGGGGATCCTCTTCCTCAGGAGTGGAGAATACACCCCTGGGTGGTTTCCCAGATATGGGAGAGGTTTGGCAGAGCCAACGTAGGTCTTTACGCATCAACTGTTGGGACAGTTGGCTCTGGGAACAGACGCTCTGGTGCACCAGTGGCCTTGGACCCTCCATTATGCGTTTCCGCCAGAGGTTCTGATTCAGCCAATGTTGGATAGGGTGCGCCGGGAGGGCTTATCATTAATTATTGTGGCTCCCCGTTGACCCAGGCAGCCTTGGTTCGCCTTTTAGATGGAGACCCGTGGCAACTCCAGTTGCACAGGGACCTGTTGTCCCAGGCACATGGAAAGGTTTGGCACGAGAGGCCGGTGATTTGATTCCTATGGGCCTGGCCACTGAGAGGGCCAATCTGATGGCTAGGGGTTTACCATCGAATGTTAATGCTACCAATCCGTCTGCAAGGGCGCCCTCCACGAGAGGGCTGTATGCGTATAAGCGTTTGAGCTCTGGTGCCAAGAGAAGGGGCTTGTTCATTGCTTTGTGTGCTTTGTGAGGGACATCCTTATGTTCTTACAGGTGCTTTTCGAGCAGGGACGCGCATTCTGCACGTTAAAGTGTACATGGCCATTATCTCAGCATGTCATGTGGGTATTGACAGAGCCACACCTGGGCCACACCCCATAGTGGTGCAGTTCYTGAAAGGTGTATGTGGTCTCAGACTGGTATCTAAACCTATTGCACCAACATGGGACATGGCAATGTTTTTGGAGACGCTGGGTGTGGCCCCCTTTGAGCCTCTGGAGTCAGTGGATCTGAAGATCCTCTCCTACAAAACCTCCCTACTCATTACTTTGGCCTCGGCTAAACATGTCGGGGACCTCCACGTGTTACCCATACACCCGTCCTGTACTCAGTTCGCCCTGGGCGACTAAGGTGACATTGAGTCCAAATGTAGCCTTCGCTCCGAAAGTCATGGCTATGTCTACAGGTCCTTAGCTTTTGAGCTATTTCCCTTTTCACCTTCTCCTTTGCTTCTGAAAAGCAACAGAGGTTACATGTCCTGTTTCCGGTGCGAGCTTTGCGCACGTACATTGAACGAACCCAGGATATCCAATTATGTAACCAGCTATTTGTCTGTTCTGCTAATCCAACTAGCGGCAGGGCGCTCTCTAAGCAGGGCYCTCTGTCCCTGGCATTTAGCAACAAGGAGCAAGGGTTATCTAGCTGTGTATGTGCTCACTCCACCAGAGCTCTGGCAGCATCTTGGGCGTTGTTTAAAGGGTTGACTATAGGAGATATGTGCTGGGATGAGTTGGGCATCACCACACACGTTTGTGTGGTTTTATCGTTTGGATGTCACTTATCCAAGTGTGCTTATAGCTGGGACAGGGGAAAGTCACTAACCAGCGTGCCGTGTCCGCAATACCCAGATTACCGCATCAGGCAGGGTTTGGTCTGGGTGGTCTGCCGTGGGTCATTATGACTATAACTACTGTTCCCTGGAACCAGGGAAACAAGGTCAAATACCTGTTTGGACCCGCACCGCCCGTTCCTGGGCTTGGTGAAGGGTGGTATTAAATTGAAGGAATGAGTCCGTGCCTCACGCTTATCAGCTGTGGAAGGCAGGGCTTCGTATGAGGCGTGGATTGTATTGGCCTTGTCAGGTACCATTGTAGATCCTTCAACCGAAGTCGCGAGAGTGCGACTCCCCATAGTATGTTGTCCCTCGTTTCCCTCCTTCAGGGAACAGTAGTTATAGTCATAACATTACGTTTTAGACGAAACTGACTTTATGAACAAATTATCCTATTTACACTTTGTAGTCAATTTTGACAATATAATAAATGTGTCTGACTCATATCGATGCCACATAGGACTTTTTCAAAAGGAAAATGTGTTTTAGGAGCAGTTTCTCTTTAATGATGAACAGTATCCCAACTACTTCCTGTTTCTTCTCAACTAAACAACTAAACTCATATCAGTCTCATTCTGAACATCGTAATATTCAAAAAATATGCACAAACCCCAGTCTACATGATGACTCAGCTTACACACATTGGCTTAATTATTTATTGACTAACTAACGAAATAATCACACAGAAATACATACACACACACAGTATAGGTTGAATTGATTACCAACATAATGTAATGAAAAGTCCCTAATGGACTAACCCAATATGACGGCTTATTACACAATGAATGGGGTGGGGAAAGAAAGAGTGACAAAGGAATTCAACTATCGTGCATACAATTCAATAATACGCTCATCGTAAATATGGATATTTAGCACCCTAACAACCGCTCATTCGGATTTAGAAAATCAATGTGCATATTTACGCTTGTATGTCTTGGTCATCTCTGTCTATAGAAATCGTCCGATCTGTCTGTGACGAATAGTTCGACAGAAAGTCTCTGGTTGTATAAGTCTCTGGTTGTCCACCAGAGATCACCATGTCCTTAGTAGTTGTAGTAGCTTTCTTTGTTCTGGAAGTGTCCGTTTAACTGGATACATCAGACGTTCCAATGGTCGATTGATAGGGTAATGCTCTTCTTTTCTCATCTTCGGTCAAGTGTCCTTGCCTACGTTATTTGCAGAGCTGCAGGCGGTGCATGTCTAGTCTTATCTGTTGAGTTTAAGAGGGCCTTGTAGTTTTAGACCATTTGTCACGTATTCAGCTCACGCTGCACGTATACAGGTTTAATCGTTAAAAACCATTTTACACGCCAGTAACAACCCGGCAATGTACTGGTCTTATAGTTTTAAACCATTTGTCAGTCATGTAGCCACCGCTCTATGCTGTCTGGCCTAATGTACATTTTGTTAAGAGTCCTTTAATGCCCTCACCTTGAAGGGTGGTTCCATCATGTTGCCACAATATCTGTGCTCACGTGGGTGGGGTTACTGACTTGGAAAAAGTCTATATGAAAAACAATTATCTAATTTAGAAGGCTAAAATCACATTTAATCTTCTCACAAATAGTTTCATATTTAATCATATAGGTTCCAAAACATTTCGATGTAAATATGATAACTGGGACATATACATTTGCAGAATTACTGTTATACAATCCTTAATGATATCACAAAACAACAATTGATTTGACATTATTATTGTTTGGAGCCCCACCAACCATTTCCCACATTATTTACGTTAGACATATTGTTTCAATATCCAACCTTCTGATGTTAAAGTTTTGAGGCAGAGTTTCTCTCTACACACAAAGGATTTTGGACTTCTCCATATTGCAGTGAATGAGAGAGGAAGTTTACGACCGGTCGTTAAAGTCCTAGAACCCCCCCCCCCCCCCCTTCCTCTCTAGTGGGAGAGGGGGGGGGGTCTCTTTGATCTTCACCCAGGAGGGAAAGTCATGACATCAGTGTGTCATGGAAAGAGCAGGTGTTCTTAATGTGTTGTTTACTCAATGTATGTGAAAATTGCACATTTAGATTTTGTAGTAAAAAAGGTAAGAGGAAGAAAATGTTTCCAATTACATCATCGGTGTGCATTGTTTGATTTGAACCAATTATGAGTAGGCATTTGTATTAGGTCATGTTTCCAGTCGCCTTGCCATGATTAAAAGCGATGGTTCACACTTTCAGTTTTGTGCGAATGCTGCCATCAATCCATGGTTTCTGGTTAGGGAAGGTTTTAATAGTCAGAGTGGGCTCAACATCACCGATGCACTTGCTAATTAACTCGCTCACCGTGTCAGCGTATACGTCAATGTTATTGTCGGCGGCTACCCGGAATATAGCCCAGTCCATGTGATCGAAGCAATCTTGAAGCGTGGAATCCGATTGGTCAGACCAGCAATGGATAGACCTGAGCACGGGCGTTTCCTGTTTTAGTTTATGTCTATAGGCTGGGAGCAAAATTAAAAATTAAGTCATGGTCAGATTTGCCAAAGGGAGGGCGGGGGAGAGCTTTGTATGCATCGCGGAAGTTACAGCAGTAATGGTCCAGAATGCTACCAGCTCGTGTTGCGCATTCAATATGCTGATAGAATTTAGGAAGCCTTGTTCTCAGATTAGCTTTGTTAAAATCCCCAGCTACAATAAATGCAACCTCGGGATATATGGTTTCCAGTTTACATAGAGTCCAGTGAAGTTCTTTCAGGGGGGTCAAGGTATCTGCTTGGGGGGTATATACACAGCTGTGACTATAATCGAAGATAATTATCTTGGTAGATAATGCGGTCGGCATTTGATTTTAAAGAATTCTTGGTATATATAAAATATATGTTGATTTTTTTAACACTTTTTGATTACTATATGGTTTTGATGTCTTCACTACTATTCTACAATGTAGAAAATAGTAAAAAAAAAAAAAAAAAAAAAACATTGAATGAGCAAGTGTGTCCAAACTTTTGACTGGTACTGTAGAAACGCTCCAGTTTCACATATGTTGAAGTCGGGGTGGTGCTGAATATGAGGAATATATAACCCGTGATAAGAACAATGATCTGCTATGCAGGTGTTGGTTATTTACATGATATGTCGGAGGTATAACTTCGTTGGAACTTTCAAATCGGGGAGTGCTGCTTGTATGGTAAATTCACTAAGCCACACCCATCCCACCCGCATTCGAAGTTCAGAATGTGAAAGTGTAGGCTATATAGAAATAATGACATTCATGTTGAAAATCATGAAACTAAATAATGAAGATTTCTAGCCTAATCGAGGTGTAGATTACATCACACATTCCAACTTGTAAACACAGCTGCATGGAAATTTTCTAATAATGCAACTCCATGCAGCCAATGGCAATGACCGCGATAGGTATAATGCCAGAAGCCGCTTTTGGATTTGACATCTCTAACACAGTTTCACCTCAGACACCGCCAAAACAACTGCTAAGCGGGTGTCGGCTAGCGCGGATCTGATAGAATCTAGCCTTCAATTGCTCAATTCCAGAGTCAGAGAGGCAAGTTCAGGATACACAGGTATACTTAACCAAATAGTATTTATATTGTATGTACAATACACAAATAAGATAGTTTAGAGGGCTCCCGAGTGACTTAGCGGTCTAAGGCACAGCCTCTCAGTGCTAGAGGCGTCATTACAGACCCCGGTTTGATTCCAGGCTGTATCACAACCGGCCGTGATTGGGAGTCTCATAGGGCGGCGCACAATTGGCCCAGCATCGTCCAGGTTAGGGTTTGGCCGGGGTATGCCGTCATTGTAAATAAGAATTTGTTCTTAACTGGCTTGCCTAGTTAAATAAAGATGGGTTCTGGGCAGAGGAGCAGTTTAGAATGCTGAAGGTTCTTGTGTGCTTTGTTCATGGTCAGTCTGAAAAGCCAGCTACTGTAGGAATACACACACACTCCCCTGTAGATGCAAAGGAGTTTGTCAGCAAACTTGTAAAACATGTTCATTAATTGGAATTGTATCTTACACTGAAACATAGGCAAATATATCCAAACTCCCAAATACAATAGAAACAAAGAAACCTACACAAGCACGCACAGACACATCCACACGCATAGGTTCCTGGTCAGGAGCAGTAGATAGTGACCACATAGGGGAGAAGGGTATATGTGAACACCCCTCCATATATATGTGGCTTTCTTTGTCTGTCTGCTGTGTTGCACCTCCCACCAGAGGGTGTTTGTTTCTGTGTGATTCTGTGTATGCTACTCAGCCCATATCAGTTGTACTAAAGGGGTATGCTGGGAGGCCAAGGTCCATTGTCCAGGAAACCTAACAACACACATGCACGCACACACACTATCAGTGGTCGTTTAGGTGTGCTGTGAGGCCAAAGTTCATTGCCCAGGGAACACAACAGCATAACACAGGTAAAATAAGCTGACTGGCTGCCTTTGTCTACATCCTCTGACATCACTGCCTATCACTCCACCTTACCTGGCTAGCGTCTCACTATATCTCTCTCTGTCTCTCACTCTCTCTCTCCTACTCCTAAACTCTCTCTCTTCCTCTCATTTTACCCACACACACACACACACACACACACACACACACACACACACACACACACACACACACACACACACACACACACACACACACACACACACACCACACACACACACACACACACACACACACACCACACACACACACACACACACACACACACACACACACACACACACACACGTGCATACTCCCTCTCTCTGTAAGTCATACATCCCTCCCTCCTGTCCTCTTGCAGAAAGACAGGCATGCATCAGTAGTGCTGATGACACATATGTCTCACTGGATTAAGGTGCCTGTCACCTTTTGAGAGAGGGATGGAAAGATATATATATAAAGACAGAGATGTGTGAGAGAGAGAGGAAGAGGTAGAGAGAAATAAATAAGGGGGAGAAAAAGATGAATGGTGGTAGTGGGGGGTTAAACTCCTACTCTGAAAGAAAGGGAGGACTTTTTTGGATGTCATCGGGCATCGAATCCACAGGATCAATCAATCATGATTTAGTAAATCCACCCTTCACACAGGGAGAATCCATCAACAGTGATCCCATAAAAACACCTTCACAGTGCAAATACAACAACAAATGGCCATATCTTACAGATCCCCTAACACATCAACATATTTTTGCTTTGTCATTACACATTATGCAGCTGAAGTAAGTAGCAGGCAAGCCACATTTCGACATGGCCAATGTGAGTGTCCCAAATGTGTGCAGAATACTTGTATGGAGTGTTTAGATATATTTGAGAGAGTGTGATCATTCATATATGTGTGGCGTGCAAGTGACTGTTTAGGGAGCGTGGAGTGTGTACGAGATATGGGGATATCCTTTTCCCTTCCTAAAGCCTGACAGTCTGTCTCTATCTCTCTCCACACAGCAGCCTGTAAACAATGTCTCATTAACACAACTGCCGCTGCGGCTCAGTAAATAACCACAACGCACACATCAGTCAACATGTAGTTTCAGAGCTGGGAGTGGCACAGTGAATAGTTCAGTAGTGCAGAGCTGAGCACAATTGACCAGCTAAGTTGTGTGGAAGTACTTATGTAAGAGAAAGAAAAAATCCATGCCTCTAATAGCCATGAGAAATCTGTAATACAAAAGGGGCTTCAGTTTCTCTTTTAACTGGCCTGGCTGCTAATGTGTAATAGGGCCGTAAGCCCCCCTCTCTTCCACCAGCCTCCCCATCTACTCGACTTCAGCCGCTCTAGATGTAGCAGCAAAAGACTACTTTCTCCCCACCCACTTATAGAGAGGTGGGGAATTCTGGAGACTCCATGTCTCCATTCTAGTCTAGGGAGGATGGTGGAGAGCCCATTGGGAGTGGGAGCAGTCTGGCTGAATAACTTTAGGAAATCCAGCCAACTTGACACAACTGTGGGAAGCATTGGAGTCAACATGGGCCAGCATCCCTGTGGAACGCTTAAAACACCTTGTAGAGTCCATGCTACGATGAATTGAGACTGTTCTGAGGGCAAAAGGAAGGGGTGTATGCTCAGTGTAATATATATATATTTAAACATACACAGTTGAAGTCGGAAGTTTACATACACTTAGGCTGGAGTCATTAAAACTCATTTTTCAACCACTCCACAAATGTCTTGTTAACAAACTATAGTTTTGGCAAGTCGGTTAGGACATCTACTTTGTGCATGACACAAGTCATTTTTAGAACAATTGTTTACAGACAGATTATTTCACTTATAATTCACTGTATCACAATTCCAGTGGGTCAGACGTTTACATACACAAAGTTGAATGTGCCTTTAAACAGCTTGTAAAATTCCAGAATGATGTCAAAGCTTTAGAAGCTTCTGATAGGCTAATTTACATAATTTGAGTCAATTGGAGGTGTACCTGTGGATGTATTTCAAGGCCTACCTTCAAACTCAGTACCTCTTTGCGAACATCATGCAAAAATCTAACGAAATCAGCCATAACCTCCACAAGTCTGGTTCATTCTTGGGAGCAATTTCCAAACGCCTGAAGATACCACGTTCATCCGTACAAACAATAGTATGCAAGTATCAACACCATGGGACCACGCAGCTGTCATATCGCCCCGGAACGAGACGCGTTCTGTCTCCTAGAGATGAATGTACTTTGGTGCGAAAAGTGCAAATCAAGTTGGAGTTTTAATGATTCCAACCTAAGTGTATGTAAATATCCGACATCAAACTGTATAATATATATTTACACACTCACTCACGACGCACGCACGCGCACGCACACACACACACACACACACACACACACACACACACACACACACACCACACACACACACACACACAACACACACACACAACACACCACACACACACCACACACACACAACACACACACACACACACACACACTGAGTGTACAAAACATTAGAACAGCCTCAATTTGTTGGGGCATTGACTCTACAAGGTTTCAAAAGTGTTCCACAGGGATGCTGGCCCATGTTGACTCCAATGCTTCCCACAGTTGTGTCAAGTTGGCTGGATGTCCTTCTTGATACACACTGGAAACTGTTGAGAGTTAAAAACCCAGCAGTTCTTGACACACTCAAACCAGTGCACCTGGCACCTACTACCATACCCCATTCATTTAAATATTTTGTGTTGCCCATTCACGCTCTGAATGGCACACATACCGTATATAATCTTGGTGGTTCCAAACTTCTTCCATTAAGGAATGATGGAGGCCACTGTGTTCTTGGGGACCTTTAATGCTGCAGACATTTTTTGGTACTCTTCCCCAGATCTGTGCCTCGACACAATCCTGTCTCAGAGCTCTACAGACAATTCCTTCGACCTCATGGCTTGGTTTTTGCTCTGACATGCGCTGTCAACTGCATGTCAAATTTGCTAACATTTCTTAAAACCTGATTTAAGATTATCCGAGGATAAATGCTTTTAAACAAATCCGCTTTGGTCCGTGTGGATCAATTTGTGTAAGCAAGTCCCGAGATGAGACGACAACATTTTGGAAAACATATCTGTGTTTATCAAAGAGAGGGGTGATAATCCGAGCACTGCGTGGCATCCTTACCTTTTTTTATAAAAGCAAAATTAGTGCTGTGTTCACATCTCTCCCAAATTAACCTTTGTGAACAGCTGTATTCATAATTTTGAGCAACAGTGGACCTAATTGATTCCAACATTTTAAATAGACTTCAGGAGGAATATCATCCCATCCAGGTGATTTGCTTTTATTCTTGTTATCCAATGCCCTTTTGAGTAAATGGAGAGAGATTTGGGCTCCCAGCAAGCCGGCTTCCTCAGTTGAGAGAAGAGGAGTTCTTATATCTTTGAATAAGGACTCGATCTGGCTTGTGTTGGAGTCACAATCAGAACTGTACAATTCTTTATAGAAACGGGAAAATATTTGGTTGATTAATTTGGGTTCTGATGGTAATTCACCTGATTCAGATTCAATAGTTGCAAYATCCACTAATTGATCATTACTGCGAAGCCTGTTAGCCAGCAGACGACTGTGTCGATTACCATGTAAGTAATGGTTGAGTCTAACTCAACGGATAGCAAATTCTGCTATCTGTCTGATCAATAGATTTAGTTTTGTCTTGACTTTGAAGAATGGTCAGATTTTTTTGTTGTTGAGAATGCTCTAACATCGTTTAACAACTCATCCCATTCTTTATTTGTGATTTATTCGTTCCCGACAGAAATGCAGTTTTTAATAAAACCTTTAAATCGCATAAAATCCGAGGATCATCGACTGAACTTTTGTAAATCATTATGAATTCTTTAAATTTTGTTTGAAATTGTTCACAGAAAGTATGACTTTGTTATAAGGAAACATTAAAGCACCATCTTGTGGCTCATTTAGGAGATTCTGACATGTGTATATGGCAGTAATAAGCATGATGATAGGCTCATATGTCAATTTTCTTGATAAACGAAAATAGGGTAGATAATAGTACGAAATCGATTTGGGAGAATGCTTTGTGCCTGTTTGAATAGAAAATGCTTTACTTTGGTCTTTTTAGATTTGTCCCGCATGTCCAGAATGGCATTTATGTCTGTCCAAATAAGCAGATGGAATTCAGTTAATTCTAACAATATGCTGTTAAAAAAAAAAGAATACGTAGGAATTTGGAGCATGCACATTAATAAAGGCAGTTTTCTTTCCATTATGGATACATTTAAGGAAAGTGATTCTGCCTTGGTCTTTGCCTTTACCAAGGATGGTGATTTTGAGTTTCTTATGTATCATCATGGTTACACCTTTAGTTTTGTTTGGGGCTGAAGAAAAAAACAGCCAGTTTGTACAAATTGTTCTCTATTTTACAGTGGCAGTCAAAAGTTTGGACACACCTACTCATTCAAGGGTTTTTCTTTATTTTTACTGTTTTCTACATTGTAGAATATTAGTGAAGACATCAAAACTATGAAATAACACATATGGAATCATGTAGTAACCAAAAAAGTGTTAAACAGATCAAAATATATTTTATGTTTAAGATTCTTCAAAGTAGCCACCCTTTGCCTTGATGACAGCTTTGCACACTTTTGGCATTCTCTCAACCAGCTTCACGTGGAATTATTTTCCAACAGTCTTGAAGGAGTTCCCACGTATGCTGAGCACTTGTTTGCTGTTTTTCCTTCACTATGTGGTCAGACTCATCCCAAACCATCTCAATTTGGTTGAGGTCACGGGATTGTGGAGGCCAGGTCATTTGATGCAGCACTCCACCACTCTCCTTCTTGGTCAAATAGCCCTTACACAGCCTGGAGGTGTGATGGGTCATTGTCCTGTTGAAAAACAAATTATAGTCCTACTAAGCGCAAACTAGATGGGATGGCGTATCGCTGCAGAATGCTGTGGTAGCCATGCTGGTTAAGTGTGCCTTCATTTCTAAATAAATCAGACAGTGTCATCAGCAAAGCACCCCCACACCATCACAACTCCTACTCCATGCTTCATGGTGGGAACCACACATGCAGAGATCATCAGTTCACCTACTCTGCGTCTCACAAAGACACCTCGGTTGGAACCAAAAATAAAACATTTGGATTCATTAGACCAAAGGACAGATTTCCACCGGTTTGATGTCCTTTGCGCGTGTTTCTTGGCCCAAGCAAGTTTCTTATTATTATTGGTGTCCTTTAATAGTAGTTTCTTTGCAGCAATTCGACCAAGAAGGCCTGATTCACGCAGTCTCTGAACAGTTGATGTTGAGATGTGTCTGTTACTTGAACTCTGTGACACATTCATTTGGGCTGCAGTTTCTGAGGCTGGTAACTCTAATGCAGCAGAGGTAACTCTGGGTCTTCCTTTCCGGTGGCGGTCCTCACGAGAGACAATTTCGCTTGATAGTTTTTGCGACTGCAGTTGAAAAGACTTTCAAAGTTCTTGAAATTTTCCGGATTGACTGACCTTCATGTCTTAAAGTAATGATGGACTGTCATTTCTCTTTGCCTATTTGAGCTGTTCTTGCCATAATATGGACTTGGTTTTTTACCAAATAGGGCTATCTTCTGTATACTAACCCTAATTTGTGACAACACAACTGATTGGCTGAAACACATTAAGAAGGAAATAAATCCCACAAATTATCTTTTAACAAGGCACACCTGTTAATTGAAATGCATTCCAGGTGACTACATCATAGAGCTGTTTGAGAGAATGCATAGAGTGGCTACTTTGAAGAATCTTAAATATACAATATTTGTTTAACACTTTTTTGGTTACTACATCGTTTTGATGTCTTCACTAATATTCTAAAATGTAGAAAATAGTAAAAAAAAAAAGAAAATTGCTCCCTTTTGGAGCAGGTGTGTTTCTTGGAGCATTGCTATATCAACATGGTTTCTTGCTAGAATATCAAACCAGCTGGAACGGTTGATAGGAATATAAAGGCCTTTCAAATTCCACAAGTGAATAGCTAGTGTTGCACTTGTTTTTCTAAAATGTAATTGTCATCTTTACTGTTGATAAGCCCATGGATGTAAAATTAAAAGCAGGATCCATAGGGAAACACACCCATTGGTCACTCCCCACCCAGAAGACCCTCTCTATAAATCATTCCCCCTTCCCTGCCCCCRTCCCCAGCCCCCATGTCCCCCCCTCCCTATACTTTAATAACAGGGTTGTAGCATAACAGCAAGTGGCAGCCTTACATATGAAATGTGTGTCTCAGTTGGTAGAGCATGGCACTTGCAACACCAGGGTTGTGGGTTTTATTCCCACGGGGGCCCAGTATGAAAAAGTATGAAAATGTATGTACTGACTACTGTAAGTCGCTCTGGATAAAAGCGTCTGCTAAATGACAAATGTAAATGAAATCTCTTAAGCAGCATATTCTTGGTCTTCAAAAATAAATAATAAAGTAGTAATATTGTTCCTTGTACCCACACAATATTGTTTTATGCTGAGGGCAGCATCATAGCCATAGGCTAGGCTGTATGATTGTGCATGGATAGCATACCTGAATAATGAGCCAGTCATGGGGTTCCATCTGTCGCTTGCCTCCGTGTATGTTGGGTTTGATATGCTTCTCGAAGAAGTCTTGAGCTTCCTTGGCAGTTGAAAATGTGTGTGTTGTGTTCTGGAAGGTCAAGATGAGTTTTGCCGGGTGGATGAAGCCGCATCTCAGGTTAACTTGCGTAGCTGGGATCTCACCTCATTGTAGGTCTCTTTCTATTTTAGTAGTTCGGCACTCATGTCTGGGTAGATGCTGATCCTCTTCCCTGCATATGTCAGACCCATAGATTCCACTGCAAGGTGAACAATTCGCAGTTTGACTTCAAAAAGCTGCGGATCCGTACAATCATACAGCGAGAGCCGTTCCGGAGAGGACACGTGCGGTGCGCAATGTTAATCAGTGGCATGGGAACCAGCTTCTCCTGCTCAAACAGTTCATAGAAAAGATTGCTCATGAAAGAAGTTGTGTTTGCCCGCTTTACGGGAACGATTTTCAAGGGGATCTGTTTTTTTTCTTTTGGAGTTTGATTGTCCTTTCCAACTTAGCTTGCGTTGTTTCCAGGTCATGGAGTCGCACCTCTGTCGCATTGGCTGTCTTCCCCAGACGTTCCACTTTGGTTGAATAGGGATTCACTTTAGCAGTGAGCACTGACAACAATACATTTACAYGTTTTAATTGTAAGTCGAGGGCAGAGGTCCTGTAATCTCCTCACAAACAATCTCTCGTATAGTAGCGGCCTGCTCTTTCTGTTGTCTGGTGTTGAGAGACGCCATGTTCCCACAATTCTAGATGGAACAATTTTAGCTGCTGGAGTGTAATAGACCTGCTAGTTATTTATTGTCACACAAAGAATGTCCCACACCTTTATATGATGTTTAGTATTGACAGGTTTTAGGAAACAAGTATGTATAGTAGTTTGCAAAAGAATGCCACGAAAAGGCCAAGTGTTTCAATGCATGCCACTGGAACCGGAATCTTTTCTTGAGCTTCACAATCAATTTTAGATACTTTTGGAAGATTTGGACATGATGCCCGAAAAATGCTATTATCGGTTCCATGACCTGATTGGGATTTTTGCATTTGGAAACTGTGGCAGGTAAATAAAACCACCTATTTTTATTTTACCTTTATTTAACTAGGCAAGTCAGTTAAGAACAAATTCTTATTTACAATGACGGCCTGCTGTCATACCTATTCCATAGACTGCTTACAGGGTAAGGAAACCAATGTGTCATTTTGAAATTTGGGTGAACTGAGTTCGACATGAATTAGCTCTTCTCTTCTGTAATTATATTAAGGATTTCAGCACACATGGACAGAGCAGTGCAGAAGTGAGTTGGAGTTGTTGTGATCAGGATAATACTGGGACTTAATAATATAATAATGCACTCCTTTGTGGTCCTCTGTGGCTCACTTGGTAGAGCAGAGCGCTTACAACGCCAGGACTGTGAGTTTGATTCCTGCTGGGACCACCCATTTGAAAATGTATGCACGCATGACTAAGACTCATTGGATAAGTGTCTGCTAAATGGCATATATTATAATATTATATACACTGTACAAAAAGTGCCTTATAAACAAATCTAAATAAATAAAGTAATTATTATCACCACCTACATCGTTAGCCAGCTATTCTCAGAGTGCACTCACTGACAATTAGACACAGCAGTGCATTCCACTTACGAAAAGCACAATGTCTTTTAGTGCTTATATTGAAAGAATACAGAACACTGAACACACGTCAAGTTGCAGTCACCCTCTCATTTGATGTCCTGTTCTTTTATGCATGTGCAGAATGTTAAAAAGGTGTAATTTGCACAGGCGGTGTCTGGACGTGTGGTGTACAAAGGTACTGAAGGGGCTGTGGACAGGTGTGTCCCGCTGGGCGCCTGTAAGGAGGTACTGAGGTCCAACTGTTCGCCACAATGTAGCCATGATTACACCTATGTTGACTAAGGGGCCTCGCCTCTCCCCCCATATCGCCTCCTGCTCCTGTTCTCCTGCTCTCAACTGCCCTCTCCTTTGCAGCCAGCGGGGCTGTGATTGTGCCAGTTCTCTCACACTCCTTCACTCTCTTCTTTCATTTTCTCACTCCCTCGTTCCTTCCAGAGCTACAGTTTGTCTCACTGCTGAAGGTATTATTGGGTTTGAAGGAAGGAACTGAGATAAAAGAACGACAGGGATTGTGAAGGTGAGAGTAAAGTAAGGGTCAGGCTAAATGGAAATGGTTGGAGCTGTCATGACTTCCGCCGAAGTCGGGTCCTCTCCTTGTTAGGGCGGCGTCGCCGGTCTTCTAGCCAACATCGATCCACTTTTCATTTTCCATGTGTTTTGTCTTGTTTTCCCTTCCCTCAATTACTTTCAATTCCCTCAATTACTTGTTGTATATTTAACCCTCTTTTCCCCCCATGCCTTTGTGTGGGATTTTTTATTGTAAGTGCATGTGCACGTTTTCTCTGGTGCGCGACGGTTTTGTACCCATTTGTTTGTTCTGGTTTCCAGTGGTTTTATGAATAAAACTGCTCCGTTGATTACCCAGTTTTGCTCTCCTGCGCCTGACTTCCCTGCCGCCAGTTACGCACTCCCTTACAGAATCCCACAACCACTAATGGAGTCAGCAGGAGCAGGTGCCCCTGGTATAGGGATGGAGGAGCGCGTCCGGGAGCACGCGGCGATGCTCCACCATCTTGGCACCGCCATGGACCGCGTTGTCCAAACAATGGACCGCTGGGAGAGACAGGGAGTTCTTCCAGTGCCTCATCCAGCACAATCGGGGTCTCCACTACTCACCCCCCCTTCTCCTGGTCCCAGTGGGATTCGTCTCGCACTTCCCCGGGAATACGACGGGACGGCTGCACGCTGCCAGGGGTTCCTGTCGCAGCTCGACCTATACCTGGCAAACGTCCACCTGGCTCCTTCGGAACGTGAGAGGGTGTCCGCCCTCGTCTCGTGCCTCTCTGGGAAAGCCCTGGAGTCGGCCAACGCCGTGTGGGGAGAGGGAGATGCGGCGTTGGACCATTTCGAGGAGTTCACCACCCGCCCGAGGGTAGAGCAGCAGGTGAGCGCCTCTTCCATCTGAGGCAGGGGACGAGGAGCGCCCCAGAGTTCACCCTGGAGTTTTGGACCCTGGACGCCGGCGCGGGATGGAACGACAGGGCCCTGATCGACCATTATCATTGCAGTTTGCGCGAGGACGTCCGCCGGGGGTTGACCTGCAGAGACACCAACCACACCTTCAACCAGCTGGTGGACCTGTCCATCCGGCTGGCTACCCGCGGACGTTCAGATCGGGATCTGCCGGTTCCATCCCCCCGCACCACCTCTCCGATACCCATGGAGCTGGGAGGTTCCGGAGGCACACCGGAGGAGGTTCCAGCTCGTGCACCATCTGTGGCCGCAGAGGTCACACTGACGGTTGGTGCTGGGTGGTTCCTCTGGGGATCGAGGCAGCAGGCAGGGCACTGTGGCGTCACCCCAGGTAAGCCCTCTGTTGCACATATGTTTTTGTATGTTACTTTTTCTGAGTTTTCCCTGCATTCCCAGCATAAGGCGCTCGTCGATTCAGGCACGGCTGGGAATTTTATAGATAGATGGATCGCCCATAGTTTAAGGATCCCCATTGTTCCCGTGGCTGTGCCCTTCCCCGTTCACACTTTAGATAGTCGACCATTAGGGTCAGGGTTGATTAGGGAGGCCACTGCTCCTCTGGGCATGGTGACGCAGGGGGCTCACAAGAAGAGAATTAGTCTCTTCCTCATTGACTCTCCTGCGTTTCCTGTGGTGCTAGGCCTACCCTGGTTAGCTTGTCATGACCCCACTGTTTCTTGGCAACGGAGGGCTCTCACGGGGTGGTCGTGAGAGTGCTCGGGGAGGTGTTTAGGGGTTTCCGTTGGTGCTACTACGGTGGAAAGTCCAGATCAGGTCTCCACCGTGTGCATTCCCCCTGAATATGCCAATTTGGCTCTCGCCTTCTCCWAAAAGAAGGCGACTCAATTACCACCCCATCGACGGGGCGATTGTGCGATTAATCTCCTAGTAGACGCTGCAKTTCCCAGGAGTCACGTGTATCCCCTCTCACAGGCGGAGACGGCGGCTATGGAAACATATGTCTCCGAATCCCTGCATCAGGGGTACATTCGGTCCTCCACTTCACCCGCCTCCTCGAGTTTCTTTTTTGTCAAGAAGAAGGAGGGAGGTCTGCGCCCGTGTATTGACTACCGAGGCCTGAATCAGATCACGGTGAGGTACAGGTACCCGCTACCTCTTATCGCCACAGCGATTGAGTCAATGCACGGGGCGCGCTTCTTCACCAAACTAGATCTCAGGACTGCTTACAACCTGGTGCGTATCCGGGAGGGAGACGAGTGGAAGACGGCGCTCAGTACGACCTCAGGGCATTATGAGTACCTCGTCATGCCGTACGGATTGATGAATGCTCCATCAGTCTTCCAAGCTTTTGTAGACAAGATTTTCAGGGACCTGCATGGGCAGGGTGTAGTGGTGTATATTGCTGACATTCTGATATACTCCGCTACACGCGCCGAGCATGTGTCCTTGGTGCGCAGGGTGCTTGGTCGACTGTTGGAGCATGACCTGTACGTCAAGGCTCAGAAATGCCTGTTCTTCCAACAGTCCGTCTCCTTCCTAGGGTACCGCATTTCCACCTCGGGGGTGGAGATGGAGAGTGACCGCATTTCAGCCGTGCGTAATTGGCCGACTCCCACCACGGTAAAGGAAGTGCAGCGGTTCCTCGGGTTTGCCAATTACTACCAGAGGTTTATCCGGGGTTTTGGTCAGGTAGCGGCTCCCATTACCTCACTGCTGAAGGGGGGCCGGTTTGTTTGCAGTGGTCGGCTGAGGTGGACAGGGCTTTTGGTCATCTGAGGGCTCTGTTTACCTCGGCTCCCATGCTAGCCCATCCGGAACCCTCTTTGGCATTCATATTGGAGGTGGACGCGTCCGAGGCTGGCATAGGAGCCGTGCTCTCTCAGCGCTCAGGTACGCCACTGAAGCTCCGCCCCTGTGCCTTCTTCTCGAAGAAGCTCAGCCCGGCAGAGCGAAACTATGACGTGGGGGATCGGGAGCTGTTGGCTGTGGTCAAGGCTTTGAAGGCGTGGAGACATTGGCTTGAGGGGGCTAAACACCCTTTTCTCATCTGGACTGACCACCGCAATCTGGAATACATCCGGGCAGCGAGGAGACTGAACCCTCGCCAGGCAAGGTGGCCCATGTTTTTCACCCGTTTTGTCTTTTCCCTTTCCTACAGACCAGGTTCCCAAAACATGAAGGCAGACGCACTGTCCCGAATGTATGACACAGAGGAGCGGCCCATGGATCCCACTCCCATACTCCCGGCCTCCTGCCTGGTGGCGCCGGTCGTGTGGGAGCTGGATGCGGACATTGAGCAGGCATTACGTGCAGCACTCCCCTCCAGTGTCCCGCAGGGCGTCTGCACGTGCCGTCTGCTGTCCATGACCGGTTGATCTATTGGGCCCACATGTCACCCTCCTCTGGGCATCCTGGGATCGGTCGGACGGTGCGCTGTTTGGTTGGGAAGTACTGGTGGCCTACCTTGGCCAAGGACGTGAGGGTTTATGTTTCCTCCTGCTCGGTGTGCGCCCAGTGTAAGGCTCCTAGGCACCTGCCCAGAGGGAAACTACACTCCTTACCCGTTCCACAGCGGCCTTGGTCGCACCTGTCGGTGGATTTTTTTACCGACCCCCCCCCCCCCACCCCCCTCACAGGGAAACACCACGACCCTGGTTGTTGTGGATCGGTTCTCTAAGTCCTGCCGTCTCCTCCCTCTGCCCGGTCTCCCTACGGCCCTACAGACTGTGGAGGCCTTGTTAAGGCACGTCTTCTGGCACTACGGGGTGCCTGAGGATATAGTGTCTGATCAAGGTCCCCAGTTCACTTCGAAGGTCTGGAAGGCATTCATGGAGAGTAATGGGCAGGTGGAGAGAGTTAACCAGGATGTGGGCAGGTTTCTGTGGTCGTATTGCCAGGGTCGGCCGGGGGAGTGGGCAGCGTTCGTGCCCTGGGCCGAGATGGCTCAGAACTCACTCCGCCACTCCTCCACTAACCTCTCCCCCTTCCAGTGCTTACTGGGGTACCAGCCGGTTCTGGCGCCTTGGCATCAGAGTCAGACCGAGGCTCCTGCGGTGGACGACTGGTTCAGGCGCGCGGAGGAGACATGGGACGCCGCCGTTAGTGAGTGCATGGTATTGTTGTTTCTGGGTCAGTAACATATTTTGAGTGGTGCCTTGTTAGAGGCTATATTTGTTGCACCCATTACTGAGAGTGCTGTAACAATTTAACTTGTGGTAATATTGCCCTATCAATTTAAAATGTAGGGGACAGATTGGAGTAGCAGAAAGTCTTAAAACTATGCTTGAGCATTTTGCTATGTCCTTTTGGTCTGTGTTGCACTGAAGTAGTGATATAAAATACCGACTATTTATTGATATGCTGTAATGTGTTACCTAGCAGTCAACCTGCTTGAACCAATTCCATAACAGGAATTTAATTACAGCGAAATACAAACCTCAATCCCCTCAATGAATTTCAATAACTTTTTTACAGTATAATACAGTCAATTATATGGTAGTGTACTGTGTCATTACACAGTACTTGTTTTGATATTGTATTTAGATAACTGTAGGTGTACTCCAAAATGAACTACAGTAACTTACTTGCCTTTAAGCTACCTGTAAATTACTGTCAAATTCATGGCAATCCCTAACAGTGTGCCAATAGCATAGTAATACAAAAAAAGACACTGGTTAGGCTGTTAGAGCTAAATGGTCGCTGCTGAGGTACTAGTTATACTAGGTTATACAAGGTTACAAGAGCTACTAAGAGATGATGTACTGTACTGGCAGATGAGATACAGGTACAGTACTGATTAGGAATAATTACTGTAAGAGTCTCACCCTCTAGTGTCTGCCTGAGATCCTGAAGCAGATGCAGCTACCCCAGGTACCCTTCGATTAATCACTGAAGCGAGACAATTAGCTATATTTCACCTCTGAAATGAGCTGATCAATAATGCAGCATGTTATTAAATTGTGTCTAAATGCCCTTCATCCGGAGGGCTGTCACTATAAATTGTCAAAATTAATAAGAAATTACTTACCCCGTGTGTGTGTGTGTGTGCCTTCGTGCATGTGTGTGTGGACGTGTTTAACTATACTTGTGGGGACAAGAATAATAAACAAACAAAAATTTGACRAACTGGGAACATTTTGTTAGTCCCCACAAGGTCAAATGCTATTTCTAGGGGTTTAGGGTTAAGGTTAGAATTAGTGCTAGGGTTAGAGTAAGTTTAGGGTTAAGGTTAGGTTTTGGGGTGAAAGTTATGATAAGGGTTAGAGTTAGGTTAGGGGTTAGGGAAAATAGGATTTTGAATGGGACTGAATTTTGTGTCCCCACAAGGTTAGTTGTAAAAGACTGTGTGTGTGTGTGTGTGTGTGTGTGTGTGTGTGCATGTCTCGGGCAATACAGACACTTAGAGTATCTGCATCCTCAAATCTGAACCTGTGTCTCAGCCAGCCCAACCGTCTAAGAGAGGTCAACCAATCAGGCGCAGCAGGTAAATAAATCAAATAGGGAAAAAGTGGAGGCGAGAGGAGGGAGCAGTAGAGAGAGCGAAAGGAAAAAGGATGAAGCAGGGCATTCACATTCACACTACAGCTAGATTTTCAATTATCTTACTTTTTACATTTTAATTTTATATTTTCTTTTCCTCCTCCCTCCACTCTCTTATTGTACCTCTGAGCTGATGGCCAGAGTGAGGGGAGGAGAGGAGTGAGATAATGAGAAAGAGATGTTAAATGAAGTGAGAGTGGGTTCCATCCTGTCTTTATGAGACTAATGGAATATTATCCACAAGTGTCTGCTAAAGAGAAAAGAACAAGGAAAGAAAGAGAAGGGGGGGTTAGAGGGGGTTATCGGGATTCCATATATTTCCATATATTTCTTGGTTTTGACAATTTCGTAGTCGTTTTCTTTGCTCTATGAAGTCTAGAATTAAAGCATTGGGTATTTTGGAAATGCATTGCAATCGATCTAAAGGTTGGGTAGACTGGTCAGTTTGCTTGTTACTGAAGTGCTCCGTCTTCCGTCTAGCTATCCTCTCCCAATAAATGAATGACATCCGCAAGGCTGTCTTTTTCATTGTTTCCTCTCCTTGGCTAGGGAGCCAAGCAGCTTGCCTTTATTTTAAGTTTGAACTATTGCACCTAAGGATGTCCACTCTCACTTGCAAATTCCAAAGCTAGTTTGACCTATGCACTAACATGGCTTTTCAGCATAAGGAGCTTGACTACTGCTAGATTACTGTAGCTTTATTGATATACTGTACTTGAAAAACAGATGTACTCACATTGGATGGGTTGATTAGGATTCAAACCTTCTCTCAAACAGCCTAATACATACTTTTAGAGTAGTTTTTTTTTCCCATTAATGAGGTTGATAATGTAAACATCATCCCATTCGACTCATTTAAACATTATGGTGAGATTTTCCCAGACACAGATTAAGCCTAGTCCTGGACTAAAAAGCAAGATCAATGGACAATATCCAGTCAAATTATTTATTGTCCAGGACTAGGTTTCATCTGTGTCCGCGAAACCGCTTCTTAACCCTACATTTGGCCTAACCTACTACATAAACCTACTCGGATGGGAAATGGACAAGGTAGTTGACAGTTTTTGAACATATTTTGAAGCTATACATGGTTTATGCTCCTGTTATAAACAATGGAGCAATGCAACCTTATATTTTGGGTTATGATAAGGTAAGACAGTTACGCTATGCTCTTGAGACATTTATAAGTTATAGTATTTAAAGCAGTGGTGGCACCACAGGTTCAAAAGTGGTGTGGCAAAATGTGTACATGTCTTATTGGGGCCTGGAGTTTTTCCTGATCTTATGACCTGGTCAGATAAAGCTCTGGGTCCTATTCGTAAGCTATGTCAAGGTCCAACGCTAACWATTTTTCTCACGGTCCCGGATATGGTGTAGTTTTTAATGGATTAGGGTCATTCAGGGCCTATAGGTTGGCATTAGGGATGCACGATAAAATGGAGAACATATCGGAATCGGAAGCTATTAGCTAAAAATGCCGACATCGGTATCGGCTGATATCTAGTTTAACACCCCGATGTGCAAAACCGATGTCAAAGCTGACGTGCATACCTATATTACGTATACTACCGTTCAAAACTTCGGGGTCACTTAGAAATGTCCTTGTTTTTGAAAGAAAATGACATTTTTCGTCCATTAAAATAACATCAAATTGTTCAGAAATACAGTATAGACATTGTTAAGGTTGTAAATGACTATTGTAGCTGTAAACGGCAGCTTTTTTTTATTTTATTGAATATCTACATAGGCGTACAGAGGCCCATTATCAGCAACCATCACTCCTGTGTTCCAATTGCTCATTGTGTTAGCTAATCCAAGTTTATCATTTTAAAAGGCTAATTGATCATTAGAAAACCTTTTTGCTATTATGTTAGCACAGCTGAAAGCTTTTGTTCTGATTAAAGACGCAATAAAACTGGCCTTCTATAGACTAGTTGAGTATCTAGAGCATCAGCATTTGTGGGTTCGATTACAGGCTCAAAATTGCCAGAAACAAATAGCTTTCTTCTGAAACTCGTTAGTCTATTCTTGTTCTGAGAATTGAAGGCTATTCCATGTGAGAAATTGCCAAGAAACTGCACACTACTCCCTTCACAGAACAGTGCAAACTGGCCCTAACCAGAATAGAAAGAGTGGGAGGCCCCGGTGCACAACTGAGCAAAAGGACAAGTACATTAGAGTGTTTAGTTTGAGAAACAGACGCCTCACAAGTCCTCAACTGGCAGCTTCATTAAATAGTAACCGCAAAACACCAGTCTCAACGTCAACAGTGAAGAGGCGACTCAGGAATGCTGTTGCAAAGAGTTGCAAAGAAAAAGCCATATCTCAGACTGGCCAATAAAAATAAAAGATTAAGATGGGAAAAAGAACACAGACATTGGACAGAGGACATCTGCCTAGAAAGCCAGCATCCCTGAGTCACCTCTTCACTGTTGACGTTGAGACTGGTGTTTTGCAGGTACTATTTAATGAAGCTGCCAGTTGAGGGCTTGATGGGTGCTTATTGGGGTTAAGTGGAGCTATTAGTGTTAATTGCTTTGCTCAAGGGCACATCGTCCGATTCTTCACTTTGGGGGTATCTGTTCTTTACTTGACTATTTATATTTTTGGCAACTTTTACTTCACTACATTCTGAAAGAAAATAATGTACTTTTTGCTCCATACATTTTCCCTGACACCCAAAGGTACTTGTTACATTTGGACAGTAAAATTGTCAAATTCCCACACTTATCAAGACAACATCCCTGGTCATCCCTACTGCATCTGATCTGGCAGACTCACTAAACACAAATGCTTTGTTTTTAAATTATGTCTGAGTGTTGGAGTGTGCCCCTGGCTATCCATAAAAAAATGATAATAATAACTGTGCCATCTGGTTTGCTTAATATAAGAAATTCTACTTTTACTTTTGATACTTAAGTATTTTTAAAACCAAATACTTCTAGATTTTAACTCAAGTATTATTTTACTGGGTGGCTTTTACTTGAGTCATTTTCTAGTTTACTTTTGAAAATCAGTTTCACTATCTTTAATTTTACCTAAGTATGACAATTTAGTACTTTTTCCACAACTGGATGGGTGCTTCTTTTTGCTCAGGACATCTTTCGTGTATTGTGGGAAAGTATCAACTTCTATTCTGCTCGAGTGCTCGGAAATATGTCATTCGCGGGAGCATAGTGGTGCTTGAATGAACGGCCAGTCATATTTCTCAAATACAAATAGCTCAACTTTTCTGCATGTAGTCTTCAATGGTTTTCAATGGTAGACTGCGACAGTGCAGGTAAATGTTCAACTAAGAATTGACCCGGTCGGTGCTGCTGCTTTCTTTGAAAGTGGAGAGAATTACAGTACTCGGCAAATGTGGCCTCCCCACATGTTTTCCGGTGGCTCTGATTTAAATGGTCAATCTGTGATTGCTTCATATTTAAAAACAATTTTTACTTTAGAATTATTTACACACACCCATTGATTCTTCAAGAATATACATTCTATAGTAAATGCCTCATGAGCTTATTAGACCAATTGTCATCCCCCATCAGAACCCCAAGCATTTACATGTTCAACTAAATTTTTGGTAAACAATTTTATTTTAAACAAACACTGTTTAAGCCTCTGAATATGGTTAAAATGTTAATTGTGTATCCATCGCTCTATCTATGAATTTGAGAGTGGTTACATTCAACCATACATATAGATTTGTGTGTATTAGGTAGTTGTTGGGGAAAAGTTAGATTACTTGTTAGATATTACAGCACTGTCGGAACTAGAAGCACAAGCATTTCGCTACCCTCGCATTAACACCTGCTAACCATGTGTATGTGACCAATAAAATTTGATTTGATTTTGATTTGACATGTTTCAACCAGAATATAATGAAAATGATTTGAAACAAAGAGTGGCATTTAGCTTGAAGCTCAGCTACAGTCGATGCTAACACCAATAGAGCAGATGACAAATATGGTGGCTAGCGAAGTAATTTTTCCTGCAAGCCACCTAGCTAGCTGGCTAACTTTAGTTTATCAACTGAAACCCATACTGCATATTGCTGACTAGCATACTATTGTGTTAAAAATATTTACGTTTGCTAACGTAGGTAGCTAGTTAGTCTACCTAGCTAAGTTAGCTAAACAACTACAGTTAGCCAAATATATGACAAAAATTTGAAAAGGTTATAGAATCGGAGATCTATTGTATCTCAATTCTCTCAATTCTCTTTTTAATCATAGATATGGCTACTAAACAAAAAGCTATAATGTTACTACCAGCCACCTAAACATAGGCTTACCATAAAACATTAGCACATGACTGGAGTTGGCTAGTTACTTATCCTGGCACCTGCTAACTTGTTACTATGTGCCAGGCCTCCCGTTTATAACTTATTAGCAAATGTGTAACATCAGCAACTCGGGAACGATCAAGTATAATATGTACTGAAAAAATATATAAATGCAACATGCAACAATTTCAAAGATTTTACTAAGTTACAGTTTATTTAAGGAAATCAGTCATTTGAAATAAATAAATTAGGTCCTAATCTATGAATATCATATGACTGGGAATACAGATTGGTATCATCTGTTGGTTACAGATACCTAAAAAAAATATATCCACCAATCAATATCTGGTGTGAACACCACGTGTCGCGCTGCATGAGGCAAATCTCCTTCGCATGGAGTTGATAAGGCTGTTGATTGTAGCCTGTGGAATGTTGACCCACTCCTTTTCAATGGCTGTGCAAAGTTGCTGGATATTGACGGGAACTGGAACACGCTGTCATACACGTCAATCCAGAGCATTCCAAACATGCTCAATGGGTGACGTCTGGTGAGTATGCAGGCCATAGACATTTTCAGCTTCCAGGAAATGTGTACAGATCCTTGCAACATGGGGCCATGCATTATAATGCTGAAACAGGAGGTTATGGCGGCAGATGAATGGCACGACAATGGGCCTCGGGATCTTGCCATTGTGCATTCAAATTGACATTGATTAAATGCAATGGTGTTCGTTGTTCGTAGTTTATGCCTGCCACCACCATGGGGCACTCTTCTCACAACCTTGGCATCAGCAAATCGCTCGCCCACACGACGCCTTACACGTGGTCTGCGTTGTGAGGCCGGTTGGACATACAACCAAATTCTCTAAAATGGCACTGGAGGTGGGTTATGATAGATCAGGTAACAGCTCTGTTGGACATTCCTGCAGTCGTCATGCCAATTGCAAYCTCCTTCAAAACTTGAGACATCTG
Source organism: Salvelinus sp. IW2-2015 (assembly GCF_002910315.2). Taxonomy (NCBI): domain Eukaryota; kingdom Metazoa; phylum Chordata; class Actinopteri; order Salmoniformes; family Salmonidae; genus Salvelinus; species Salvelinus sp. IW2-2015. The sequence continues at coordinate 23,230,835 of NC_036858.1, forward strand.
TGGCATTGTGTTGTTTGACAAAACTGCACATTTTAGAACTGCTTTGTATTGTCCCCAGTACAAGGTGCACCTGTGTAATGATAATGCTGTTCAATCAGCGTCCCGATATGCCACATCTGTTAGGTGGATGGATTATCTTGATAAATGAGAAATGCTCATTAACAGGGATGTAAACAAATTTGTACACAACATTTTTGAGAAATACAATTTTTGTGAGTATGGAACATTTCTGGGATATTTCAGTTCATCAAACATGGGACCAACACTTTACATGTTGTGTTTATATTTTTGTTCAGTGTATTATACAAATAAAGCGAATATTCAACATAGAAATGTTACCAAAAATTATTTACAGAAACTTGTTAGAAATGACAGTCATCCACGATTCACCAAATTATATTTTGAAATAGGAAGCAATGTACTTTAATAGGTTCTATTTTCAGTCTCCTCCATTTCCACTAACTGAAGTTAACTGTAAGGATTTTTTCCCTAATACTATTGTAAAAGTAACAGCTGTACAGAATGACTTGTGTGAAGGCCAAATTGCAATTAAAGCCTTTAGACCATGGCTGGATGGCATACCAGTTGAGGTAACTGAAACCTTTTTTGATCTACTCAAAGATCCACTATTAGCATATTTTAACCACTCCTAAAAATTGTATACTTTTAGGTACTCAGCAAGAAGGTCTGATTTCACTATTACTGAAACAGGACCCAATCTATCTATCTGTCTATCAATCTGTCCTTTTAAACTTCAGTGTTGTGATGCAAAAAATATTGGCAAAATGCATAGCACATAGAATTAAAAAGGTGCTGTCGGAAATTATTCATCCTGACCAGACATGTTTTTTAAATGGATGATACATTGAAGATAATATTTGTTCTTGTATTTATTATGGATCCCCATAAGCTGCTGCCAATTTCAAAAACATTACAATACATTCAGACTGCAAGTCACTGTAGTAGCAAACCACTGGCAGCATCGGGGTAAATCTGAATGTGAAAGATAACTCATTTTCACGCTTGTTTGTAATTAGCACTGCCAGACAGAACACCACACAGGCATGATGAGAAACATTCGTGAAAAACAAACATTTTGGAAAGAAATTGCCTAGAGAAATTCTGAGATTACTGTGTGTTTGTCGTTTGAAGTAAACAACGCCATCAACCAAGTTTGTGGGCATGTCCCATCTACCTGGCAGGTCGTTATCTACATTCACTATGAATGCTGGACTTGTTTATGACAAAAACACAATGTTGTTAATATAGTAATGACTATATGACGTGGCAGAGCCAGGGTGAAATTCCCCTTTAAGATGCTGCTAATGTCTCCAGTCATGGAGAGTAAAGTGTGGTAGAATTGCATCATATGTGTTTATAAAATTATATTATGGGGGGGGAACCCCAGCTACAGGAATTTTTTCTGAGCTACGAATGTGTTCAAAGAAAAGAGAAGAAACACATTACTTAATTTTTTTAGAACAGTGAGCCAGTTATATTATTAGCCAAACGTATGACTATCCAATCTACTCATCACATTAGGAATAGTACGCTGACTTACATTAGTCTGCAAATGCGATGATAGATGCATTTAAAGTTTTATCATAAAGGTGAATTTTTTCATGAAAAATATAGCTTCCCCAAACATAAAACCCACATGCCACCTATGTATTCCACCTCCAACGACACTCTCTATCGTGCTCAAATGTGTTTCTCTTTTTATCCCCCTCTACTCTCTTCATCTCCCCTTGTCCATGCTCTCTGGCCAGGCTGAGCGATGGGTGATTTTCTGGAGACACTCAGCCAAGCAAAATTATTCCACACTAACTGACAACAAGGGGAGCCACTGTGTGTACGTGTGTGCACGTATGCTCATGCTCATTTGTGTGTGTATGCACCGGCTTGCGTGTGTGCATGTCCATGTGTGTGCATGCTCCTGTGCGTGTATGCTAGAGTGTGTGTATTTACGACGTACATCGGCCTATTTGTGAGATGGGTTTCTATCAGCCGCGAGAGAGAAAGAAATAGCATCTTTATCTCTTCATTAGCCTCCTCCCACCTCCTGCCTGTCTCATCCTCTTCATTGCTGGCTGCCTCCCAAGAGCATCTCCTGTTTATTTAAGTGTAAAGGAAATCAAGTCCAGTCGCTCTATAGGGAATGGGGAAGAGAGAAACAGACAGGCCTATGGCTCAGGGTTGATCCCACTGGAAGAGGACAAGGACGGGCCAGCTGAATGGTGTCAGAACAGAAATTACAAGATAGTTATAATACTGTTATTGTATCAAATGGTTGTTTTATGCAACAGAAATAAGGGTTTTTAGAACACTCATCTGTGTGTGTGGACTGAAAGTGTGCCTCTGGGAGATTTAATGATGCTTTGGGTGATAAACCTAACAAGACCGCATTCCATAGCATGAGGTGTTTATGTTCTATAAGGTACCAGGGAGAGATGGCTCGGGGCCAGACCCTGGTTTCTACACAATTAGAACAGTCTTTACAGCAGATACTGTCTGATGTGAATTATTATTAACCTTGTGACCCATTCCATACATCTGTTGTTTGTCATGAACATCCAGGAGGATGGACTTTGCTATAAAATGCTGTGGCTCAAATCGGCTCGTTGGGCTCTCAACGAATCACCTACATTTAAAGAAATGTAAAAGTCTCTCATTTTGATTGCAATAATTCTACGACATTTTCTTTTCTCCAGAAACTCCTGAGCGCCCGTGCTGCTGTATAAAACTATGACTCTTATTCTGTGTCAGACACTCTGAGGAGAAGGGGCTAGAGAGTGGAGATGGAGGCTGTTCCTTCTCTCGCTCTTTCTCTCTCTCCCATTTCATAAAGCTCCTGACGAACAGTGCTGACGTTGCTTCCAAAGGCAGTTGGTAGTAGTGTAGTAGTGTAGTGAGTGTTGCAACTGAAGTCAGATGATTTTACGCGTTATGCGCTTCAGCACTCGGTGGTCACGTTCTGTGAGCTTGTGTGGCTTACCACTTTGCGGCTGAGCCATTGTTGCTCCTAGAAGTTTCCACTTCACAATAACAACACTTACAGTCGACTGGAGAAGGTCTAGCAGGGCAGAAATTTGACCAACTGACTTGTTGGAAAGGTGGCATCCTATGACGTTGCCACGTTGATAGTCACAGAGCTCTTCAGTAAGGTCATTATACAATGTTTGTCAATGGAGATTGCATGGCTGTGTGCTCGATTCTATACACCTGTCAGCAACAGGTGTGGCTGAAATAGCCAAATCTACTAATTTGAAGGTGTGTCCACATACTTTGTATATATAGTGTATGTCTCTCTTTTTCACATTCTACTCAACTTCTTCTTTTTCTTCAGAATAAAATGCAAATGAGAGCCGAGCTGATTATTATATAAACGGATGTTGCCTAGGGGGCTACACACTTTGGCTTTATTTATTTCATCATCTTTTCCTCCGCTTTCTATAAAACAAAGACTTTAATCAGTCCAGCACTTTGGTCTTATAAAGACATCAGGGAATCAGGGACAGTTTGTGTGTGTGAGAGAGTGAGTATATGTGTACGAAGGGAAGGGAAATGGGTGCATGTCTGTGTGTGCATGCTGGTGTGAAAGAGATGTGAGGGAGAGGCAGAGGGACCTGTGAGCTTCGTCAACCAATTTACCCTTATTAGTGTCATGTTAACGACTGCTGTGCATTGTTCAATTAGCTGAAGGTGCAGGCTGTACGTATATGAGCTCATGTCGTTAATCTGTTACGATGCATAGTACAATCACCTACAAAAGGAGTGTCTTTAGATTTGGGCTCGTATTCACTAAGGGCGCTTTCATACCCCTAATGATCTGGATTTTGGAGCGTTTGGTACCCTGATCCGCACTGTAAAGCATGCGTGAAACGCAAACGAACCCTGGCTGTAACGAATCCTGGACATGTGTGAGTAGCGGGTCCAAGACCCAGGAACAGAGTACCAGGTATTGTGACGCGGCAGCGTGAGTCGCGTAGAACTTTTTTGCCTGTTGTATACAATCTAGCTTGCTAACATCATGTAGAATGTCCGTCTTGCTAATCACACCCTGAAACTGTTATTTTCAGGTCTTGTGAAGGCAAAATGTATTCTGTAGAACTCTCACAAATGCTTCAGGAAACCGAACCAGGGTACCAAGTTTCATATGTGTAACGATCGTCTTGATGAGAATGAGCGGACCAAGGCGCAGCGGGTGATGAATACATAATGAATATTTATTAACAGAACGACGAAACACGAAAACTCTTTAACAAACTACAAAACAAATAAACGACGTAGACTGACCTAAAACATGAGAACTTACAAATACACAAAGAACGCACGAACAGGTACAGCCTACAAACAAACGCTACAGTCCCGTGTGGTACGAACATACATACAGACACGGAAGACAATCACCCACAAACAAACAGTGTGAAATAGCCTACCTATATATGATTCTCAATCAGAGGAAATGAATACCACCTGTCCCTGATTGAGAACCATATAAGGCTAACAGACAATGAACCTAAACATAGAAACACATAACATAGAATGCCCACCCCAACTCACGCCCTGACCAACTAAACACATAAAAAACAGGAACGTGACAATATGTGAAAAAGCCCTAAGTCTCAGAGTAGGAGTGCTGATTTAGGATCTGCTTTGCATTTTAGATCATAATAAATAAGATTACTTGGACTGGTTGCAAAACTTCGTGTAATTTACCAAAGTAAAGAAACTATGGAAATGAAAAAGCAATTTTGGAAATCTATGAAAACTTTCAGAATTGATACTTGAACGATCCCTAGACGGGGACCTGTCAACTCAGTCAAGTTTTGGTAAAGAGCTGAGGGATGGGAACCGGAGAAATGTAACCACTCTCAAATTCATAGACATCCATTAGATCACACTTATTTGTTTTATCAAACAATGTAAACAAACCAGTTACCACTGTTAAACTAAGCTCATGAGGCATTTATAAGTTATATGCTTCAAGAATAAATGGTTATTGTGAAGTGTGGCCAAGATGTCCATTCTAGTGGATTTAGGGCTTAAAGCATCAAGCGCCTCGAGTAGGAAGGAGTAGGGGTGTTGATTTAGGAGCAGTTTTGCCTTTTAGATCATTGCTCATAATCTGAGACGTTTGATACATACAGCCTCTAGACCCAGCCATTGGCCCTCTCCCACAGAGCTGTAGTGGCAATGCAGTGTCTCAGTATGGTGTCTAAGGCTGAGATACTTCTCAGCAAGACCTCTGGACTGAATAAAGAGCTCTGTCGCAAGGAGCCCCAGTGTGTCACTAAGACCATACTAAGGCAATCTCAACAGTTTCAAAAGGGATTCAGTCCACTCACGGGTGTTGTTCTTGAAAATTCTCTATGTAACCCTGTCATATATAACCCTCTCCTATTTCTCAGTCCATCTTTGTCTGTCCTTTATCCTGTAGTCTACAGTGCATCCCCTGGATCGCTCTTCTTTTTCTCTCTCAGTCCTATACACGCACACGCACATACACACACTCAGGGAATTACCCTGGGTACAGACTAAGAAGCAATACTGTACCGTATACGCACATAGGCTTCAACTAGGTGACGGGTACATGGACATCAACACATGGACAACGCACACATAAAACACACACACAAATGCATGCACACACACAAGAACACACACTCCTGACGCCTGTCTCCTGTGAGATGGTGTGCGCCGTGACCCTCAGAGCCTATGATTTCCCATTATTCCAACAATTGGAGAGGGTCACAGGTAATTCCTCAGAGGAGCATGTGTGTGTGTTCATCACCTGTCCTTAGGGACCACACACAAGCCCGTACGCACACACACACACACACACAACGAGACACGCAGGCGCACCAGGCATGCACGCACACACAGACACACAGGCACTCACAGACACACACACACACACACATGTACAAATACACAGACACAGACACGCACAAATGCACACATACACTCAGGGAATTATCCTGGGTACAGTCTAAAAAGCAATGTACCGAACATACTGTACTGTATACAGTCGTGGCCAAAGGTTTTGAGAATTACACAAATATGCTGCCTCAGTTTGTATGATGGTAATTTGCATATACTCCAGAATGTTATGAAGAGTGATCAGATAAATTGCAATTAACTGCAAAGTCCCTCTTTGCCATGCAAATTAACTGAATTCCCCAAAAACATTTCCACTGCATTTCAGCCCTGCCACAAAAGGACCAGCTGACATCATGTCAGTGATTCTCTCGTTAACACAGGTGTGAGTGTTGACGAGGACAAGGCTGGAGATCACTGTCATGCTGATTGAGTTCAAATAACATACTGGAAGCTTCAAAAGGAGGGTGGTGCTTGGCATCATTATTCTTCCTCTGTCAGCCATGGTTACCTGCAAGGAAACACGTGTCGTCATCATTGCTTTGCACAAAAAGGGCTTCACAGGCAAGGATATTGCTGCCAGTAAGATTGCACCTAAATCAACCATTTATCGGATCATCAAGAACTTCAAGGAGAGTGGTTCAATTGTTCTGAAGAAGGCTTCAGGGTGCCAAAGAAAGTCCAGCAAACGCCAGGGCCGTCTCCTAAAGTTGATTCAGCTGCGGGATTGGGGCACCACCAGTACAGAGCTTGCTCAGGAATGGCAGCAGGCAGGTGTGAGTGCATCTGCACGCACAGTGAGGCAAATACTTTTGGAGGATGGCCTGGTGTCAAGAAGGGCATCAAAGAAGCCACTTCTCTCCAGGAAAAACATCAGGGACAGACTGATATTCTGCAAAAGGTACAGGGATTGGACTGCTGAGGACTGGGGTAAAGTCATTTTCTCTGATGAATCCCCTTTCTGATTGTTTGGGGCATCTGGAAAAAGCTTGTCCGGAGAAGACAAGGTGAACGCTACCATCAGTCCTGTGTCATGCCAACAGTAAAGCATCCTGAGATCATTCATGTGTGGGGTTGCTTCTCGGCCAAGGGAGTGGGCTCACTCACAATTTTCCATAAGAACACAGCAATGAATAAAGAATGGTACCAACATATCCTCCGAGAGCAACTTTTCCCAACCATCCAGGAACAGTTTGGTGACAAACAATGCCTTTTCCAACATGATGGAGCACCTTGCCATAAGGCAAAAGTGATAACTAAGTGGCTCGGGGAACAAAACATTGATGTTTTGGGTCCATGGCCAATTGTACTGTTGAAAAACAAATAATAGTCCCACTAAGCCCAAACCAGATGGGGTGGCGTATCGCTGCAGAATGCTGTGCTAGCCATGCTGGTTAACTGTGCCTTGAAATCTAAATAAATCACAGACAGTGTCACCAGCAAATCACCCCCACACCATAAAACCTCCTCCTCCATGCTTTACGGTGGGAACCACACATGCGGAGATCATCCATTCACCCACACCGCATCTCACAAAGAAGCGGAGGTTGGAACAAAACACATTTGGGCTCCAGACCAAAGGACACATTTCCACTGGTCTAATGTCCATTGCTTGTGTTTCTTGGCCCAAGCAAGTCTCTTCTTCCTACTGGTGTCCTTTGGTAGTTGTTTCTTTGCAGCAATTTGACCATGAAGGCCTGATTCACACAGTCTACTCTGAACAGTTGATGTTGAGATGTGTCTGTTACTTGAACTCTGTGAAACATTTATTCGGGCTGCAATTTCTGAGTCTGGTAACTCTAATGAACTTATCCTCTGCAGCAGAGGGAACTCTGGGTCTTCCTTTCCTGTGGTGGTCCTCATGAGAGCCAGTTTCATCATAGCGCTTGATGGTTTTGCAAATGCACTTGAAGAAACTATCAAAGTTCATGAAATTTTCCGTATTGATTGACCATGTCTTAAAGTAATGATGGACTGTCGTTTCTCTTTGCTTATTTGAGCTGTTCTTTCCATAATGTGGACTTGGTCTTTCACCAAATAGGGATATCTTCTGTGTACCCCCCTACCTTGTCACAACACAACTGATTAGCTCAAACGCATTAAGAAGAAAATAAATTCCACAAATGCTTATTTGAAGAATCTCAAATATAAAATATATTTTGATTTGTTTAGCACTTTTTTGGTTACTACACGATTCAATGTGTGTTATTTCACAGTTTTGATGCCTTCACTATTATTCTACAATGTAGAAAATTMTAAAAAATWAAGAAAAACCCTTGAATGAGTAGGTGTTATAAAACTTTTGACCGGTAGTGTATAGATTAAAGATGAATTTGCCATTTGGATCACTTCAAAGTTATACAGATGAAGGTTTCACGAGTTATAAGTACAGCAGCTTTGTTTACAAATTGCATGTCAGAATTCTCCAGGTAATTATGACGCATAGGTCTATTGATAATTTTTTGGGCGCACATTCTATCTGTCCCTCTGATCCATTCACGACTATAGCAACACATCAACAATACATATGTAGCTATATAACTCTCTCAATACAAACAAGACTCATAAATGAGAGTTGAGTGATACAGAATAAACATGTAATTTAGCTGACAAATGCATGACCTAATGGTTAATAATATTAGCTCCTGGCTGTCAGTCTGTCTGTGGGCCTACCTGTCTGTGTCACAGCTGACAATACACAGGAGCGCAGATTTGAAAACACTGGTGGGTCTGTCTTTACAAAGTTGCTTTGATGTTGCTAGGTTGAGTTTCTGAATAAAAACTGGAATTGTGGGCAATTTTCATTTTTTTTATTCAGCAAGGGATTGAGAATATGTTCCTAGTGCAACACTTGCTAGTTGGACCATATTTCAGACTTCTCAGCACGATCAGTGCCAGCAGCATGATGGACACTATGGATGATAATCACAAAAGCCAGCTCTGTCTTCTGGTAAGTGAAGCAAGCTATCTAGCTAATTTAGCTGTCTAGAAAACAGATAGATCCACCCACACATTGCTTGCAAATGTGTATAGCCTACCAGTGGGTGATTAGCCTAAAGCCAAATAAATGTTCATGCACTTGCAAACTTTGCTGGAGTTGCTGTTGCAGCCTGGTCTCATAGACTAGACCTAACCTGGTAAATGTAGATCTGGTACTCAAAATTAGTATGGTTACTTAAGTACGGTGGTGGTTGGTCGGAGTGGATGGGTAGGCAGGCATATAAAGGCAGGCATATAACGCAAACGTTTACCAACCCAAAGGTTGTGAGTTCGAATATCATGATGGACAACATTTTAGCTAATTAGCAACTTTTCCACCACATTGCTACTTTGCAACTACTTAGCATATTAGCTAACCATTCCCCTAACCTTAACCCTTTTAGCTAACCATTCCCCTAACCTTAACCCTTTTAGCTAACCGATCCCCTTTGTAACATATCATAAATGTAGCAAATTTGTAACATATTGTATGTTTTGCAAATTCGTAACATAATACAAATTGTAATTCGTAACACCAACGGTATGTGGACACGTGCTATATATATGGAGTTGGTACCCCCTTTGCTGCTCTAACAGCCTTCACTCTTCTGGGAAGGCTTTCCACTAGATGTTGGAACATTGCTGCGGGGACTTGCTTCCATTCAGCCACGAGCATGGGTTTTGAGGTCAGGGCTCTGTGCAGGCCAGTCAAATTCTTCCGCACCAATCTCGACAAACCATTTCTGTATGCACCTTGCTTTGTGCACAGGGGTATTGCCATGCTGAAACAGGAAAGGGCCTTCTCCAAACTGTTGTCACAAAGTTGGAAGCACAGAATCGTCTAGAATGTAATTGTATGCTGTAGCGTTAAGATTTCCCTTCACTGGAACTAAGGGACCTAGCCTGAACCATTACAAACAGCCCCAGACCATTATTCCTCCTACACCAAACTTTACAGTTGGCACTATGCATTGGTGCAGGTAGCGTTCTCTTGGTATCTGCCAAACCAAGATTCGTCCATCGGATTGTCAGATGGTAAAGCGTGATTCATCACTCCAGAGAACGCATTTCCACTCCTCCAGAGTCCAATGGAGGCGAGCTTTACACCGTTCCAGCCAACGCTTGGCATTGTGCATGGTGATCTTAGGCTTGTTTGCAGCTGCTCGGCCATGGAAACACATTTTATGAAGCTCCCGACGAACAGTTATTGTGCTGACGTTGCTTCCAGAGGCAGTTTGGAAGTTGGTAGTGAGTGTTGCAACCAAGGATGCAATTTTTACGTGCTTCAGCACTCGCCGATCCTGTTCTGTGAGCTTGTGTGGCCTATCACTTCACGGCTGGCCCGTTGATGCTCCTAGACGTTTCCATTTCACAATAACAGCACTTACAGTTGACCGAGGCAGCTCTAGCAGTGCAGAAATTTGACAAACTGAATTGTTGGAAAGGTGGCATCCTAAGGTGGTGCCACTTTGAAAGTCACAGAGCTCTTCAGTAAGGCTATTCTACTGTCAATGTTTGTCTATTGAGATTGTGCTCTATTTTATACACGTCAGCAACGAGTATGGCGGAAATAGCCAAATCCACGAATTTGAATGGGTGTCCAACTTTTTTCCATGTAGTGTATCATATGAAATGGGTGATGGACATCCACAAATTAATACATACCCTACGAAATGTAACATATCATACTAAATGGAGTGTCCTGGATTTACATACAGAATAATACGAAATTCTCCTGAGACAGACAGCCAGCTAATTGTTTTCCTCTTCGAGGGGGAGTTTACTATTGCAAACGTTTGATGGCGAATTTATTAAACCTATAGTTGTTGAGGGCCGACTTTTCCATGCACGTGTTTGCACTGCAATAGATCAAGTAGATAATACTGCTATTGTTGCAGTAGGAGGCCTATATTGTTGAACTTGTCTATATCAATTAGAATGACATTTTACTGCTGTAACTTGTATAGCTGACTCCACTTGCAAATTAAAAATGTTATACAGTAGAGTAACCTACATGCTTTTTGTAGGCTACAAGCAACCGAGAACACAAGCTGTCTGATACTGACTGATCGACGGGTGGCTGGCCCAGCAGCTGCTTGAGAACTCTTAGATAGAGCACATTATGAGTTTGTTTACATTACATCTTGCCTGGGTTTGTTTTGTTGCCCTTACATTTTTGATATTTCATAATAGCTGGCTTTAACCTCACTAGGGTATGTGGGACGGTAACGTCCCACCTCATCAACAGCCAGTGAAACTGCAGGGCGCAAATTCAAAACAACAGAAATCCCATAATTAAAATTCCTCAAACATACAAGTATTTTACACCATTTTAAAGATACACTTGTTGTAAATCCAGCCACAGTCCGATTTCAAAAAGTATTTACGACGAAAGCACACCAAACGATTATGTTAGGTCAGAGCCAAGTCACAGAAAAACACAGCCATTTTTCCAGCCAAAGAGAGGTCACAAAAAGCAGAAATAGAGATAAAATGAATCACTAACCTTTGATGATCTTCATCAGATAACACTCATAGGACTTCATGTTACACAATACATGTATGTTTTGTTTGGTAAAGTTCATATTTATATCCGAAAATCAGAGTTTATTTTGGCCCGTTATGTTCAGTAGTTCCAAAACATCCGGTGATTAAGCAGAGAGCCACATCAATTTACAGAAATACTCATAATAAACATTGCTTAAAGATACAACTGTTATGCATGGAATTTTAGATCCACTTCTCCGTAATGCAACCGCTGTGTCAGATTTTTTTTTAAACTTTACGGAAAAAGCACACCATGCAATAATCTGAGTACAGCGCTCAGAGACCAACACAACCCAAACAGATATGTGTACCATGTTGTGTAGTCAACAGAAGTCAGAAATAGCATTATAAATATTCACTTACCTTTGATGATCTTCATCAGAATGCACTCCCAGGAATCCCAGTTCCACAATAAATGTTTGTTTTGTTCAATAATGTCCATCATTTATGTCCAAATACCTCCTTTTTGTTCGCGCGTTTAGCCCAGTAATCAAAATTCATGAGGTGCAGACGAAAAGTCAAAAAGTTCCGTTACAGTCCGTAGAAACATGTCAAACGATGTATAGAATCAATCTTTAGGATGTTTTTAACATAAATCTTCAATAATGTCCCAACCGGAGAATTCCTTTGTCTGTAGAATTGCAATGGAACGCAAGCTAACTCTCACATGAACGCGCATGGCCAGCTCGTGGCTCTCTGGCAGACCTCTAACTCATTCCCCTCTCATTCGCCCCCACTTCACAGTAGAAGCCTCAAACAAGGTTCTGAAGACTGTTGACATCTAGTGGAAGCCTTAGGAAGTGCAATATGACCTCATAGACACTGTGTGTTCGATAGGCAAAGAGTTGAAAAACTATAAACCTCAGATTTCTCAGGTTTTTGCCTGCCATATGAGTTCTGTTATACTCACAGACATCATTCAAACAGTTTTAGAAACTCCAGAGTGTTTTCTATCCAAAATCACTAAGTATATGCATATTCAAGCTTTCTTGGTTGAGTAGCAGGCAGGTTAATTTGGGCACGCTTTTCATCCAAAATTCCCAATGSTGCCCCCTACCCTAGTGAAGTTAATCGAAAGAATTACCTTGATGAATAAACCAGACATTGATTAATTTATTACATTTATTTATTTATTAAAAGCATATTGATTTATTGCATTTGTGTGGCCATCGATGGTATCCCATTGTGTGATTGTTGATCACCTGTAAAGAGGAAAAAAACAGAGTTTGAGTTGGAGCACTAACAATTGGTTTGGCACTGAAAGCTTTTGTTTTGCATCTCCCGTTATATACATTTATCTATTCATGCATTGAGTAATCAAAAGTTACAAGCGCAAGGTGATAATGTTAAAGAATTAACACGTTAAGGTGAATCAAAAGAAATGTGAATGGTTACCTTTTATTTCCTCGTTGATTGAAGAGGGTTATGTCTTGTTTCCTGATCAAAGTTTGACCATCAAACAGTGTGTATTGTTTTTCATTGTACGGGGTATGCAGAAGTTGCTAATTCTCAGGGTGGGGTACATGTACAGTGGGGAGAACAAGTATTTGATACACTGCCGATTTTGCAGGTTTTCCTACTTACAAAGCATGTAGAGGTCTGTAATTTTTATCATAGGTACACTTCAACTGTGAGAGACGGAATCTAAAACAAAAATCCCGAAAATCACATTGTATGATTTTTAAGTAATTAATTAGCATTTTATTGCAAAGTACATAAGTATTTTGATACATCGAGAAAAGCAGAACTTAATTATTTGGTACTGAATCCTTTGTTTGCAATTACAGAGATCATACGTTCCTGTAGTTCTTGACCAGGTTTGCACACACTGCAGCAGGGATTTTGGCCCACTCCTCCATACAGACCTTCTCCAGATCCTTCAGGTTTCGGGGCTGTCGCTGGGCAATACGGACTTTCAGCTCCCTCCAAAGATTTTCTATTGGGTTCAGGTCTGGAGACTGGCTAGGCCACTCCAGGACCTTGAGATACTTCTTACGAGCCACTCCTTAGTTGCCCTGGCTGTGTGTTTCTGGGTCGTTGTCATGTGGAAGACCCAGCCACGACCCATCATCAATGTCTTACTGAGGGAAGGAGGTTGTTGGCTAAATCTCGCAATACATGGCCCATCCATCTCCCTCAATACGGTGCAGTCGTCCTGTCCCTTTGCAGAAAAGCATCCCCAAAGAATGATGTTTCACCTCCATGCTTCACGGTTGGGATGGTGTTCTTGGGTTGTACTCATCCTTCTTCTTTCCAAACACGGCGAGTGGAGTTTAGACCAAAAAGCTCTATTTTTGAATCATCAGACCACATGACCTTCTCCCATTCCTCCTCTGGATCATCCAGATGGTCATTGGCAAACTTCAGACGGGCCTGGACATGCGCCTGCTTGAGCAGGGGGACCTTGTGTGCGCTGCAGGATTTTAATCCATGACGGCGTAGTGTGTTACTAATGGTTTTCTTTGAGACTGTGGTCCCAGCTCTCTTCAGGTCATTGACCAGGTCCTGCCGTGTAGTTCTGGGCTGATCTCACCTTCCTCATGATCATTGATGCCCCACGAGGTGAGATCTTGCATGGAGCCCCAGACCGAGGGTGATTGACCATCATCTTGAACTTCTTCTATTTTCTTCTATTTTCTAATAATTGCGCCAACAGTTGTTGCCTTCTCACCAAGCTGCTTGCCTATTGTCCTGTAGCCCATCCAGCCTTGTGCAGGTCTACAATTTTATCCTTGATGTCCTTACACAGCTCTCTGGTCTTTGCCATTGTGGAGAGGTTGGGGTCTGTTTGATTGAGTGTGTGGACAGGTGTCTTTTTATACAGGTAACGAGTTCAAACAGGGGCAGTTAATACAGGTAATGAGTGGAGAACAGGAGGGCTTCTTAAAGAAAAATAACAGGTCTGTGAGAGCCGGAATTCTTACTGGTTGGTAGGTGATCAAATACTTATGTCATGCAATAAAATGCAATGAATACTTAAAAATCATACAATGTGATTTTCTGGATTTTTTTTTTAGATTCCGTCTCTCACAGTTGAAGTGTACCTATGATAAAAATGACAGACCTCTACATGCTTTGTAAGTAGGAAAACCTGCAAAATCGGCAGTGTATCAAATACTTGTTCTCCCCACTGTACATACATTGTGAATGTTGAATGATCATTGTAAGATATGGCTGTCTACCATTGGCTGTTGCGTTATGGGTATATATGGGTATAAGGTATGGAATTTCTTTCTTTGAGAGACAGGGCAAGGTCAGCATGCTGCCGGGTTTTTCAGGCATGATTGAGCCTGGGTTTTCTTTTGAGTATTCTAATCTATGAGTTGATTCAGATACGTTTATCAGGCCTAACTTTTGTTCACCATCCAAGGTTTGTTATTTTGTTTGTACTGTATATAGTGTACAGTCACCGGCTATTTATCTTCACTGCAAATAAAAAGCCTCACTTTCGTCAAGAAAAACAGATCTTTATCGTATGCCTCCTCACTGTTACAGCATGGTCAACATCACAAACCCGTTCCCTCCAATCTTCTATGTCTCTCTCTGTTCCCTCCATTTCATTAGACTGGCAGTGGAGAAGCAGCTAGTATATCTCCATCAATCCTATATGTCAAATTAAATCAATCAAATCAAACTGACGGGCCATGACAAAGTCTGTCTCTTTGTTTCTCTCATGGCCGGCCCTAGCATTGTGAGGGCCCTAAGTGACTTTTGGTTGGGGGCCCAAACCCCGGGATCCGGGGTTACAGTATAAAATATATTTTATATTTTTTCAGGATCTGCACTGTTTATCAGAATGGTTTAGGCACATATGGGCAACACAGGTCAATTGTAACATGTAGGCCTACATTATATTCACTGTGTTTATGCAAGTTGTTAGGGAGACATTAAAGTCATCAGGTGTGCTATTAGCAATAAGCATTATCACCTGAAGCCACACTGATGCAGCATAATGGAAGAATAAAAAGGCTTACGCACGGGGTGCTCATATGCATACCCCATTGGGCTAATCATTTGCTAGATCCCAAACTCTAAACATGATATTGTTACTAGTTTGTAACATATTGTATATTTTAGATGGTGTCAGCATAAATTAATTTTCATTTATTTTGAAGTAGAATGTCTGTGTTTTCGTGACATTCTCACTCTCCTTCTACAAAATAATATCAAGAGGGGGCATGCCCCCGGCATATCTCCAGCAACCGGGACCCATCTAATCGTCCCTTTTTCAGGACCCTCTCTTTCAAAGATAATTCGTAAAAATCCAAATATCTTCATTGTAAAGGGTTTAAACACTGTTTCCCAAGGTTGTTCAATGAACCATAAACAATTAATGAACATGCACCTGTGGAACAGTCATTAACTTTTTAGAGATAGGGGCAGTATTCGGAAGTTTGGATGACTGAGGTGCCCAAAGTAAACTGCCTGTTACTCAGGCCCAGAAGCTAGGATATGCATATAATTGGTCGTATTGGATAGAAAACACTCAAAAGTTTCCAAAACTTTTAAAATAATGTCTGTGAGTATAACGAACTGATATAGCAGGTGAAAACCCGTGGAGAATCCATCCGGATTAAGCTAACCACTCATTATAATGGCTGTCTATGGGAATATCAATGGAATACCTCCCAGATTGCAGTTCCTAGGGCTTCCAGTAGATGTCACCAGTCTTTAGCAAGAGTTTCAGGCTTGTTTTTTGAAAAATGAGCTAGAATTTGTAGTTTTCTAAGTGGCTCCCATTTTGGCTGTAGTGTTGTGGCGTGTGTCGGTGAGGGCGCGCACTTTGTTATTTATCTCCGGTAATGAACATACTATTCTCCGTCTTAAAATGTATCATTTATTTACATATTAGGGTACCTGAGGATTGATTAGAAACATTGATTGACTTGTTTGGACAAAGGTTTTGGTAACTTTTGGGATTCATTTGTATGCATTTTGAACGAGGGAAACCGGTGGATTACTGAGTCAAGCGCGCCAACTAAACTGACTTTTTTGGGATATAAAGAAGGACTTTATTGAACAAAAGGACCATTTGTTATGTAGCTGGGATCCTTGGGATTTATTTTATCGCTATTTCTGACTTTCGTGACGCCTCTGCTTAGTTGGAAAATGTTTGTAATGCTTTTGTATGCGGGGCGCTGTCCTCAGATAATCGCATGGTGTGCTTTTGCCGTAAAGCCTTTATGAAATCTGACAAAGTGTCTGGATTAACAATAAGATAAGCTTTCAAACGATGTAAGACACTTGTATTTTCATGAATGTTTAATATTACGAATTTTGTATTTTGAATTTCGCGCTCTGCAATTTCACCGGATGTTGTCGAGGTGGGGCGTTAGCGGCATGCCTATCCCAAAGATGTTTTAAGACACTAACAGCTTACAGACGGTAGACAATTAAGGTCACAGTTATGAAAACTTAGGACACTAAAGAGGCCTTTCTACAGACTCTGAAAAACACCAAAAATAAAGATGCCCAGGATCCCTGTTCATCTGCGTGAATGTGCCTTAGGCATGCTGCAAGGAGGCATGAGGACTGCAAATGTGACCAGGGCAATAAATTGCAAAGTCGTACTGTGAGACGCCTAAGACAGAGCTACAGGGAGACAGGACAGACAGCTAATTGTCCTCGCAGTGGCAGACCACGATTAACAACAACACCTACAAAGGATTGGTACATCCGAACATCACACCTGCGGGACAGGTACAGGATGGCAACAACAACTGCCCGAGTTACACCAGGAACACACAATCCCTCCATCAGTGCTCAGACTGTCCTCAATAGTCTGAGAGAGGCTGGACTGAGGGCCTATAGGCCTGTTGTAAGGCAGATCCTCACCAGAAAGAATATCGCCCATGGGCACAAACCCACCGTCGCTGGACCAGACAGGACTGTGTTCTTCACTGACGAGTTGCGGTTTTGTCTCACCAAGGGTGATGGTCGGCTGAGTGTTACACCGAGGCCTGTACTCTGGAGCGGGATCGATTTGCAGGTAGAGGATCATGGTCTGGGGCGGTGTGTCACAGATCCTCACCAGAAATCGGACTGAGCTTGTTGTCATTGCAGGCAATCTTAACGCTGTGCGTTACAGGGAAGACATCCTCCTCCCTAATGTGGTACCCTTCCTGCATGCTCATCCTTACATGACCCTCCAGCATGACAATGCCACCAGCCATACTGCTCGTTCTGTGCGTGATTTCCTGCAAGACAGGAATGTCAGTGTTCTGCCATGGCCAGCGAAGAGCTCGGATCTCAATCCCATTGAGCAGTCTGGGACCTGTTGGATTGGAGGGAGAGGGCGAGGGCCATTCCCCTCAGAAATGTCCGGGAACTGCAGGTCAAGGTGCCTTGTGAGAATTTGTTGTCGAGTGGGTAACCGACACTACCATCCACACTATTGGCCAACGTGCAATCATTGGAAAATAAATGGATGATCTACGATTAAGACTATCCTTCCAACGGGACATAAAAAACGTAATATCTTATGAGTCGTTGCTGAACGAAGACACGGATATATAGAGCTGGCTGTGTTTTCCGTGCATCGGCATGACAGAGCAGATATGTCTGTTAAGACAAGGGGTGGGGTGTTGTCTATTTGTCATAACAGCTGGTGCGCAATGACTAATATTGAAGAAGTATTGAGGTATTGCTCGCCTGAGGTAGAGTACCTATGGCAACCGTTATGTTTGGGCTGTAGTGGAGTGGGATGAGAGTTTCAAGTTCCTTGGTGTCCACATCATCAACGAATATCATGGTCCAAACACACCAAGACAGCTATGAGAGGGCACGGCAAAACCTTTTCCCCTCAGGAGACTAAAAAGATTTGGCATGGGTCCCCAGATCCTGAAAAAGTTCACCAGCTGCACTATCGAGAGCATCCTGACCAGTTGTATCACGCCTGTTCTGGCGTCCAGGACCTACAGTTGAAGTCGAAGTTTACATACACCTTAGCCAAATACATTTAAACTCAGTTTTTCACAATTCCTGACATTTAACCCTAGTAAAATGTCCCTGTCTTAGGTCAGTTAGGATCAACACTTTATTTTAAGAATGTGAAATATCAGAATAATAGTAGAGAGAATGATTTATTTCAGCTTTTATATCTTTCATCACATTCCCAGTGGGTCAGAAGTTTACACACACTTAATTAGTATTGGTAGCATTGCCTTTAAATCGTTAACTTGGGTCAAATGTTTCAGGTAGCCTTACACAAGCTTCCCACAATAAGTTGGGTGGATTTTGGCTCATTCTTCCTGACAGAGCTGATGTAACTGGGTCAGGTTTGTAGGCCTCCTTGCTCACACACGTTTTTCTGTTCTGCACACAAATTGTTTATGGGATTGAGGTCAGGGCTTTGTGATGGCCACTCCAATACCTTGACATTGTTGTACTTAAGCCATTTTGCCACAATTTTGGAAGTATGCTTGGGTCATTGTGCATTTGGTAGACCCATTTATAAACAAGCTTTAACTTCCTGACTGATGTCTTGAGATGTTTCTTCAATATATTCACCAAATTGTCCTCCCTCATGACGCCATTTATTTTGAGAAGTGCACCAGTCCCTACTGCAGCAAAGCACCCCACAACATGATGCTGCCAGCCCCGTTCTTCACGGTTCGGATGGTTTATTTGGCTTGCAAGCCTCCCCCTTTTTCCTCCAAACATAACAATGGTCATTATGGCCAAACAGCTCTATTTTTTGTTGAATCAGACCAGAGGACATTTCTCAAAAAAGTATGATATTTGCCCCATGGCAGTTGCAAACCGTAGTCTGGCTTTTTATGGAGGTTTTGGAGCAGTGGCTTCTTCCTTGCTGAGCGGTCTTTCAGGTTATGTCATATAGGACTTGTTTTACTGTGAATATCGATACTGTTGCACCTGTTTCCTCCAGCATCTTCAAAAGGTCCTTTGCTGTTGTTCTGGGATTGATGTGCACTTTTCCACCAAAGTACGTTCATCTCTAGAGATAGAACGAGTCTCCTTCCTGAGCGGTATGACGGCTGCGTGGTCCCATGGTGTTTATACTTGCGTACTATTGTTTGTACAGATGGACGTGGTACCTTCAGGCATTTGGAAATTGCTCCCAAGGATGAACCAGACTTGTGAGGTCTACAAATGTTTTCTGAGGTCTTGGCTGATTTATTTCGATTTTCCCATGATTCAAGAAAATAAGCACTGAGTTTGAAGGTAGGCCTTGAAATACATAAACTAGCTATCAGAAGCTTCTAAAGCCATGACATAATTTTCTGGAATTTTCCAAGCTGTTTAAAGGCACAGTCAACTTAGTGTATGTAAACTTCTGACACACTGGAATTGTGATACAGTGAATTATTAAGTGAAATAATCTGTCTGTAAACAATTGTTGGAAAAATTACTTGTGTCATGCACAAAGTAGATGTCGTAACCGACTTGCCAAAACTATAGTTTGTTAACAAGAAATTTGTGGAGTGGTTGAAAAATGTGTTTTAATGACTCCAACCTAAGTGTATGTAAACTTCCGACTTCAACTGTACTAGGCGGTGTCAGAGGAAGGCCCAAAAAATGGTCAAAGACTCCAGTCACCCAAATCATAGACTGTTCTCTCTGCTACCGCATGGCAAGCAGTACCGGAGTGCCAAGTCTAGGTCCAAAACAGCTTCTACCCCCAAGCCATAAGACTGCTGAACAATCATTCAAATGGCCACCATTGTTGACACCGGTGAATATGTCAGGTGTCAGTAAAGTTTGGCAAAAAAGTAAAACTAAATTGTTGCTAGCAGCACAGTTTTAGTCGCCACTGATCTGAATAACATAAAAACAGCCTATCCAGCTCTGCTAGGGGGAGTAAAATGGTCAGAGTGAGCTGTTCTCTCATTTATGAGTAGTTAGCAAGCTTGTCAACATTAGCCAGTTAGCTTTGGTGCTGGACTGCTGTCGTTAGAACAGAACGCTCAGATCAACCCTACTCCTCGGCCAGAGAGTACACTGTGCACTCTGAACGCTACTTAAAGAGATGGGCGGAGCTAAAGCTTAACTTCTCTAGGGTAGGGGGCAGCATTTGGAATTTTGGATGAAATGCATGCCCAAATTAAACTGCCTGCTTCTCGGGCCCAGAAGATATGATATGCAAATAACTGGTACATTTGGATAGAAAACACTCTAAAGTTTCCAAAACTTAAAATAGTGTCTGTGAGTATAACAGAACTGATTTGGCAGGCGAAAACCTGAGAAAAATTCATTCAGGAAGACGTTTTTTTGGGGGTTGTGTAGTTTTCTATTCAATGCCATTACAGTATCCATTGACTTAGGACTCAAATTGCAGTTTCTATGCCTTCCACTAGATGTCAACAGTCTTTAGAAATTGTTTCAGGCTTGTATCCTGAAAAAAGTAAGATCAGTCTGAATGAGTGGATCCTAAAGTGTCACAGAGCTTTTTCATGCGCGAGACGGAGAGAGTGCGTTTCTTGTTTACCTTTTAAATTGACGACGTTATTGTCCGGTTGAAATATTATCGATTATTTAGGCTAAAAACAACCTGATGATTGAATATAGACATCGTTTGACATGTTTCTATGAACTTTACGGATACAATTTGGATTTTTTGTCTTCCTGTTTTGACTGCGTTTGAGCCTGTGGATTACTGAAGAAAACGCGCGAACAAAACTGAGGTTTTTGGATATAAAGAGACTTTATCGAACAAAAGGAACATTTATTGAGTAAATMAATGTCTGRTGAGTGCAACCATATGAAGATCATCAAAGGTAAGGGYTTAATTTTATCTCTATTTCTGACTTGTGTAACTSTTCTACTTGGCTGGTTACTGTTTGTAATGATTTGTCTYSTGGGCTATGTTCTCAAATAATCGTACGGTATGCTTTCGCCGTAAAGCATTTTTTAAATCTGACACCGTGGTTGGATTCACAAGAAGTTCATCTTTAAACCTATGTAAAATATGTTTTGTTTTCTGAATTTATATAATGAGTATTTCTGTATTTGAATTTGGCGCCCAGCAGTTTCACTGGCTGTTGAAGAGGTGGGACGCTAACGTCTCACATACCCAAGAGAGGTTAAGAGGGTGTGAACGATGCTGAATGGGTGTAGACAAACATTTTTTCAAAAGTGAGTTTACAAGTTTATCAACACTCAAAGGATAATTACCTGGTCATTGTTCCTCAACTGTATTGTATGACATTCCATTTTCTAGCTCTGAGTCCAAAGTAAAAAACACAATTTCAAATTTTGCTACATAGGATCGAGCCGGTGGGTCACAAATTACCTTGACTAACCTGTACCCCCGCACATGGACTAGGTACCGGTACCCCCTGTACATAGCCTCGTTACTGCTATTGTTATTTTTTACTTTAGTTRATTTTGTAAGTATTTTCTTAACTCAATTTTTTTTAACTGCATTTCACGGTAAGGTCTACACATGTATTCGGCGCATGTGACAAATAAATTCTGATCTGATTTGATTAAAACAAAATACTTTTTGACTTTTACTCAAGTAGTACTTTACTGGGTGGCTTTTGCTTTTAATTTAGTCATTTTCTATTAAAGTATCTTTACTTTTGCTCAAGTATGACAATTGAGTACTTTATCCACCACTGAATATTCATTAGTTGGACTCTCCTGAAAAAAGACAGTTACTAATACAACTGTTTCTGATGCCAGTGTGACTTGCCCAACATAAATTAAATCCCATCTCAAGCATATGGTTTGAAACCCCTCCACCTCTGACCATGTCTGTGTTTTACTCCTCTCCAATGTTTTCTCTTTCTCCCCTCTTCTCCATCACTCCTTTAACCCACCTTTTCTCTAAGCCAACTCCTGGGGGGAAAGGAGGCAAGCGAAGGAACGGGGAGAGGGGAGGCTGAGAGCACAACTCAATTATACATCAAAGCACTTATAGTCAGGGAGGGACACTAGGGAGGGAAGGGGACGAGGAGGGAAGGGGGGGAGGGGAGGGTAGAGGGGCTAAGTTGGTGTTAGGGAGGACGGTACTGTAGTAATAAGACTAACCAAAGGGCCTAGTGACCATTGAAGGAGACATCGCAGCTTGAAAAGAGGGTTCTGATACTGTAGGAAAAGTGCCAAAAATGTAAGAGATTTTGCTTGCATGTCAACCACACATGACTCCAAAACACAACTGGTAAATACACACGCACTCACGTGCGCACACACACACACACACACGCATGAACCATGTTGATGTACGGACGTGGACCAATATGTTTTCCCCACCAAATGGGATGACGCAGAAAAGACACAGCCACTAAACAGCTGATTGATTGAATTGACAACGGCTGGGAACATTTGCGGCAAACATTTGTCAACATTTGGGTTTATAATTGAGTGGTTAAACATCTGTTCCATCTGTTTTTTTTTCATGTTTGTCATGTCTGATGAGGATGGAGGTGATAATGATGGTGCTGGTGGTGTGTGTGTGAGTTTGTTATGACAAGGTTAGCTAAAACTTAACTAAACAGTAGTAGTGACAACAGTGGTAGTTACACAGCCCTGGTTACATTAACCAACACCTGCAATAATTACGGAATGTTCGTTAGTCCAGGGGTCCCAACTTTTTAACTTGGGGCCCCCCTTCCAGATTGGGGAACACCCCGTGCCCCCTCTGTGCACGTGCCACATCTATTTCTATGGGCACAAGCACTGATCATGACACAAACTGTTCACACCCCTCTTGTTGGTAGAGAATTTTGCAGGGCTTATTTCCTGCAATTCTACACATTTTGTCATGATGTGCAACTAACATTTTGCCGTTTTAAAGCACATTTTCTTGCAATTCTATCAATTTTGCCATGTCTAAGATGGTTCATGTGATATTTGAGTGACAGAAAAATTACAACAATATCTATAGTTTAAGAAACCTAAATATATATTTTTTAGCTGACATGGGCGAGTTGATCTGGACATTTCTGGCAAGTTATAAATAGCTTTCTAAGGTATGCAATGATTAACATGACAAGAGGAACTGATAATGCAATACCCAATTTCGAAATTGCACCTTGTGCATTCTACTATTACAACTTTCAAGATGAAGTTTAAAGCCGGACTTTCCTTTATATATTTATATATATATATATATATATATATGGCGCACCCCAACAGTTTGGGAACCATCTTAGTCCACTTAATTATTTTTCCCAGTTCTCTTAATTTCCACTGTTCCTAAAGTAAATGAGTCATGCACTGTAGGGCGTACCGTCATACCTCCAGAGAGCTCAGACTACAGTGGGTTGAGATTCAGCATTCACTGTGATCAAGACCAGAGAGACAGAGAGAGAGGCTATGGAAATTGGCAGCACACTGAAAAATTGTGATGAAGGCTAAGGCACGAAACGTGTTAGTTTTTAATCGATGAACAAGCTGTTTTAAACATTTTTTTTAATKAACTTCCAGTCCTCCACTGCCCTCCAAGAGTTGCTAAATTTCCTCTTCATTTCAATTTGGAACTCACGACCACCCATGGGGGGGGGAAAGAGAGAGAGCGAGCTCATTCCTCACTGAATTTCTCTCTCTGCCTTCCCCCTCTCATTGATGGTCACTCAGATGCCAGCCTGCCTCTCTGACAAAGACATTTTCACACACGCAAACAAGGTGCTCTTCATGCTCAGTGGGATAAAGTAAACGATGGAGAGCTAAAGAGCGGGAAAGGGTGATTTACCATTACAACTGGCAGCATACACACGCGCATGCGCGCCCACACACCTCCGAGTCTATACTTAAGATTCTTGAATGTCAGCAGACACATACACAGTTTGGAGAACCCTCTGGATTGGAAACGATGCACGAACAGTAAACTATTGTGCAATGATGGTAGTATTTGACATGTCACTCACTCAAATAGCCATTTTGGTCTGAAATGATTAATTAGGGACTGACTGGAACAAACACAAGGGTTGTGTGTAACTTAGTCCCAAAAACGTTTTATTTTACCTAATTTTAACATTCTGTCATGTTCAACTTCATAACAAAAACTAGTTTTTCCATCTCTAGAGGTTAAATAAATAAAGTAACAGAGTTGACAGTAACAGGTTTGACAATTTAAATCCCCATATGACAGGGGGATAGGAAGCTTGTTGTTTCAACAGGAAGGGGCAATTGAATGTTTTAACAATGCCGCTCAGTTTTCCACCACAAAACACTAGAAAATGTTTTTAAAAAAGTAGAACCAGCTCCCCTGCAATTACTCTATGATTTGACTATTAGATGTTAAATGTAAAAAAATAATAATAATTAAATAGGAATAGTTTTACCATATTAAAACTACAGTTCAGATCACGTAATAGGGTTGACCTTAAAATGAGGGACAGAGGTAAATTAATCAATAATCACTTACAATAAATAAACTTCAGAAAGGACTTTGWKAAAGCAACAAAATAACTAAGTCTTCACAATTTGAATTATTTTAACTTGGCTTCCGGAGGTTGGGTTGATGATGTGGCAGGTGGCAGCGTGGTAGGCACAGCTTGTCCCATAAATTAATCATAAAAACTGATGATTAGCTGATAACTGTGAAACAAACTTTCTGGATAATATAGAGAACCTTAAACTATTTAATTATCAGCATTTTGATATGCTCAAAAAATAATCTCATACATTGAAGCAAAGAAAGAAAATACCTTTCCTCGAACTCTGCGAACGAAACTGAAGGGAAGCCACCGTCTAAAATGTCAAACGTAACATTGGAGGGGGACGTTTTTATAACTACAGTGCCTTGCAAAAGTATTCATCCCCCTTGGCGTTTTTCCTTTTGTTGCATTACAATCTGTAATTTAAATAGATTTTTATTTAGATTTCATGTAATGGACATAAACAAAATAGTAATTGGTGAAGTGAAAAGAAAAAAATTACTTTTTCAACAAATAAAAAAATAAAAAAAATGAAACGTAAAGGTGGTGTGTGCATATATATTCACCCCTTTTGCTATGAAGTCCCTAAATAAGATATGGTGCATCCAATTACCTTCATAAGTCACATAATTAGATAAATAAAGTCCACCTGTGTGCAATCTAAGTGTCACATGATCTGTCACATGATCTCAGTATATACACACCTGTTCTGAAAGGCCCCAGAGTCTGCAACACAACTTAGCAAGGGGCACCACCAAGCAAGKGGGACCATGAAGACCAAGAAGCTCTCCAAACAGGTCAGGGACAAAGTTGTGGAGAACTACAGATCAGGGTTGGGTTATAAAAAAATATCCGAAACTTTGAACATCCCACAGAGCACCCTTAAATCTATTATAAAAAAATTGAAAGAATATGGCACCACAAAAAAACTGCCAAGAGAGGCCACCCACCAAAACTCACGGACCAGGCACGGAGGGCATTAATCAGAGAGGCAACAAAAGAGGCCAAAGAAAACCCTGAAGGAGC
The DNA here is from genome assembly GCF_002910315.2 of Salvelinus sp. IW2-2015. Lineage (NCBI taxonomy): Eukaryota > Metazoa > Chordata > Actinopteri > Salmoniformes > Salmonidae > Salvelinus > Salvelinus sp. IW2-2015. The sequence goes on from NC_036858.1 coordinate 23,256,613, forward strand.
TGCAAAGCTCCACAGCGGAGATTGGAGTATCTGTCCACAAAACAAGTCTAAGCCGTACACTCCACAGAGCTGGGCTTCACGGAAGATTGGGCAGAAAAAAAGTAATTGCTGACAGAAAGAATTAAGCAAACACGTTTGGTGTTCACCAAAAGGCATGTGGGAGACTCCCCAAACATATGGAAGAAGGTATTCTGGTCAGATGAGACTAAAATGTAGCTTTTTGCTATCAAGGAAAATGCTATGTCTGGCGCAAACCCAACATCTCTCATCACCCCAGGAACACGATTTCCCTGCCAATGTTTTTCATTGGCAGGGACTGAGAAACTGGTCAGAATTGAAGGAATGATGAATGGTGCTAAATACAGATGAATTCTGGAGGGAAACTTGTTTCAGTCTTCCAGAGATTTGAGACTGGGACGGAGGTTCACCGTCCAGCAGGACAATGACCCTAAGCATACTGCTAAAGCAACACTCAAGTGGTTTAAGGGGAAACATTTAAATGTCTTGGAATGGCTTAGTCAAAGCCCAGACATCAATCTAGAATTTGTGGTATGACTTAAAGATTGCGGTACACCAGCGGAACCCATCCAGCTGGAAGGAGCTGGAGCAGTTTTGTCTTGAAGAATGGGCAAAAATCCCAATGGCTAGATGTGCCAAGCCTATAGATACATACCCCAAGAGACTTGCATCTAATTGCTGCAAAAGGTGTCTCTACAAAGTATTGACTTTGGGGGTGAATAGTTTGTCTTATTTGTTTCACAAGAAAAAATATTTTGCATCTTCAAAGTGGTAGGCATGTTGTGTACATCAAATGATACAACCCCCCCAAAAATCTATTTTAATTCCAGGTTGTAAGGCAACACTGTATGTCTAAGTAAGATAAAGCATTGCTTACAAGCATGAGCGAGCAATTAAAACATATGGATCTATTGCCTGGGCAAACGGGGGAGGTTCAGGCCCTAAAAACAGGAATGGATTACAGTAATAAAATGGAAAAAATACGATAAGATAAAATAAGATATTGAAAACTACCGTGGTCTCCCTAAAATACACTACAGAGAGGCTACGATATGTTAATAAAACAATGAAAGCTGAATTACCTGGTCTAAAGTGCAGAAGTATGAAGAATAATATTGTTATAATGGAAATAAAGGAGGATGAATATGAACACTATCAGTCAACGGAGGAAAAATTCAAGGTATTCATGAAACACAATCTCAAGATGACGGACGAAGAGGTGGATACAATTGATTTTCAAAGGGCTCACCGTTTCGGGTGGCAGAGCGAAGGGAAGGCCCCGTCCGATCGTAGCTATGATAACTCACTACAAAATGAAAATGGTCTTGTTACATTAGGGTAGGGAACTGAAGAACACCCCATTCTCTATGAATGAACAATTTCCCCATAAAATAGTGGAGAGACAACGTGCCTTGTACCCCACTTTCAAAAGGCTCCGAGCAGAGAAGCAGAATGTTTGTCTAGTGGTCGAAAAATTGTATGTAAACAACCAAATGTTCAAGGACTCAAGGACTCGACTACCTCTTGCTGAAGTAGTCCCCGATACACATTTGCACCCCCTTACACAGTACAATCGTTTCCGGAAACTAGGTGTATGTCATGCATCACTACTCAACACCCGTTGAATATTGCCATGGTCAGTAAACGTTGGCAAAAAAGCGTAATTGCCAGCAGCACAGTTGCAGTCACAAACGCTCTGGATAACATAAAAACAGCCTAACCATCTCTGCTACGGCGAGTAGAATGGTCAGAGTGATCTGTTCTCTCATTTGTGTCTGGAAGTAGCTAGCAAGCTAGCCAACATTAGCAAGTTAGCTTGGGTGCCTGATTGCTGTTGTTAGCTCAGAACGTTCTGATCAACCCTACTCCTCGGCCAGAGCGTCCAGTGTGCACTCTGAACTCTCAAAGAGCGAAATGCTCTGAATTTATGAAGGGACAATCTGACAACGATCTGAGTTTAAGAATGCCCGGAGCACACTCTGGCACGCCAGATTAAATTAATGATCACACCCGTAGTATAAACCAGCCTTTATTCTTAAAATCTTTGGGTTGTTCAGTACATGGCCTCACATGCAAATTCTTAAAGATATGGGTGGGGCTAAAGCTTAAGAGGGTGTGAATGATGCTGAATGGGTGTAGACAAAGAAGAGCTCTCCAGTAGCTGTACCAAAACATTCAAAGGCCAATTTCTCAAAAGTGAGATTACAAGTTTATCAACTTTCAAAGCACAATTACTTTTCCATTGTTCTTCAACTGTAGTGTATGATATACCATGTTCTAGTTCTTAGTCTATACTTTTATCCAATGTAAAAAACACAATTTAAAATGTTGCTACTTAAGACCGAATCAAGCCGGTCGATCACAATTATGGATTCAGTTGTTTTCTACAAAAACATGTTGCTGCATGATGGACTTAAAAAAAAGAAAGTGTATTATTAAAAAAATATTCATGCAGAATGGAACTGTGGACCTAAAATAAGTTTGGACTTATGGGTATGATGAACCTATCCTTTTTTTAATTTCAGCAATATGGAACATTGGACTACATGGACTTAAAATCCAGTTTTGATTTAGGTGATGGCAAAGATGGGTAAGACCTTTTTCTTTTTGATTGTTTATTTATTTAATTTGAAGATTGCACAGTAGTACATTAGAAATACCAAGGTAGTTTTGTGTTTAATATGATACGGCCTAATTGTAGAGGTCAGGTATATTATGACTTAAAAGCCGTTATATAGTGCAGCCCTTGTTCACGGCTGTGAATCGGAACAATTAGCTTTTAAGACTAAATGTAATAAATATGAATAGATCTAATGTAGAGCAGGGATAAAGGATTATAGAATTAAAAACCTGCCTAGGTTCTCTAGTAAAGTAGGCCTATATGATCCTAAAATAATTGGTGTCATTATCCTTTGTGACAAACCTCTTCAAGATTAGGAGAGTTTGTCACAAATTAAGCGGGAAACCCTCACCAAAATCACCCCAGAAAGAGAGTTATTTCAAACAGGAGAGTACCTGTGTTTGTTTCTCCGTCCTGGTCAACCCAGGCCGCAGGCGATGTCAAGGATAGCAGGGTAGGGTACACAAATCGGGTTCTCGGTAGGTCTAGGTCCAAACGCCAACCGGTAAGTCCAAACAGTCCAACTCATACATGGTAAATCCAGCCGATATATATTGTCTCTTTCTCTATGGTTCACAGATCCTTCCCCTCCCTGGTTTGTCTTGACCCCTTATCTGTGGATCGGCCCTACCTTCTGAGTTTCCCTTGCTTCTGGGAATTGTTTTGGCAGTCGGCCATTTTGTGATCTGTAGTTCTGATCGGGGTAGTCATTTTAATGAGAGGGCAGAGCCTGTTTATTAGTTCTGCTCTCACAAATCTGCCATTTATCACTCGACACCCTTCTTTGCCACAGCTTTTACATTAAAAAAATACATCTCAATATAAAAAATGTAAAGGGAATATTTAATGTTTCGATACACACTGGCAAATGTATTAGGTTTTGTCAAAATTGTCTCTATTAGTGTGTGGCGGGCTGGTTAAAACTGGATAAACTGATTAAAGTTAACGGTAGAAACAACACAATAACTGGCTTATGGTAGCACTTCTCTATGCGAGAGGTATATTATATATGTCTACGTTATTTACGCTACATTTTATATTATTGATTCTAATGATATAGGCCTAGGTGTAAAATAGCCGGGGTGATAAAGAAACGACCCTGGAATAAAAACAAAATGTGTGTGAGTGGAGAGGTGTTTTTTTATTTGTATTTAAAAAATGTTTTACCTATATTTAACTAGGCAAGTCAGGTTTACAGGTTGACTCGCTCCTGATTGTCAGTACTGCATGTATTCTTGGCTATCGTGCCATGACTGTGTCAGGGTTAATTGTAAGTTAAATTTAGGCATTCCTTCATGGGTAGTGTGATGCTTAAGACCGCCAGAATCTATGTTCCTTTTTCTTAGAATAAAAAAGGATATAATGAGGACTACATTAAATATGTTTTGCATGTAATGGACATAAAGAACTGGTCCTGCGATATAGGTAATTTTCTCTTCATTTTTTCAAAAAGAAATTCAAAGAATTGGATCCAATGAACTGAGCAGGCTGGGCTGACATGCTTATAGCCTTGCTAGGACTTTCTAAATATGAGAATGAATTTATAATATTGTGCTATTATTATTTCTATTAATATGATCTATTATTGTTATTATTGATTTTTTTCTGACTGTTTTCCATGTTATTTGATTAGTTCTCTTATTAAAAAGCATCCTCATAGATATGCAATAGACCTATGGGGCTTTGAATGTGTTAGTGAAGGGTGGCAGTATGTAATTATGTTATCATGGGACTGCCCATATTTCCCTCTGGCCTACGTCATTTGGCGGCCAAGGGTTTGCCTTAGGACGCAAAGGTGCGTCATGAGTCAGGGAGATGGTCTGATAGTCTTAGTGACAACAGACCTAGACATGGGGGGAGGTTTTAGTGGGTGGAATATTAGGACAATTGGAGGTTTACAAAGTTGCAGCTACAGTATGCTTAACTGTGCAAATATTATGGTACAGCTAAATGGACACTTACAGACGTTGCTCAACTAAAAGTTGTGTGATCATGCTGCYGGACTTAGAGGTAAGTTGTGGTTTAGTACGGTACCCTGCGTCACTACTTCATTGCTCCAGACCAGCACAAGGGGGAGTTAGAGCACTGATTAGGCTTTTGGGTCCCAAGGCACTACTGTGACTCTAACTGACGACATAAACCAAAATAGAAACTGATAATTGTGCAGGACTTCAGTATTACTTACAAAAACTGGTGATACACTAAGGTTTTTATTCTAAGAGAAACCTAGACTCGATTAGGGTGTGGAAATGGTAGGATTATTTTGCTCTTACTTTAGTACTGTAGCCTACTCCTGACCAGCCACATTGTACAGTGCCTGAGTGGCGCAGTGGTCTAAGACACTGCATCACAGTGCAAGCTGTGTTGCTACAGATGCTGGTTCAATACCCATGCCATCCTCAACTGGGAGACCCATGAGATGACTGTAGGTTTATGGTTTCTCTCTCACTAAAAACAGATTTTTTTMMMMMMMGAAATAACAAACTGGCTTTATTTATAAGTAACAATGTCTCACCCCTTGTTCAAGAATGGCATTTTTCTCGCTAATTTTACTTTATTCGAAAATGAAATAATCTCCAAAATATTGTTCTTTTTTAAACAAACAATAATTATTAATTTAGGATTGTATAAATGCCCCTTGGATATTCTCACATATATATTGTTAACCCTGTTATTAGCAGGACAACATATATTGGTCATGGCTCCTGAGTGGCGCACAATGGGATGGGCTGCAGAGCCGCGCACAGAAGACGGACCTAGCCCATGGGGAAGGAAGGAGGTTTTCTCCAGTAGATTTTCCATTCCTCCTGAAAGCCCTAATCTGCAACTTAAATGAATAGAGTTCCTGGTCATGGTGCTACAGTATGTTGTTACAGCATAATCAAAGTGAGGACAATCGGCAATATGCTGTATACTTATGGCCTATTGTAAGCTGAAAGTCACACCTTTCCAGTACTCCTCAACCCGCCCCAAATTCCACCCTTATCACAGTTACCATTCAACAATGAGCTGTTTAGCTAAAAAAAAATGACATTGCGACTAAAGAGAACAGATGAAATGGACATTGTTTTCATCAAGCCAGCTTCTTTCTACGGTGCTACCCGTTCCAGGGTTAGGACCATAACCGCGAGAGGACTTGAAAATGAGCTGGAGCTAAGAGGATCACCAAAACTACAGGTAGTTTGGTTTCAGTGCATTTTCATAAACATATAATGTATATAGCCTYTCAATGTGTAGGCATACTGTGTAATAAAATTGATAATTAAATAAAGGTTAAATTTGTAAAAATTCTGTACTAAAAACGTGAGTGTGTTTTCTCAGAACATACAACCATGTCGACAACCATCAGTGGATAAAGGGCTGGACAACGGGCCGCACCAAAAAATGCATGGTTGCCAAGAAAGCAGTTAGTTAAGCTAATTCTTAAAATATGTATGCAGCATTTGTGTGTTGGAGTCACTTTTATTTCTTAAATGATCTACCATTTCTATCATAGGCCACTGTAATCGATGGGGGCGCAGGGCAGTACCATTCTGCTCATTTGATGAAGGTGCACAATGATCAGATTCAAACTTTCAAGACCGAGATCGAATCATTGAAGGCAGACAAGCAGGAAGAGAAACATTATCTGAGAGCAGAGATACGGGCGACAGCTGATGCATTGGTCCAGAGCCAGGTGGCATTGGCGGGGAGTCAGGRGAAAAATTACGTGTTGAAGAGGGCGAGGAACGAGATGGAGTTACAATCCATGCCAGGCACACCTGTGAGCTCTGGAAGTCCACCTCCGACAGGCAGACTCAACATACCTGGCGGGTTTGTCAGGTCGTGAGTTCACCCTGACATTTCCATTCCTCTTCTGACAACAGAACTTGACCAACTGCTCAACAGGCATAGCAAGGGCCGTCCGGACCGTTATGCTGTTCTGCTATTCCAAGGATGTGTTTACTACAGCATGTACTGTAGGCTATGTTTACTTGTACAGCGCCATTATGGCTATTAGCAGGGCTATTAGCAGAACAATAGACTTGCCTAGAAGGAGGAGGGTAGGGGGAGAATTCTATCGTCAAATGTATTTCTTAGGTTGGCTGTATCACAACCGGCCGTGATTGGTTGCAAATTTCAGTTTAATCCACCAGAAAAGACAGAACAAATAATACAACAAATATTGTGGTTCAACTCAAATATACTAATTGATAAAAAAAGTTTATCAATTGGAACCTTTACCATGTGGAAGGGGGAAAAAGTATCATTATTATTATTATTATTAACCCTGTTTTTCACAAGCGTGGCAGGCTGTAAATTCTGCAAACAACGTTTCTAGGTTGGGCTAATAGCAGGACAAAATACTGTATGTTGGTCATGGCTTCCGAGTGGCACAGTGGTCTAAGGCACTCCATCTCAGTGCAACAGTCCCTGGTTTGAATCCAGGCTGTATCACATCTGATTGGGAGTCCCATAGGGCGATGCACAATTGCCCAAGGGTCATCCGGGGTTAGGGGAGGTTTTGGCTGGCCGGGATGTCCTTCTCTTCCTTTAAAAACAGAAATAAGTATTTTGGCCTTCATAAATATTATTTTGGCCTTTATTCAGATTACAATCGCTCACWTTCATTTTTTGTTTTACAAAATCATCTCCAAAATATCATTATATATTGCCTACCCGCTGTGGATGACTATTTCAGCACCGTTTCGCGCTGCRCTGAGACAAGCATGGTGAAACAAATGTTAAATTATATTTGATGATATTCTTAAAATATATAAAACATATGTGTTGACAATTATAAGCAAGTGATGTCTGCTAAATAATGAAGTTGATGGCACAGTCATATAGCCTCGGCACCTACATAAATATGCGTGTGGGCGATCTCATGCAACCGAAAAATGTTGGATAAACCATATACTGTACAGTACTGTATTTCTTCATCAGCAACTTTATGCTTTCATTAACTTCTCTAGGGTAGGGGGCAGCATTCAGAATTTTGGATGAAAACCATGCCCAAATTAAACTGCCTGCTTCTCGGTATGCATATAACTGGTAGATTTGGATAGAAAACACTCTAAAGTTTCCAAAACTGTTAAAATAGTGTCTGTGAGTATAACAGAACTGATTTGGCAGGCGAAAACCTGAGAAAAATCCATTCGGGAAGTAGTTTTTTTTGTTGGTTTTCTAGTTTTCTATTCAATGCCATTACAGTATCCATTGACTTAGGACTCAAATTGCAGTTCCTGTGCCTTCCACTAGATGTCAACAGTGTTTAGAAATTGTTTCAGGCTTGTATTCTGAAAAATGAGGTGGTAAGAGCAGTCTGAATGAGTGGACCCTAAAGTGTCACAGAGCTTTTTCATGCGCGCGACCGAGAGAGTGCTTTGCTTGTTTACCTTTTATATTGACYACATTATTATCCGGTTGAAATATTAGTGATTATTTAGGCTAAAAACAACCTTGAGGCTTGAATATCAACATCGTTTGACATGTTTCTATGAACTTTACGGATACAATTTTGATTTTTTTGTCTGACTGTTTTGACTGCGTTTGAGCCTGTGGATTACTGAAGAAAACGCGCAAGCAAAACGGAGGATTTTGGATATAAAGAGACTTTATCGAACAAAAGGAACATTTATTGAGTAAATTAATGTCTGCTGAGTGCAACCATATGAAGATCATCAAAGGTAAGGGATTAACTTTATCTCTATTTCTGACTTGTGTAACTCTTCTACTTGGCTGGTTATTGTTTGTAATGATTTGTCTGCTGGGCTATGTTCTCAAATAATCGTAAGGTATGCTTTCGCCGTAAAGCATTTTTTAAATCTGACACCGTGGTTGGATTCACAAGAAGTTAATCTTTAAACCTATGTCAAATATGTTGTTTTCTGAATTTTTATAATGAGTATTTCTGTATTTGAATTTGGCGCCCAGCAGTTTCAATGGCTGTTGAAGAGGTGGGATGCTAACGTCTCACGTACCCAAGAGAGGTTAATAAAATAATGATACAAATACTCTTTCAAAAGGCAGATGTTTATTTCCTTATGGATCCATAACGAATTACTATGGGGATAAATATCACTGAATGACAGAAATATTGGAACAAAGTAGGCTAATGAAGGTAAACACATTTTTGCTGTTTCTGGAAAATATGTTTCTCTCCCTCTAAGAACATAAATAAATGTTTTGGCCTTGATTCAGATTACAATCGCTCACTTTCGTTTTTTTTTTAACAAAATGATCTCCAAAATATCGTTATATATTATCAAGTTGATGGCACAGTCATATAGCCCCGGCACAGCTGATTGACTCACTCATTCATGGCTTTGAGTCAAAATAAATAAGTACCAACATTCTTTCTGATAGCATTTTATAGAGAAATGTTTTGGTTATCCTGACCTGGACACCATGTACAGTATTATAATAGCCCATTATGGGCTGTTAGCAGGACAATATACCTTTACCAACACCTCTGTGTATTTTGATACTTTGTGGATGGGGCCCCCCGAGTGGCGCAGCGGTCTAAGACACTGCATCACAGTGCAAAATGCGTTGCTACAGATGCAGGTTTGACACCCGTGCCGGCCACCACCGGAAGACCCATATGTAATTATTGGCGGTCACGATATACTGTAGGCCTACCGTAGGAACATGAGTCTCACTAGTGTTGAGTAATGTGGTGTAGGTCTTATTTATTTAAAGAATATATTGAAGTTAGAAGCAATAGGATTTGAAGCAATAGCCTACCTGCTGTGGTCAACTATTTTAGCATTGTTTCGCGCTGCTCTGAGACAAGCATGGGGACTGGTCTTGAGATTTTTATTTTCACTGAATCTCCATTTGGATATTGGTTAGACTACAATAATACAATTAGGGTGTAGAAATGTTATGTGCTTAGTACTGTAGCCTACTCCTGACGTTGTACAGCACCACATTTTCAGTTTTTTCGTTTTTCGTTTTTCTTGGAATAGAAACACCAAAATATTAATCAAATTAATTACGCAACATTTCTTAAAATCAGTCCCGTATACTATGTTCTTACAAAAAAAGTTTTTAAATTCTCTACTACAGCCACGACTGAAGGCTTTCAAATGCTTCTCAAAGATGCCCTCTGGTGGTCAAACTAGCACTAAGTAGCTTTAATGGTAAAAATGMCTGACAAATAATGTGCCATAGAATTCTGCGGCATCGTGCAAGCTGTGCTGCAGTACGCTGCAACTTTTAAAGGACGAACCACTGTAATCATCATGGTGCTTTTTAAGGGTAAGTTTAGAAACATTGGAAATTAATTACTTACAAATCATACAATGTGATTTTCTGGATTTTTGTTTTAGATTCCGTCTCTCACAGTTGAAGTGTACCTATGATAAAAATRACAGACCTCTACATGCTTTGTAAGTAGGAAAACCTGCAAAATCGGCTGTGTATCAATTACTTGTTCTCCCCACTGTATGTAAATATGTTATTTCCATTTTTTTTTTTTATAAATTAGCAAACATTTCTACAAACTTGTTTTTGCTTTGTCATTATGGGCTATAGTGTGTAAATTGATGAGGGCAAAAACATTTAAGAATAAGGCTACAATGTAACAAAATGTGGAAAAAGTCAAGGGGTCTGAATACTTTCCGAATGCATTGTATAGCTGAACCAATATACATTCTCAAGTTGAATTGTATGTTCGCTCAACTTTGAATTTTAGATTGAGTGAATAAGTCCAACTATTAACAGATTGCATTAGTTTAGAAAATTATATGTTTTATGTTTATGTATCATAACATTAATTTACCAAACAATGTACATACAAAAACACAGGTATTGAAATAAACATTTTTTTTTATCAACCTGCAGTAGAGCATACTGGGAAATGTGATAATGATGGGTGTGGTAATGAGTGGTTTTGAGCAAAAATGGATTTGTAATTTTACTCAACAAGCTTGTTCAAATTCAGCTCACTTCAAGCAGAGTTTGTTGAGTAAACAAACTTTAACACATTAGCTCAAATGCATGTCCTTTTTAAGTCCACTCAACTCACTTATTAAGCAATTGGTTCCCACATTAAAAAATATTTCAGTTTTTTATAAAATACTCCAGTACTTACTATAGAATTCCATAGTATACTATAGTAAATACTACAGTAATGTCTGCAAAAACACTACCGTTTTTTTTTGTTACTATAGTAAATACTATAGTATTTCATTTGCACATACCATGCCCATTCCCCTGCCCCATATCCCAATTTGTGCAACTCATAAGTGAGAAACCTACATTCCAAGTATAGACCAGGTTATAAAAAAGAGCAGAAGCTTTGAACTGTCCATTCAGACCCCAGTCCTACGTACCTACAGGTTATAGACAATTTGCTATTTTAGTATTCCTCCAGTAGGATTCCTCAAGGAAAAAGCCTCTACTTCTATGTCAAAGATAATAAAACAAAAACACAATAGTACAGTAGTGTCCGCAAAACTCTACAGTACATACTACAATCTGCAAAAACACTACATTGATTACTAGTTTTATCCCTAATTTATTCCAGGTGTGCCGCACTACTATGGCTGACCTAGTAAAACAACACATTTTCATTTCTAAAAACATTGTTTATATATATATACTACAGTAGTTATACTATAGTTAACTGTAAATAATACAGTATTCATTTGTGTTTTTGAAGACTTTAGCACATAAGCTCAAATTATTGTCCTTTTAAAGTCCACTCAACTCACATGATAACACTGTGTAAGCAATTGGTTAAGTTGGCTTTTTCATAGTGCATAGACATAAGAAGACCAAATGTATAAGATGAAATAGGTATTACACATAGTAGACATCAAGATATCAAGTGTTGAGCATTAATCAATGCTCTCAGATATATGCATAGGGACAGATGGAGCGAGACCTCTAGACATTAATATATCGTAAGCCTTGAAAATAAAAGTTCTACCAAAACTAATCTCAACTATAGGGTGGATCTCATATTGACTACTTTCCATTCAACCTTCCTCCTCCTCCCTTCTCTCTCCATCTATTCCTCATTTACTCTCTCTTTCTCTATCCATCCTCTCTCTCTCTCTCTCTCCCCATCTCCCTCCCTCGCTCTATCCTTCCTTCCACCCTTCTCTCCGTGGCTCTTGGTATTAGTGTCACCCAGCCACTTCTCACTAACCACCCCATTCAATTTCATCCTTCGGAGACGATACAGAAACCATTATGCATAGAGCAAATCACAGTAATGTGTGTGTGTGTGTGTGTGTGTGTGTGTGTGTGTGTGCGTGCTATGGTATATGTGGTGGGAGTGTTTGATTGTTAAGGCAGTTATGATAACAACAGCACAAACCATTTCTTTATGCCGACATTAATTACTTAGTTTAACAGATTCTTAAATTAATTGGATTGTTTCAGAATGTCATTGCTTATAGGTCATATGTAAAATAATGGTTTTAATACAATGAATGTCATATGTGTATAATAACGTCAGGCAGGATAATGTGATACACAGAGGTGTACATTARTAGGGCTTGAAGTTATGCTTTCATAATAATTATAATTGTACAAAGAGAAAGAGAAAGGGACTAGATCACATGAATCTGATTTATACTTTATAGTGACACAGGGCACATCAAATAGTGGAAGTCCTCTGTTGTTCTGCCCAATCCAACATCAAGCTCTAAACATCTCATTCCCAGGCATAATGAACACTCTCTGATACGCTTTGCCAAACCAATCTGAGAGATCAGTGTGTGCGTACATGTGTCTGTCTGCCTGCCTGCCTTCCTGCCAACCATGCTCCCATCCCCAGCCCAACCCTCCAGCCATCCTTCGACCTCTTGTGATTTCAACATCATTGTGACATCAATGTAACATAAATGAAATATCAGCTCACATGGATGCTGTGGCAGTCAGTACAGTGCAGTATAGCTAGATGGATACTGCACAGGTATGATGACCTGACCACTCTCAAGCTTTGATCCTGTTTGACTTTCTATGGTCTATCATTGTTTAAGTAACTTGCGTCCTCCATAGAATAGAATGATTAAAACGGACATTCCCATTCAAGTCAATATTCCTTGATTACATTTACTGTAAATTCTGGTGGCCATATTGAGTGTACCCATATGCTAGTCATTATATTTCTATGGTGTGGCCTGTCCACCTCCAGCTAAAATGAAGACCGGTTTATAATAGCAGTCAATGTAAGAGCTATCAGCACCGTGAGGGATACTGAGATAGGGCTGATAGAAAATACAGAAATAGGCTGAGGACGGATTTCCCTTCACCCACTGCCTGACAGAATGGGGGGGAGAGAAAGTAAACAGATAAGCTCAATGTTAGCTATTTTTTATTTTTCTTTTATTTCAACTTTATTTAACCAGGTAGGCTAGTTGAGAACAAGTTCTCATTTGCAACTGCGACCTGGGCCAAGATAAAGCATAGCAGTGTGAACAGACAACAGAGTTACACATGGAGTAAACAATAAACAAGTCAATAACATGGTAGAAAAAAAGAGAATCTATATACAATGTGTGCAAAAGGCATGAGGTAGGCAATAAATGCGAATAATTACAATTTAGCAGATTAACACTGGAGTGATAAATCATCAGATGATCATGTGCAAGAAGAGATACTGGTGTGCAAAAGAGCAGAAAAGTAAATAAATAAAAGCAGTATGGGGGGTGAGGTAGGTAAATTGGGTGGGTAGTTTACAGATGGACTATGTACAGCTGCAGCGATCGGTTAGCTGCTCGGATAGCAGATTTTTAAAGTTGTTGAGGGAGATAAAAGTCTCCAACTTCAGAGATTTTTGCAATTCGTTCCAGTCGCAGGCAGCAGAGAACTGGAAGGAAAGGCGTCCAAATTAGGTTTTGGCTTTAGGGATGATCAGTGAGATACACCTGCTGGAGCGCGTGTGCGGGTGGGTGTAGCCATCGTGACCAGTGAACTGAGATAAGGCGGCACTTTACCTAGCATAGCCTTGTAGATGACCTGGAGCCAGTGGGTCTGACGACGAACATGTAGCGAGGGCCAGCCGACTAGGGCATACAGGTCGCAGTGGTGGGTCGTATAAGGTGCTTTAGTAACAAAGAATGGCACTGTGATAACTGCATCTAGTTTGCTGAGTAGAGTATTGGAAGCTATTTTGTAGATGACATCGCCGAAGTCGAGGATCGGTAGGATAGTCAGTTTTACTAGGGTAAGTTTGGCGGCGTGAGTGAAGGAGGCTTTGTTGCGGAATAGAAGCCGATTCTTGATTTGATTTTGGATTGGAGATGTTTGATATGAGTCTGGAAGAGAGTTTGCAGTCTAGCCAGACACTAGGTACTTATAGATGTCCACTATGCTAGGTCGGCAACGCCGTCAGGTGTGATGCTAGTGACGTGGCGTGGGGTGCAGGCAGCGAACGGTTGAAAAGCATGCATTTGGTTTTACTAGCGTTTAAGAGCAGTTGGAGGCCACGGAAGGAGTGTTGTATGGCATTGAAGCTCGTTTGGAGGTTAGATAGCACAGTGTCCAAGGAAGGGCCGGAAGTATATAGAATGGTGTCGTCTGCGTAGAGGTGGATCAGGGAATCGCCCGCAGCAAGAGCAACATCATTGATGTATACAGAGAAAAGAGTCGGCCCGAGAATTGAACCCTGTGGTACCCCATAGAAGACTGCCAGAGGACCGGACAAATGCCCTCCGATTTGACACACTGAACTCTGTCTGCAAAGTAGTTGGTGAACCAGGCAAGGCAGTCATTAGAAAAACCGAGGCTACTGAGTCTGCCGATAAGAATATGGTGATTGACAGAGTCGAAAGCCTTGGCCAGGTCGATGAAGACGGCTGCACAGTATGTCTTTTATCGATGGCGGTTATGATATCGTTTAGTACTTGAGCGTGGCTGAGGTGCACCCGTGACCGGCTCGGAAACCGGATTGCACAGCGGAGAAGGTACGGTGGGATTCGAGATGGTCAGTGATCTGTTTGTTGACTTGGCTTTCGAAGACCTTAGATAGGCAGGGCAGGATGGATATAGGTCTGTAACAGTTTGGGTCAAGGTGTTCCCCCTTTGAAGAGGGGGATGACCGCGGCAGCTTTCCAATCCTTGGGAATCTCAGATGATACGAAGGAGAGGTTGAACAGGCTGGTAATAGGGGGTGCGACAATGGGCGGACAGTTTCAGAAATAGGGGGTCCAGATTGTCAAGCCCAGCTGATGTGTATGGGTCCAGGTTTTCCAGCTCTTTCAGAACATCTGCTATCTGGATATGGGTAAAGGAGAAGCTGGGGAGGCTTGGGCGAGTAGCAGCGGGGGGGGCGGGGCTGTTGGCCAAGGTTGGAGTCGCCAGGAGGAAGGCATGGCCAGCCATTGAGAAATGTTTGTTGAAGTTTTAGATTATCACGGACTTATCAGTGGTGACCGTGTTACCTAGCCTCAGTGCAGTGGGCAGCTGGGAGGAGGTGCTCTTGTTTTCCATGGACTTTACAGTATCCCAGAATTTTTTGGAGTTAGAGCTACAGGATGCAAATTTCTGCTTGAAAAAGCTGGCCTTTGCTTTCCTGACTGACTGCGTGTATTGGTTCCTGACTTCCCTGAACAGTTGCATATCGCGGGGGCTCTTCGATGCTATTGCAGTTCGCCACAGGATGTTTTTGTGCTGGTCGAGGGCAGTCAGGTCTGGAGTGAACCAAGGGCTATATCTGTTCTTGGTTCTGCATTTTTTGAACGGAGCATGCTTGTCTAATATGGTGAGGAAGTAACTTTTTAAAGAATGACAGGCATCCTCAACTGACGGGATGAGGTCAATATCCTTCCAGGGTACCCGGGCCAGGTCGATTAGAAAGGCCTGCTCGCAGAAGTGTTTTAGGGAGCGTTTGACAGTGATGAGGGGTGGTCGTTTGACCGGGGACCCGTGGCGGATACAGGCAATGAGGCAGTGATCGCTGAGATCTTGATTGAAGACAGCAGAGGTGTATTTGGAGGGCAGGTTGGTCAGGATAATGTCTATTAGGGTGCCCATGTTTACGGATTTAGGGTTGTACCTGGTGGGTTCCTTGATGATTTGTGTGAGATTGAGGGCATCAAGCTTGGATTGTAGGACTGCCGGGGTGTTAAGCAATCCCAGTTTAGGTCACCTAACAGAACAAACTCTGAAGCTAGATGGGGAGCGATCAATTCACAGATGGTGTCCAGGGCCAGCTGGGAGCTGAGGGGGGTCGGTAGCAGGCGGCACACAGTGAGAGACTTATTTCTGGAGAGATTAATTTTTAAAATTAGAAGTTCGAACTGTTTGGGCATAGACCTGGAAAGTATGACAGAACTTTGCAGGCTATCTCTGCAGTAGATTGCAACTCCTCCCCCTTTGGCAGTTCTATCTTGACGGAAAGTGTTATGTTGGGTATGGAAATCCAGAATTTTTGGTGGCCTTCCTAAGCCAGGATTCGGACACGGCAAGGACATCAGGGTTGGCAGAGTGTGCTAAAGCGGTGAGTAAGGCAAACTTAGGAGGAGGTTCTGATGTTGACATGCATGAGGCCAAGGCTTTTTCGTTCACAGAAGTCAACAAATGAGGGTGACTGGGGACATGCAGGGCTGGGTTTACTCCAATCACCCGAGGAACAGAGGAGTAGTAGGATGAGGGTGCGGCTAAAGCTATAAAATGGTCGCTAGAGGTCTGGGGACAAAGAATACTTTATGGCGGTGAATGCATTGTAAGACATGGTAGGAGGGTGGAGGGAGGTATGGGCATCGGCTGTACACAGAGTGGTCGAGACAATGGTCGTAGAGCGTGGCAGTGCAGATAGCGATGTTCTGGATGTGAGACATATGGGGCACGGGTACAGGAGAGCAGGATGGGTGATGATAAGAGAGGTTGTATCTCTGGACATGCTGGTCTCAATGGGTGAGGTCACGCATGTGTGGGGGTGGGACAAAGGAGGTATCAGAGGTACGGAAGTGGACTACGGGGTCCATTGCAAACCAAAACAATGATAATGATAACTAGCCTGAACAACAGTATGCAAGGCATATTGATATTTGAGAGAGACATACAATAAGGCATAAAGTGATTGCAGGTCTTGATTGGGAGAGCTAGCTAAACAACAGGTAAGATAACAGCAGCAATAACAGGGTGCTAGTCTAACACAGCAACAACAGGTAAAAATGGCGACGACTAGGCAGAGAGGGTCGGATTAACTAACACACAGATCCTGAGTTAAAGCACAGAGCCGACAGATAAAACACAAATAAACAGAATGGAGTACGTGAATTATGGACAGTCAAGCAGGCATCAGCTATGTAGCCAAGTGATCATAGTGTCCAGGGGGCAGCCGTAGATGGAGCAGGGAGGCCTCCACTAAGCTAGCACGCGGCGTTTAAAGTTAGTAGCCCGGGGGGTGGTCTGCTCAGACGGGAGGGGTTCTGCTCAGACGGAGGCCGGTTGAGGAAGACGCGGGTGGGGTATTCGTCTGCAGACCAGACGTGGTCGTGTCGACAGAGAATCCAAGCCGGATGGCGATGGCGAAAGAGAGGTTGTGAATTGTAGAATTGTGTTTTGCTAACTGGTGCTAGCTTGTGGCGTGGCGCTAGCTGCAAGCTAGCTGTGAGGATCAGAAGTAGTGGCTCAGGGATTACGGCAGGAATCCGGCGTTGTTGTCGAGAGACAGTCCGATGCTGGTAAATTGGTGAGTAATATCCAGGCTAATAACAGGGCTGGTGTCTGTGCAGAAGGTAAAAGCTGCTAGCAGCGGCAAAAAATGGCTAAATTAGCTTGTAGCTGATTTAGACCAGTTGTGATGGATTGGCAGGGCTCTGTGTCGGCAAAAAAAGGCTGCTATCCAGCAGTGCAGTGGATGCCTGCTTGTCTGTCTGTCTGTTTGCCAATATATTCAATCCATCTGTATAGTGCATTTCAGGGCCAGACTTGGCATGGCTGTACTATCTCCCTCTGCATCACTGTTGCCTTATCTGTGTTCCATATTCTACAACACCGTGTGTCTACGGGACGATAAATAAATAGTTGATGAGTTATGGCATTGATAAAATAAGCAGAGCGAGATATAGTACATAAAAGGTAGACGTTTTTTTTGGTTTGTGTGTATGTGTGTGAGCGCGTGCCTGTCTGTCTGTCCATGCATTCATCACTCTGTATGTTCATTACTCCATCTGTCTGTCTGTCTATACAGTATAAGTCATGAATGGGAGAGAGTGGAATTCAAAGAAAGAAAGAGGGGAAGTCAGAGAAAGAAAGAAAAAAGAAAAACACAGAGCAGGAGAAAGAGTGTGTTTGTGGGATCGGGGTGGGTCTGGGGTGAGCAGCAGGACACAGAAAACACTGGGTGAGTTTCAGAAAAGTCATTAGTAGTGGCATTTGATGGTGGCGGCGTGTCAATGACACAGAGACTAGCTCGCAGTGGGAGAGGGTTTAGGGGCCAGGAAGCATGGGAGTAAAGGCTGGGGGAGTGGATTGGGACTCCCTGGGGCGACTGGTGTTATCAAAAACTGTTCAGCTAGTGAGTTATACATACAGACAAAAGCACACAATAAAGCATGCACACACACAGACGGACAGACGGACAGACACACACAGACTACATTTCAAATATACATGTCTAATGTACATTGTACTTTAAAGTGTGTTATGCTAGATTTAGATCAAGAATCATAGGACTGAAAGACAGTATTATCACCTTTCTTGGGCTCATACCAAATAGTAAACTAATAGGGATACAACTTACTCTAAAATGTGAAAAACAAAAAAACACAGTATGCACCACCCCTGCACTATTACCACCATTACATTAAATGGGGAATTTGGATGAGGCCCATCTGTTGTTTTAGTCAAACATTGTGTTTGGGTAATAGTCTCTGAATGTGTCCCAAACGGCACCTTATGTCCTATATAGTGCACTTCTTTTGACCAGAGCCCTATGGGATGATATGATGGGCCCTAATCAAAAGTAGTGTACTAAATAGGGAACAGGGTGCCATTTGAGACACAACATTGTCTCATTTACATTTTAGTCATTTAGCAGACACTCTTATCCAGAGCGACGCACAGTTATCTCGGTCTCCACACACTGTGCCATGGCTGGTTGCTGTAAATCTGTCCAGCTCATTAGCGCTGACACAGGGAATGCRAGCAGCCCACCTGCTCCCCTTCACCCTCTTTATAGCACCACAAATTAAACCCACAATTACAGTACGCATGCCAGCGCTCGCACGCACACACTCCTCTTTTACAACTCTTCAATTTACACACACTCCTCTTCTCTATACCTTCTCAATTACACACACTCCTCTCGTCTTTACTACTCTACACCTACCCATCCACAGGTCTTTGGATTCTGTATTCCTGTTTTATCTCACGTTCCCACTCCCTCTTCCAGCTCTTTCCCATTCCTTCCACTGTTACTTTTTTCCTCCATGTCCTTRTCTCTGTCTCTGTATATGTATCTCTCTACATACCACATCTCTCTCTTTCTCACTCCCATCTCTTTCCACTCCTTTCTGTTATTTTTCCTCTCCGTCAAACTAGTTCCATCTCTGTCCATCCCCATCCTTCTCTGCCTGTCTGTTTTTCTCTGCAGTCAACTTCAGGAACTAGCTTATCGTCTCAGAGTTGCTGATGGAAGTCATAATCTGTGATTGGCCGGCTACTGTGGCACATACGGAGAGTGACAGGTTGATGGAGTGATGTCGCAGCGTATTTGCTTTGCCCAACGGAGGTCACCGGAAGTCACAGAGGTAATGAGGCCATAAAAATGCGGAGGACAGAAAGTTGTTGGAGGAGGAAGGGGATGAGAGGGAGGGAGGGGATGGAGGAAACAAGATAGAACAGGGAACGAAGTCACAACACCCTCACTGCATCATCTCGTCCTCGGCTCCCCCATGGCTTAGCACTGAGTATTCTGTGAGCTACAGCTGGTGCCCGGAGTACATGTATCATACACAAACATGGCCTGAGATAATGTTAAAATTATTTGATGAAGTTCATGAATTGCCTGGCTGGGACAGTAGAAATGTGAAAAGAACAGTGGAAACACTTATGGATGCATAGTGACACTTTAGTAAACAGGCATTTGCCATYGTTTATCATGAAATAAATCATGGCTTGGAACATGATTTTAGGCAATCAGCATCCAAGACCGGAACAGTCTAATCAAAATGTTATAAATGCTGTACCTACAGCAAGGACAACCTGCCTTGCCTGCCCTAAAGGCCTCTATCTATTCAAAGGTATAGTTGCAGCAATTTGTGGGCTCCCGAGTGGCGCAGTGGTCTAAAGCACTGTATCTCAGTGCAAGAGGCGTCACTACAATCCCTGATTCATATCCAGGCTGTATAACATCTGGCTGTGATTGGGAGTCCCATAGGGCGGCACACAATTGGCCCAGCGTTGTCCGGGGTAGGCCGTCATTGTAAATAAGAATTTGTTGTTAACTGATTTGCCTAATTAAATAAAGGTTAAAATAAAAAATGTAACCTTAGCAGCTCTTTGTAACTAGAACCCTGAGATAACCTCAAATAATGCAGAGAAAACCCTGATAGAACCCTCAGACAATCCTGAGAGAACCTTGAAAAAACACAGAGAGAAACCTGAGACAACTCTCCACTCATAGGAGGTAAAGAGGGCAGGCAACACAGCCCCCTCTTTCTCTGAATTTATTTGCTTGACTTTATGGATTGAAGAGGGGGAAAATCCCAGTGGCTTTGAAGATTTGGAGAAGACTGGGGATAGGCTATGCACTCAATATAAACACAACACGATATGTGTGTGTGCGTGGCTGAGATAGATTTCAGCCTCTGTTTGAAGTTCCAGACTCCAACATTCTACTCTACTCTGGCAATTACTTCATATCAACAATCAGATGGGGGAGAGGGCAAAAAGAAGGGAGGGGGGAGAGAGGGAGGGAGAGAGGGGGATAAAGAGAGAGAGAGAAGGGAGGTGAGACTGCCCCCCATCCTCTCCTCTTTCGGACCAGAGTGAGGGAAACTGTAAGAGAGAGATAAATAGAGACTAAAAGAGGGAGAGGGAGAGAATGAGAGMTGGGAGAGAGAGACTGAAATAGGAGGGAGAGACTTAGTGGAGGTAGTAGCCTGAGAGAGAGAAAGAAAAGCTGTAGTGGGAGAGATTGAGGACCACTGCAGAGGGAGAGTTTTTTTTATATTTGTATGGCAATTTGGATGACTTTCTCCAAATATGAGAAAGAAGAGGACTCCCAAACCAGTGGTTGGTTATCATGCAGGTCAACAGCCATTTGCAGGGCCAACTTGTTGTAAGGTTGCATGTCTGATAAGTCAACCAATTATGCAGAGACATTGACTCAAAGATTCTCACTGTCTGTGTATTATATCGAGCAAGAGAAACTATGCTTTTTCTCATAAATCAGTAAAAAATTGTCACACACACACACACACATAACACAAGACTTCTTGGGTCAGTTTTACATTTCCCCCAGCAATGGTTAAGGTTAGGATTGTAAGAGGGAAACTGATCCTAGATCTGTACCAAGGGGATACTTCATCCCGCAGTGACTCCAGAGGACAATGATAGTGTTCCCCACAAGGACAGTGGGACAAGTTAGGGAGGACAGTTATATACAGTAGCTATTACACATTCCATATACATGACTGTAGCCTACCTCTGCAATGTGTACTGTGTACGGCTGGCCATGGAAAGTAGGGGAGTTGTCATTCACATCTCCTATCTGAATATTCACTGTGTCTTTGACCACCTGCGAAAGCACAAGAGGTCCTAATCTTTAATACACAAACACACAGACAGAGAGATACACAGACACACAATACACTTACTCTATGTATAGAATGAGGGTGGTGTCTTAACCCATAGGAATGTGTAGGTTGAAATGTCATTGTGTTTTAGTGCATCAGGGAGAGGTGTGGCAGTGGTTAGAGTGTTGGACTAGTAACCGAGAGGTTGCAAGATCAAATCGCTGAGCTGACAAGGTAAAAATGTGTCGTTCTGCCCCTGAACAAGGCAGTTAACCCACTGTTCCTAGGTCGTCATTGAAAATAAGAATTTGTTCTTAACTGACTTGCCTAATTAATGAAGGTAAAGTAAAAAATCAGAACAGTACATGTTAGACAGGTGTCAGAGTGAGTAACATACACACAATCAATCAACTCCCTGACACATACAAGTATTACACACACTCTATGCATAGAATGAATGTAGTGTCTTAACCATTACCCATAGGGTTGTGGAGTGTCAGTGTGTTTTAGCATTTGAACGTTGCATGTGAGACAGGTGTCAGAGTGAATAATAGTTGGTCAGGTGGAGTTGTAACTACAGTGTGTGAGCTGCTTGACATGTGTAACAGTGTTGACTCTTGGCTCTTTGGCTCTTACCCCTTGGCTGTCACTCACAAAGAACTCCACCTGCATCTCCGACTTGGTCTGGAAGAGATGGAGAGAGATGTCAGCCAAACCCTTCATATGGGACGGAGGGAGTGTGGGGAGGGAACGGAGACAGGGTGTGTGTTTGTGTGTGTGTGTGTGTGTGTGCATGCACGTGTGGGTGGTTGTGTGTGTGTGTGTGTGTGTGTGTATGCACGTGTGGGTGGTTGTGTGTGTGCGGCAGTGTGTGTGTGTGCCTGTGTCTTCTAACCTCGCGGTCCAGGGGCTGTCGTAGCCACACRACTCCWGTGTCTCTCMCCACMGCAAAGTACCTCATGGCCTCCTCTCCCACMACKCCYAAYATGAGMGGCTCCTGMTCTGGGTCCASKGCCTSRAGCTGGGTCACTGATGTGCCTGACATGCATAGGAGAAGACAGGGGTAATTGGTCAATCCCAGGAAACATTGGTTGTATCCAAAATGGCACCCTATTCTCAATTTAGTGCATTGCTTTGGGTGAAATGGCACCCTATTCCCCATTTGGCTCTCTAATCTCCATTTAGTGCACAACTTTTTTGGCCGGCTGCACTAAATAGGGAATAGGGTTCCATTTCGGCTGCAACGTTAATATATCAAGAAACAAAAAAGACAGCCAGCTGTATTACTCCTTGCTATGCCATAATTCGTGAAAATGGAGGATGGGGGCTAGAGGTTATTTATGGTAGACTAAAACTGAAGGGAAGATAAGGAGCCACTGAGAGGGGATAGGTTATGGTAGAGTGACAAGTCACCCACACGGAGAACATGAAGGGCCATTAAGAGGTTAAAGTGTTGTTGTGTAGTGTATTTACCAGCATGGCACACACACACACACACACACACACATTCATACTAACACACATGCAAACACAGGCAGGCAAACACACACAAGCACAGGCACACTAACATTTAGTATCCTCTCCATCCCCTCCCTCCCTCTCTCTCCATTGGAGACTACTGTAGAGTTGAAGCCAAACTAAATCAAGCCTGTCACTTCCAGGCCCCGGCTGATAACACAAAGACCAATTAGGCTCCACAATCACACACCCTTCTCTTTTTATTAATATAATCCATTTTCACCATGAAACGGAGGCAAAAATGACTAATTAATATTACAATTTATGAACCCTTCTCATTGCATCTAATGAGATTTATGCAAATTATGCTGCTTTCAATATGAATTTGGTTGAAGACTGTGCAAATTAAGCACTTTCTCACACACTCATCAATAATAACTGCAAAAGTCACCCTATCCCGCGCACTCTCCCTCTCCAGCTCTCTCGCTCTCCTCCATTGAAAAGGAAATGTCCACTGCATGTGGAAAAACATGGCTCAAATGGCACGCTAGTCCCAAATGGCACCCTATTCACTATATAGTGCACAACTTTTGACCAGGACTCTGGTCTTTAGGATCCTTTTGGCAAACTCCAAGCGGGCTGTCATGTTCCTTTTACTGAGGAGTGACTTCCATCTGGCCACTCTACCATAAAGGTCTGATTGGTGGAGTGATGCAGAGATGGTAGTCCTTCTGGAATGTTCTCCCATCTCCACAGAGGAACTAAATTACACTTGCTATGACAGACATACATGTTCTAATATTATAGTCCAATTGGATGTATAAAATTGAGAATGAACGCTTGGCATTCAGACCAAATGGTCTGAAAGTCCTTTAGATGCCTCCAAGCAGGCCGTCTGGCCACTCTACCATAAATGCATGATTGGTGGAGTGCTGCAGAGATGGTTGTCTGGAAGRTTCTCCCATCTCCACAGAGGAACTCCAGAGCTCTGTTAGAGTGACCATCGGGTTCTCAGTTACCTCCCTGACCAAGGTCATTCCCCCCCGATTTCTCAGTTTGGCCGGGCGGCCAGCTCTAGGAAGAGTCTTGGTGGTTCCAAACTTCTTCCATTTAAGAATGATGGAAGCAACTGTGTTCTGGGGGACCTTCAATGCTGCAGATATTTTTTGGTACCCTTCCCCAGAACAGTGCCTCCACACAATTCTGTCTTGGATTTCTATGGTCAATTKTTTCGACCTCATGGCTTGGTTTTTGCACTGTCAACTGTGGGACTTTATATAGACAGGTGTGTGACTTTCCAAATCATGTCCAATCAATWAAATTTACCCCAAGTGGAGTCAAGTTGTAGAAACTCAAGGATGATCCATGGAAACAGGATGCACCTGAGCTCAATTTCAATTCTCATAGCAAAGGGCCTGAATACTTATGTAAATAAGGTATTTTWWATTTTTAWTACATTTGCAAAAACTTCTACAAACCTGTTTTCGCTTTGTTGTAATTGTGTGTAGATTGCTGAGGATTTTAATACCTTTTAGTGTAAAGCTGTGACGTAACAAAATGTGGAAAAGTCAACGGGTCTGAATACTTTCAGAAGACTCTGTATTATCTAATATAATATTAACATCCAAGATGGCGTAGCAGTCAGACGTCTTTGTCCTCGTCTTGTCCCGTGTCCCGTGTATAGTATATTTTTTCTAAGCATATCTTTATAAATATTATATTCCTAAACCTCGAATTGAATATACTCTCCAGCAAACCGCCTCACTCAATGTGGTATGGATCTGCTAGTTTTCTTTACTTTCGAAACAGAATCCCCAACAGAAGCTAGCCACCTACGAGCTAGTAGTCAGCTAACCACTGCTAGCGTCATCAGTTAACCTCTTGCTCGGAAATCTCTCGCCAGATTGCACACACGGATTCAAACCAGAGCATACCGGACTTATTTTCTCTCCATATCCCCAGCTTCCTACCGCAAACTCTGAACCTTTTCACCTGGATTATCGCAGCTAGGTAATGTCAATCCGAGTTGCTACTCTTAGCTAACGTCTCTGTCCCGAAGCAAGCACCAATTAGCCTGAAGCTAGCCCATGCTAGGCCCATCTCCGGCTAGCCGAAGAGGTCAAGCCACTCATTGGCTACAATACCTATTTTGCCAATTGGCATCCCCTTTTACCACACAAAGCCCTGCTAATCCATCACGACTGACTCCCGACGTAATCTGCCCGAAGTCTTTTTGCAACAGGCTCTCTGTCGCGACGTCCCCTGAATGCCATCTGCTAGCCTGCTAACCGCGGCCGCTAGCTGTCTAGAGCATATCGGACTGTTAGCTGAATAGGTCCACGCAATTTTCTGGCCACTATACCTATTTTGCCAATTGGACTGGGCACCTTTACTACACGGAACCCTATAACCCATCACGACGAGGCTCCGCACGAGAAGGATACAACAGACTTCTTCCGTCGCGACTTACCTCTAAGGCCCTTCTGCTAGCTTGCTACTCGGCCTGCTAGATGTTGAATCGCCGTGTCTCCAGCCAGCTTAACTACTCACTGGAACCCTATGATCACTCGGCAACGCATGCCTCTCCCTAATGTCAATATGCCTTGTCCATTGCTGTTCTGTTTAGGGATTATTGTCTAATATCACTGTAGAGCCTCTAGCCCTGCTCAAGATGCCTTAGCTAACACTTCAGTTTCACTCCCACACATTACCTCCACTGTATTCTCATCCTACCATACCTTTGTCTGTAAATTATGCCTTGAATCTATTCAATCGCGCCAGAAACCTGATCCTTACTCTCTGTTCCGAACGTACTAGACGACCAGTTCTTATAGCCTTTAGCCGTACCTTATCCTACTCTCCTCTGTTCCTCTGGTGATGTAGAGGTTAATCCAGGCCCAGCAGTGCCTAGCACCACTCCCATTCCACTCTCATTTGTTGACTTCTGTAACCGTAAAAGCCTTGGTTATGCAGTTAACATCAGAAGCCTCCTCCCCAAGTTTGTTATTCACTGCCTCAGCACACTCTGCCAACCCTGAAATTTCCATCCCTTTCTATAACATTTTCCAACAAGATAGAACTGCCAAAGGGGTCAGAGTGGCAATCTACTGCAGAGATAGCCTGCAGAGTTCTGTCATACTATACAGGTCTGTGTCCAAACAATTTGAGCTTCTACTTCTAAAAATCCACCTTCCAGAACAAGTCTCTCACCGCATGCCGCTGCTATAGACCACCCTCTGCCCCAGGTGTGCCCTGGACACCATATGTGAATTGATACCCCCCCCCCCCCATCTATCTTCAGAGCTAGTGCTGCTAGGTGACCAAAACTGGGACATGCTTAACACCCCGGCCATCCTACAATCTAAGTTTGATGCCCTCAATCTCACACAAATTATCATTGAACCTACCAGGTACAACCCCAGAATCCGTAAACACGGGCACCCTCATAGATATCATCCTAACCAACTTGCCCTCCAAAAACACCTCTGCTGTCTCCAACCAAGATCTCAGCGATCACTGCCTCATTGCCTGCATCCGTAATGGGTCTGCGGTCAAACGATCACCCCTCATCACTGTCAAACGCTCCCTAAAACACTTCAGCGAGCAGGCCTTTCAAATTGACCTGGTCCGGGTATCCTAGAAGGATATTGAGCTCATCCCGTCAGTAAAGGATGCCTGGTTATTATTAAAAGTGCCTCTCACCATCTTAAATATGCGTGCCCCATTCAAAAATGTAGAACCAGGAACAGATATAGCCCTTGGTTCACTCCAGACCTGACTGCCCTTGACTAGCACAAAACATCCTGTGGCGTACTGCATTAGCATCAAATAGTCCCCGCGATATGCAACTTTTCAGGGAAGTTAGGACCAATATAGACAAGCAGTTTGAAAAAGTTAGCCTTAGCTTTCCTAACAGAATTTGCATCCTGTAGCACAAACTCAAAAAGTTACGGGACACTGTAAAGTCCATGGGAATAAGAGCCCTCCTCCCAGCTGCCCACTGCACTGAGGCTAGGAAACACGGTCATCATCGATAAATATACAATAATTGAGAATTTCAATAAGCCTTTTTCACAGCTGGCCATGCTTTCCACCTGGCTATCCCTACCCCGTCAACTGCCCTGTACCCCCCACAGCAACTTGCCCAAGACTACCCCATTTGTCCTTCACCAAAATACAGATAGCTGATATTCTGAAAGATCTGCAAAATCTGGACCCCTACAAATCAGCCGGCTAGACAATCTAGACCCTCTCTTTCTAAAATGATCTGCCAAAATTGTTGCAACCTCTATTACTTGCCTGTTCAACCTCTCTTTCGTATCGTCTGAGATCGCCAAGGATTGGAAAGCTCCGCGGTCATCCCCCTTATCAAAGGGGAGACACTCTAGACCCAAACTGCTACAGACCTATATATATCCTACCCTGCCTTTCTAAGGTCTTCGAAAGCCAAGTTAACAAACAAATCACCGACCATGTTGAATCCCACCGTACCTCCGCTATGTAATCTGGCTTCCGAGCTGGTCATGGGTACACCTCAGCCACGCTCAAGGTCCTAAACTATATCATAACTGCTATCGATTAGAGACATAATGTACAACTGTATTCATGACCTGGCCAAGGATTTCCACTCTGTCAATCACCACATTCTTATCGGCAGATCAACAGCCTTGGTTTCTCAAATGTCTGCCTCACCTGTTCACCAACTACTTCTCTGATAGAGATCAGTGTGTCAAATCGGAGGGCCTGTTGTCCGGACCTCTGGCAGTCTCTATGGGGATGCCCAGGGTTCAATTCTCGGCCCGACTCTCTTTCTCTATACATCAATTATGTCGCTCTTGCTGCTGGTGATTCTCTGATCCACCTCTACGCAGAAAACACCATTCTCTATACTTCTGGCCCTTCTTTGGACACTCTGCTAACTAACCTCCAGACGAGCTTCAATGCCATACAACTCTCCGTCTGTGGCCTCCAACTGCTCTTAAATGCAAGTAAAACTAAATGCTTGCTCTTCAACCGATCGTTGCCCGCACCTGACAGCCCGCCCGTCCAGCATCACTACTCTGGACGGTTCTGACCTAGAATATGTGGACAACTACAAATACCTAGGTGTCTGGTTAAACTGTAAACTCTTCTTCCAGACCCACATTAAGCATCTCCAATCCAAAATGAAATCTAGAATCGGCTTCCTATTTCGCAACAAAGCATCCTTCACTCATGCTGCCAAACATATTCCGTAAAACTGACTATCCTTCCGATCCTTGACTTCGGCGATGTCATTTACAAAATAGCCTCCAACATCTACTCAACAAATTGGATGCAGTCTATTACAGTGCCATCCGTTATGTTATGTCACCATATTATGTCGTTATGTCACCATAACGGATGGCTTATATACTTGGATGAGCATCACAGTCGGATGTGCTTATGGGTGACTCACCAGTGATCTAAATAATTTTTGCTAGAGGGTAGAGTTTGTGCGCGCTGCCATTATTTTCTGTGTCAACCAAAGATAAGGATAGGTCASAAGACACGTTGGGTCTGTACTGTATGCAGTGTGGAACCATCCCTTCACCTTGTTTTACAGTAATATCTTTTGTCTGACAGACGTTTACATGACACTCAGAATGAATTGAATGATGTCAACAAACATGGCTCCACAAAGCCAGAAAATAGCTTAACATTAGCTCATCATAATCAGTACAACCTTCAAAAAAGTATTTTACACACATCTGGTGTCAATTATCGAATCGGAATGCATGATTTATCACTAGAACTTAAAAACGAATAAAACAGTTAATAAATAAATGATTACCATTCAAACCATTTTCTGACAGTGATTCATTTATACAAGTGGCCTATGCTGGTGTTATGATACTGATGATTTGTCGCCACTGATAGTTTGTTTACGTTTCTACTGTTTGTATTTACTATGATCCCCATTGGCTGCTGCCAAGGCAAAATTAAGGCAGTTATACAATTTTAAAGTCAATATCTCTTCCACTTTGAGCCATGAGAGATTGACATGCATGTCATTAATGTTAGCTCTCCGTGTACCTTTAAGGGCCAGCCGTGCTGCCCTGTTCTGAGCCAACTACAATTTTCCCGAGTCCCCCTTCGTGGCACCTGTCCACACGACTGAACAGTAGTCCAGGTGCGACAAAACCAGGGCCTGTAGGACCTGCCTTGTTGATAGTGTTGTTAAGAAGGCAGAGCAGCGCTTTATTATGGACAGACTTCTACCCATCTTAGCTACTGTTGTATCAATATGTTTTTACCATGACAGTTTACAATCCAGGGTTACTCCAAGCAGTTTAGTCACCTCAACTTCCTCAATTTCCACATTATTCATTACAAGATGTAGTCCCAAATACAATGCTTTTAGTTTTGGAAATATTTAGGACTAACTTATTCCTTGCTACCCATTCCGAAACTAACTGCAGCTCTTTGTTAAGTGTTAAAGTAATTTCAGTTGCTGTAGTAGCTGACGTGTATAGTGTTGAGTCATCCGCATACATAGACACACTGGCCTTACTCAAAGTAAAGATTGAAAAAAACAAGGGGCCTAAACAGCTACCCTGGGGAATTCCTGTTTCTACCTGGATTATGTGTGAGAGGCTTCCATTAAAGAACACCCTCTGTGTTCTGTTAGACAAGTAACTCTTTATCCACATGAAAGTAGGGGGTGTAAAGCCATAACATATACGTTTTTCTAGCAGCAGACTATGATTSATAATGTCAGAAGCTTCACTGAGTTCTAACAAGACAGCCCCCACAATCATTTTATCATCAATTTCATCAGTGATTTGTGTAAGTGCCATTTTTGTTGAGTATCCTTCCCTATATGCGTGCTGAAAGTCTGTTGTCAATTTGGTTACTATTTAATAGCTTTGTATCTGGTCAAACACAATTTTTCCCAGAAGTTTACTAAGGGTTGGTAACAGGCTGATTGGTCAGCTATTTGAGCCAGTAAGGYGGGCTTTACTATTCTTGGGTAGCGGAATGACTTTAGCTTCCCTCCAGGCCTGAGGGCACACCCTTTCTAGTAGGCTTAAATTGAAGATGTGGCAAATAGGAGTGGCAATATCGTCCGCTATTATCCTCAGCAATTTTCCATCCAGATTGTCAGACCCCGGTGGGGGATCACTGAAGAATGTGACAAATATGCTTCATTACAATAAGCATGAACATAGACTTTAAAAAAAAAAATAACTCAATAAACACATTGATAAAAAACAAATACATGCATCTCTAAAACCAGAAGACAATTTGATTTTAGAAAAGCACACAGGAGGAGTGGAGTTGTTGAGAAATGCCATGCCATGAACCAGCAAGGAGAGCAGCAGCTGTAAGCGGTAGTATTGTCACGCGATGATGTTGTAGAAAGAAGGCATACCGGACTTCTGCCATGTTTTTCTATGGAGTTGTTCAAGGAAGGAAAGAGAGGAAGCCTCCACACCACTCTTTCACTTAAGTATCTTACCTAGTTATTTTCTGATMATCTCATTTTGCTCTTTTGTAGCTTTGGCAAGTATATGTGTGTTTTCTATCCCAATTCACTTCTCTCCCTGTAAGTTTTACAGAACCCCATGGCCGCAACTCTTCTAATTTATTGTACCAGCGCTGCACAACCCATTAGGAATTCCTAGACTCCGGCAGCGTTTGGAACTGCCGATCTGCGCTCAATAAGGCTGAGTTCATCTCAGCCTATATTGGCTTTCAGTCCCTACACATGTTGGCCCTGACGGAGACATGGAAGACCCCAGAGAACACTGCTACTAAAGCTGCTCTCTCATCATCGGACTATGTGTTCTCTCATAGTCCGAGAGCATCTGGTTATCGCGGTGGTGTTACAAGGCTTCTCATTTCTCCTAAATAGAGATTTTCTCTTCTCCCCCCCTCTCACCTGTCTACAGTGGTTCCTTCTTTAAAAGTTGCATCATACTGCTGCACACCTGTTACTGCAAGGTACTGCTAGTTTGACCACCAGAGGGCATCTTTGAGAAGCATTTGATAGTATTCCGTATTGGCATTACAGAGAATTTAAAACCTTTTTTGTAATAACATAGTTTATGGGATTGATTTYAAGAAATTTGGCATAATTAATTTGATTAATATTATGGTGTTTCTATTCAGAGAAAAAGGAAAAAGGAAACCCTCACGGTTTCTATGGCGCTGTACAACGTGACGTCAGGTGTAGGCGACGGTCGAGATTAAGCTACAGCATAAAAGGATTGGAGGATTCTAAATTGTTTGCCTTCATTAGACAAGTTGGTTCCAATATTTCTGTAAATCAGTGATATTTATTCCCATAGTAATTCTTTATGGATCCATAACTAAATCAACATCTGCATTTTGAAAGAGTATTTTTTATCATTATTTTATTAACAAAATGTGTTTATTTGTTTATTAGGCTGTAGTAAACATGGGAAAGTGCCTAATTCCTTACARAAGGGAGAGCAGGCCATGTCTGTACTACAGAATGCAGGGCATGCGTTACTTCATAGTTGTGATGTCTTCACTATTATTCTACAATGTAGAAAATAGGAAGAATAAAGAAAAATCCTGGAATGAGTTGGTGTGTCCAAAACGTTTGACTGGTACTTGCTTAATTAATTTGATTAATATTATGGTGTTTCTATTCCATGAAAAACAAAAAACACTCTGGGTTTCTCTTAGAATGGAAGGGAAAATATGGCGCTGTACAATGTGATTCCATATGTGTTATTTCATAGTTGTGATGTCTACTACAGAATTAGACATTAGACATTACTCAATACTAGTGAGACTCATTTCGCCCATGGTAGACCTACAGTATAGCGAGATTCTTTTTCTTGTTTAATGACATGACTCTCCGCCAATAATTACATTTAGAGGATTGAAGGACTATATATTAATATCTGAAGGGCATTTTCCATTAAGATCTGTGAGAATATCTAAGGGGCTTTTATATAATTCTAAAGTAACAATATTTTGGAAATTTCGTTTTCATTTAGYGTGAGCGAGAAAAAGGCAATTCTTCAACATGGGGTTAGACATTCTCACTAATTTGTAAATAAAACCAGTACAATGTGACYTCGGGAGTAGGCTACAGGATTGGAGGATTCTAAATTATTTGCCTTCATTAGACATTACTCAAACCTAGTGAGACTCATTTCGCCTATGGAAGGCCTAAAGTATATCGATTTTTTTTTTTTCAATGACTTTTTTCAGTGACTCCTCCAATAATTACATTTAGAGGATTGGAGGATTATAAATTCATATCTAAGGGGCATTTTCCATTAGATATTCTCACAGATCCTAAGGAACTTTTGTATAATTCTAAATGATTTAATAATAATAATAAACACTTTGTTTAAAAAGTAATGATATTTTTTATTTAACCTAGAGTGAGTGAGAAAAAGGCAAAAAAGCAGACATCACTTGCTTATATTCAGTCAACACATATCTCAAGAATATCATGGCATATTTGTACAAGTCATTCGTTATGGACATTTTGAAAGAGTATTTTTATCATTKTTTTATTAACGAAAGCATAAAGATGCTGATGAAGAAATACAGTATTGTACACTATATGCTTTTAAATATGGATAATAAAGCATTTAAAGCATTTTGAAGATATTGTTTTTTAGGCTACTGTGCAGTCTGACAAGTAAACATACCATACAGCACATACTGTAGTAAACATGGGAAAGTGCCTAATTCCTTACATAAGGAAGAGCAGGCCATGTCCAGACTTTCTCGGTGACCTCAAGTACTCATTAACTCAGTCTGTAATGCTTTTTCGGGTTGCAACAGTCATGGACGGAAACCTCGGAGACACAGTATTTATGATGAACACCCGGAGGTTCACTGGTAAGCCACATTTGCCTCGGGATCCATCCCAGTTTGTATTTTGTGCCCACTCGTGGTATCTCTCTTTGGTTACACATCCTTGGAACAGCAGAACAGAACAATGGTCCGGGCGGCCCTTGCTGTGTCTGGTGAGCAGTTGGTCAAGATCTGTTGTCAGAAGAGGAATGGAAATGTCAGGGTGAACCAACGACCTGACAAACCCGCCACGTATGTTGACTCTGCCTGTCGGAGGTGGACTTCCAGAGCCCACAGCTGTCACCCATTTCTCTGCCCTCAGATAATGTTTCTCTTTCTGATGGTCTGCCTTCAATGTCTCGATCTCGGTCTTCAAAGTTTGAATATCACCCATGAGCACCTTCATCAGATGAGGAGAATGGTACCGCCCTGAGCCCCCATCGATTACAGTGGCCTATGATAGAAACGGTAGATCAATTAAGAATTAAAAGTGACTCCAACACACAAATGCTGTACACATTTTAAGAATCTATCTTAACTAACCGCTTTCTTGGCAACCATGCGTTATTTCGGTGCGGCCCGTTGTCCAGCCCTTTGTCCACTGATCTCCATGGATGGTTGTAAGCTCTGCAAATACACATTCACGTTTTTAGTACACAATTATCGAGTTTATTATACAGTGCCTACACATTGATAGGCTATATACGTTCTCTTTTTTWAAATAAAATGCTCTGAAACCAAAATACCTTTAGTTTTGGGGATCCTCTCAGCTCCGGGTCATTTTCAAGTCCTCTGGTGGTTACAGTCCTAACCCTGGAACGGGTAGCACCATACAAAGAAGCTGGTTTGATGAAAACCARGTCCATTTCGTCTGTTCTCTTTGGTCGCAATGTGATTTTTTTTCATTAACAGCTTGTTTTTGAAAGGTAACTGTGTTAAGGGTGGAGTTTTGGGCGGGGTGAGGAAAGGCGTTACTTTCAGGTTACAATAGGCTATAAGTATACAGCATATTGCCGATTGTCCTCACTTTGARTACATTGTAGCACCCTGACCAGGATCTCTATACATTTAAGTGAGCAGATTAGGGCTTTCAGGAGGAACAGAAAATCTACTGGAGACATTTCAAAAATACTGGTCGACTTGGGGATTTTGGTCACAGACGGTGCTACTCGCAAACACTATCATCAGATGCCTGTTTAATGCCAAACTCGAAAGCCCAGGAAAGGCTACCATACTTTAATGTAGGCCTAATAATGCTAGAAATAATGCTTAAATAAATTGACTGCTGGTCTTTAGTGTATGCTGCACATTTTCACATTGTATTTCAATTTGCTCAAAATTGCTCAAAAAAAAAGGAAGTCCCAAGCKTCRTCTCAAACTCCATTTGTGGGGGGCAATTTCTCGCCAGGGACCAGGCCCATATTTAATTTTTGATGGTAAGTTTGGCTATTTACAAAGACAAAGGTACATACAATATTGTAGCCTACAACTCACGGACTGTTACGTGTTCCTCAATAACTCACTCTTGCCTCCTTTTTCAGGTATCGTGGCTCGAGATTTCTTTGAGGAAGAAATCATCAAGAGATATGCTGGACCCTATGTCAGAGAGGTGTTTCTGGGTACACATCGTTTCTTTCAAGGTCGGACTATAGCAATATTTTGTTACGTTTAGGCCTATTTACATGTATATTTCTATTATTGTCCCTAATTTTGGCTGTTAGGCAAAAAAAATAAAAAATTCTCKAAATGTAGACAATGACCCAAAACACACTGCCGCCCGGGTTTGCATTGCAAATGAGGACATAAACTGGGTCAAGACACCTGCAGAGTAAGTAGACCTTTATGTAGTAAAATAAAGGTAAAATAAAAATAAATAAAAGACCTACAACACTTTCGGTAGYCCTACAGTATATCGAAAAATATTTTTTTCATCTCTACATGTAGGTCTCCTGATTTCAACCCGATCTAACTTGTTTGGCATCAACTGAAAACATTKATTCATAACTCTGACAAGCCCACAAGCAAAGATGAACTGGTCAAGGCCATCAAGATGTTTTGGCTAGAGAAATTGACGATACAACAATGCAACAAATACATTGAGTTTAGAGTGACAAGGTTTGACCTGTGGTCGTGGAGCTGGGTGGAAGTGCGACCAAAATGTAGTTTATATAAACATCCACATTTGAATGTCTTTTTTCTCGTTATTATATTTTATTAACAAAAACATAAAGATGTTGCTGAATAAATACTGTATTGCTGTTTTGAGTTAGAAATGTAACACTTTAGAGAACTTAAGCATCATACATTGCAAGTTGGGGGATTTTCACAACAGTAGCCGGGATATAAAAAGTATATTGTCCTGCTAATAGGAAACATTTGCATGATGGGCTACACCTGCTACAGTTGTGAAAAACAAGTGTTTGAAAACCTGTTTTCAAAATGCCTCCAYATGTCCATCACTACTGTAAATAAAAACACCACATCTTGTTTACATTATTTATTGTGTCACACATAATTTGCATCTACCTTTCCAATTACTTTTAGAGTTTTGGATTTGAAATTGTACACTTTAACTATTAGTTACACTGTTTAGATCGAACGTGCAGACTTTTTTTCTTTCAATTAAGGTTTTATGMAGGATGCTACATTTTTGACCAGTTGCAATAGTAAGTAGGCCTAATAAAGCCTCATAGCCTACCTCAGCAAGTTAAGTAATTTTATATAGGTCTAGGCTCCGAAGAAATAGACTCCAATTAAGATCTCTTGTTGTTTGTAAAGTCAAATTACAGTGAAGATAATTGTTGAAATGAATTGCTCGACTGGTGTAGGTTTTCGCCATCTGGTGTGCAACACTTGCATAACGAGCTTGCTATATTTTCAGCACCATTCTACCCCGGCTAATGAAGGCCTACCCCGGCCAAAACCGCTGGGCCAATTGTGCACTCCTAATCACGGTATGATGTGATACAGCCTGATTTCAACCCATATATATATATATATATATATATATATACACATATATGTATATGGGTCGAAATCAGGCTGTATCACATCATACCGTATGTATATACATCTACTTTTTGCATGACACAAGTAATTTTTCCAACAATTGTTTACAGATTATTTCACTTATAATTCACTGTATCACAATTCCAGTGGGTCAGAAGTTACATACACTAAGTTGACTGTGCCTTTTAACAGCTTGGAACATTTCAGAAAATTATTTCATGGCTTTAGAAACTTCTGATGGGCTAATTGACATAACTTYAGTCAATTGGAAGTGCACCTGTGGATGTATTTCAAGGCTTACCTTCATACTCAGTGCCTCTTTGATTGACATCATGGAAAAATAAAAATAAACCAGCCAAGACCTCAGAAAAAAAATTGTAGACCTCCACAAGTCCGGTTCATCCTTGGGAGCAATTGCCAAATGCCTGGAGGTACCACCTTCATCTGAACGAACAATAATACGTAAGTATAAACACCATGGGACCATGCAGCCGTCATACCGCTCAGGAAGGAGACGCGTTCTGTCTCCTAGAGATGAACGTACTTTGCTGCGAAAAGTGCAAATCAATTCCAGAACATCAGCAAAGGACCTTGTGAAGATGCTGGAGGAAACAGGTAAAAAACGTATCCATATCCACAGTAAAACGAGTCCAATATTGACATAATCTGAAAGGCCGCTCAGCAAGGAAGAAGCCACTGCTCCAAAACTGTCATAAAAAAGCCAGACTACGGTTTGCAACTGCACATGGGGAAAAAGATCATACTTTTTGGAGAAATGTCCTCTGGTCTGATGAAATAAAAATAAAACTGTTTAGCCATAATGACCATCATTATGTTTGGAGGAAAAAGGGGGAAGCTTGCAAGCCAAAGAACACCATCCCAACCGTGAAGCACTGGGGTGGAAGAATCATGTTGTGGGGGTGCTTTGCTGCAGGAGGGACTGGTGCAACTTCACAAATAGATGACATCATGAGGAGGAAATTATGTGGATATATTGAAGCAACATCTCAAGTATCAGTCAGAAAGTTAAAGCTTGTCGCAAATGGGTCTTCCAAATGGACAATGACCCCAAGCATACTTCCAAAGTTAAAATGGCTTAGGCAGCAAAATGGCTAAGGACAACAAAGTCAAGGTATAGACTGTCACTTCCGGGTTGGAGCGAGTAGTCGCATTTCGCTTCGCTCCACAGGTAGTATTACATTTCATTTCATTTCATTACAGTACAACGGTTTGATTTGTTTGATCATAGCAATTTTTTCTTAGCTAGCTACATAGCCGTCTTTGTATCAAAGATAATGTGTAGTTTAGAGTAATTATCGAGGTTAGCTAGCCAGCTATTTCGTCCTTCTAACGTGGTCAACACTGCTAGCTAGCCAGCTAGCCAAATGCTACCGAATAGCAGCACTGTAGAAACTATTACATTACAACGGAACGACTGAGTTAGTGTAGTGTTAGCTAGCTACATAGTTGTCTTTGCTGTCTTTGTATCTAAGATAATTGTGTAGTTTAGAGTAATTATCGAGGTTATCGAGTTACCTAGCCGTTATCGAGGTTACCTAGCCAGCTACACTTTCAAACAAGTCAACAACGCAGCCACTGCTAGCTAGCCTACTCACCAGCCAGCAGTACTGTATCATTTAGTCATAAGATTTTTGCAACGTAACTTAACTTTCTGAACATTCGAGACGTGTAGTCCACTTGTCATTCCAATCTCCTTTGCATTAGGTAGCTTCTTCTGTAGCCTGTCAACTATGTGTCTGTCTATCCCTCTTCTCTCCTCTCTGCACAGACCATACAAACTCTCACACCGCGTGGCCGCTGCCACTCTAACCTGGTGGTCCCAGCGCGCACGACCCACGTGGAGTTCCAGGTCTCCGGAGCCTCTGGAACTGCCGATCTGCAGCCAACAAGGCAGAGTTCATCTCAGCCTATGCTTCCCTCCAGTCCCTCGACTTCTTGGCACTGACGCGAAACATGGATTACCACAGATAACACTGCTACTCCTACTGCTCTCTCCTCGTCTGCCCACGTGTTCTGCACACCCGCAGAGCTTCTGGTCAGCGGGGTGGTGGCACTGGGATCCTCAGCTCTCCCAAGTGGACATTCCTCTTTCTCCCCTGACCCATCTGTCTATCGCCTCCTTTTAATTCCATGCTGTCACAGTTACCAACCCTTTCAAGCATAACATCCTTATCATTTATCGCCCTCAGGTTCCTTGGAGAGTCATCAATGAGCTTGACGCCTTGATAAGTTCCTTTCCTGAGGATGGCTCACCTCTCACAGTTCTGGGTGACTTTAACCTCCCACGTCTACCTTTGACTCATTCCTCTCTGCCTCCTTCTTTCCACTCCTCTCCTCTTTTGACCTCACCCTCTCACCTTCCCCCCATACTCACAAGGCAGGCAATACGCTTGACCTCATCTTTACTAGATGCTGTTCTTCCACTAAATCTCATTGCAAACTCCCCTCCAAGTCTCCTACCACTACCTGTTATCCTTTTCCCTCTCGCTCTCATCCAACACTTCCACACTGCCCCTACTCGGATGGTATCGCGCCGTCCCAACCTTCGCTCTCTCTCCCCCGCTACTCTCTCCTCTTCCATCCTATCATCTCTTCCCTCTGCTCAAACCTTCTCCAACCTATCTCCTGATTCTGCCTCCTCAACCCTCCTCTCCTCCCTTTCTGCATCCTTTGACTCTCTATGTCCCTATCCTCCAGGCCGGCTCGGTCCTCCCCTCCTGCTCCGTGGCTCGACGACTCATTGCGAGCTCACAGAACAGGGCTCCGGGCAGCCGAGCGGAAAATGGAGGAAAACTCGCCTCCCTGCGGACCTGGCATCCTTTCACTCCCTCCTCTCTACATTCTCCTCTCGTCTCTGCTGCTAAAGCCACTTCTACCACTCTAAATTCCAAGCATCTGCCTCTAACCCTAGGAAGCTCTTTGCC
The DNA here is from genome assembly GCF_002910315.2 of Salvelinus sp. IW2-2015. NCBI lineage: Eukaryota > Metazoa > Chordata > Actinopteri > Salmoniformes > Salmonidae > Salvelinus > Salvelinus sp. IW2-2015. Next base: position 23,295,159 of record NC_036858.1, read on the forward strand.
ACCTTCTCCTCCCTCCTGAATCCTCCTCCCCCTCCCCCCCTCCTCCCTCTCTGCGGATGACTTCGTCAATCATTTTGAAAAGAAGGTCGACGACATCCAATCCTCGGTTTGCTAAGTCAAACGACACCGCTGGTTCTGCTCACACTGCCCTACCCTGTGCTGACCTCTTTCTCCCCTCTCTCTCCAGATGAAATCTCGCGTCTTGTGACGGCCGGCCGCCCAACAACCTGCCCGCTTGACCCTATCCCTCCTCTCTTCTCCAGACATTTCCGGAGACCTTCTCCCTTACCTCACCTCGCTCATCAACTCATCCTTGACCGCTGGCTACCCCTTCCGTCTTCAAGAGAGCGAGAGTTGCACCCCTTCTGAAAAAACCTACACCTCGATCCCTCCGATGTAACAACTACAGACCAGTATCCTTCTTTCTTTTCTCTCCAAAACTCTTGAACGTGCCGTCCTTGGCCAGCTCTCCTGCTATCTCTCTCAGAATGACCTTCTTGATCCAAATCAGTCAGGTTTCAAGACTAGTCATTCAACTGAGACTGCTCTTCTCTGTGTCACGGAGGCGCTCCGCACTGCTAAAGCTAACTCCTCTCCTCTGCTCTCATCCTTCTAGACCTATCGGCTGCCTTTGATACTGTGAACCATCAGATCCTCCTCTCCAACCTCTCCGAGTTGGGCATCTCCGGCGCGGCCCACGCTTGGATTGCGTCCTACCTGACAGGTCGCTCCTACCAGGTGGCGTGGCTGAATCTGTCTCCGCACCACGTGCTCTCACCACTGGTGTCCCCCAGGGCTCTGTTCTAGGCCCTCTCCTATTCTCGCTATACACCAAGTCACTTGGCTCTGTCATATCCTCACATGGTCTCTCATATCATTGCTATGCAGACGACACACAATTAACCTTCTCCTTTCCCCTTCTGATAACCAGGTGGCGAATCGCATCTCTGCATGTCTGGCAGACATATCAGTGTGGAGACGATCACCACCTCAAGCTGAACCCGGCAAGACGGAGCTGCTCTTCCTCCGGGGAAGGACTGCCCGTTCCATGATCTCGCCATCACGGTTGACACTCCATTGTGTCTCCTCCCAGAGTGCTAAGAACCTTGGCGTGATCCTGGACAACACCCTGTCGTTCTCAAACTAACATCAAGGCGGTGACCGTTCCTGTAGGTTCATGCTCTACAACATTCGCAGAGTACGACCCTGCCTCACACAGGAAGCGGCGCAGGTCCTAATCCAGGCACTTGTCATCCCCGTCTGGATTACTGCAACTCGCTGTTGGCTGGGCTCCCTGCCTGTGCCATTAAACCCCTACAACTCATCCAGAACGCCGCAGCCCGTCTGGTGTTCAACCTTCCCAATTTCTCTCACGTCACCCCGCTCCTCCGCTCTCTCCACTGGCTTCCAGTTGAAGCTCGCATCCGCTACAAGACCATGGTGCTTGCCTACGGACTGTGAGGGCACGGCCCCTCCCGTACCTTCAGGCTCTGATCAGGCCCTTACACCCAAACAAGGGCACTTCGCGTTTCATATCCACTTGGCCTGCTCGCCTCCCTACCCTCTGAGGAAGTGACAGTTCCGCTCAGCCCAGTCAAAAACTGTTCGCTGCGTCTGGCATCCAATGGTGGAACAACTCCTCGCGACGCCCAGGTGCAATGGAGTCAATCACCACCTTCCGGAGACCACCTGACCCCACCTCTTTAGGAATACCTAGGATAGGATTAAAGTTAATCTTCTCCCCCCCCCTTAAAAGAAGTTAGATGCACTATTGTAAAGTGGGTTGTTCCACTGGATATCATCAAGGTGTGCACCAATTTGTAAGTCGCTCTGGATATAAGAGCGTCTGCTAATGACTTCAATGGAAATGTATTTGGAGTGGCCATCACAAAGCCCTGACCTCTCACATAGACATTTGTGGGAAGAACTGAAAAATCATGTGCTAGCAGGAGGTCCTACAAACTGACTCTCAGTTGCAACTGCTTCTGTCAGGAGGGACATGGGCCACAATTCACCCACTTAGTGTGGGGATGCTTGTGGAAGGTACCCGAATGTTTGATCCAAGTTAAACATTTAAAGGCCATGCTAAACAAATGACTATTGAGTGTTATGTAATCTTCTGAACCCACTGGGAATGTGATGAAAGAATAAAAGCTCAAATAAATCATTCTTTCTAACTATTATCTGACATTTCACATTCTTAAATAAAGTGGTGATCCTAACTGACCTAAAAACAGGAATTTTATCTAGGATTAAATGCAGAATTGTGAAAAACTGAGTTTAAATGTATTTTGGCTAAGGTGTATGTAAACATCCGACTTCAACTGTATTTATATTGTTTTTTATTTATTATTTTTCAGAACATTAACCGTGTTTAGGTAGATACGTGTGTAGGTAGATGTGAAAAGATAGACACAAATTATTTGTGTGCAAGTTTGAGGGGGGGGGGTTCACACAGCTCGGCTATTAGACAATTCTTGAGTAAAAGTTGAATAGTCTATTGTTCAGCTAATAGCCCACCCGGGACGCTTGTGAAAACGAATAATAATACTTTTTCCCCCTTTCCACATGTTAAAGATTCCAATAGATAAAGTGTTTTTAGCCACAATCGGCCCCAACTCCAATCAATACATTTGGGCACAGTCGATAGCGTGCTGGGACTTCGGGCTAGAATGTTGAGGGTTCGAAACGCTCCTTGCTTGTTTCATTACATTATTCTGCAGGCTCAGAGCAAATAGCAAGGATTGTTACTCCCATCTCATTCCTCGCTCTCTTCCAAGCGTCATTCAGGCAGGATGTACTGTTTTTATTCTGTATATATGGAATTACAAAATCATGTTTCGAGTCTATTGCATAGTTACAATGTGTAATCATTGATGTCCCAGGAGCAGAAGTGGTAAACACTGTTGACGTGTATAATTGTAATACATACATGCAGACACAGCACCATTCACAGAATGGAGTTTGATACACCTAGTATTGAATATGACAGAAAAAAAACTTGCAAAATAGCGATTTTCGTAAATTACCTTTTAGACAAAAACATATGCACAATCGTTTGTCTCTACATTAGGGGGTGCTGTTAGCACTTCTTCTTTTTTTGGCGTCTCCAAATTAAACTGCCCGTACTCAATTCTTGCTCGGACATATGCATATTATTATTACTATTGGATAGAAAACAATCTCTAGTTTCTAAACCGTTTGAATTTTGTCTGTGGGTGAACCAGAACTCCATCTACAGCGAAATTCCTGACATGACTTGCCGGAGGTCTGAAAACTAGGCTCTGATCTGGGTTCAGTTTAAAAGGTCTGTGTATATCCTATGGCTGGAAATGAACTTACACCGCCTTCCCCTGGATATCAGTAACCAATGAGAAGTGGAATGGGCTCTCTACGTGTTTCTCAGAGTTTTATAAAAGGGGATGGAGTGACGTGTCCCTTCCTTTCGACCGCTCGCCAGGACGCAGAAGGACATCAGAATTGCATGCTCAAAACACTCTTTATTGACCAAAGATATATCCGTCTGTGATTTAATTCGTTATAGGTGTTAGAAACATCATAACGAAGTTATTTGAAACCATTTATATCAGTTTATGCGAGTATATTGCTATTTTTCTGAATTTCCTTAGTATTGCGTTTGAGGATTGGACATGTGTGTGCCGTGTAGCTATCGTTAGCTGCTAGTTCCGAAGTTGAGGAGGTCGTTTTACAACAAAGCAACGATTCTTTGGAGAAAGGACACTTTGCCCAAGATACTGATGGAAGCTCGTCCAAAAGTAAGAACTATTTATGATGTTTATTCCGTATTTATGTGGAAAAATGTAATAGTGTTTGATCACCATGTTTTGCAGGCAACTGGTCTGGCTGCAACGCACACTATTATGTCTAGTAACGTTAATTTTAAAAATCTAACACAGCGATTGCATTAAGAACTAATTTATCTTTCAATTGGTGTCCAACTTATATTTTTTAGTCAAGTTTATGAATAGTTTTTTTATTATAATAGGCGCTTCTCCAAGATGGCGCCGTCCAGAATGCATGCAATGTTTTTACAGATTACATGTATAACCACGATTTATGCTGCTAAATATGCAAATTTTCGAACAAAAGCTATATGCATTGTGTAATATGATGTTACAGGACTGTCATCTGAAGAATTCTGAGAAGGTTAGTGAAAGAATTCATATATTTTGGTGGCGATAACGTTATCGACCCTTTTGGCTTGATTCAATGCTGGGTGATGTTAGCTCATGTGGTATGCTAATATAACGATATATTGTGTTTTTCGCTGTAAAACACTTAGAAAATCTGAAAAATTGTCTGGATTCACAAGATCTGTGTCTTTCGATTGCTGTATGCTGTGTATTTTTCAGAAATGTTTTAGGATGAGTATTTTTGGTAATTGACGTCGGTCTCTGTAATTATTCCGGCTGCTTCCAACACTATTTCAGATTGCAGCTGCAATGTAGAAATGTGATTTATACCTGAAAAATGCACATTTTTCTAAAAAAACTTATCCTATACCATAAATATGTTATCAGACTGTCATCTTATGAAGTTGTGTTTCTTGGTTAGTGGCTATATATATCTTTATTTAGTCGAAATTGTGATAGCTGCCCATGCAGGAAAAAAATGGTGGAGAAAAAAAAGTTGTGCTTTTGCTATCGTGGTTAGCTAATAGATTTACATATTGTGTCTTCCCTGTAAAACATTTTAAAAATCAGAAATGATGGCTGGATTCACAAGATCTGTATCTTTCATATGGTGTCTTGGACTTGTGATTTAATGATATTTAGATGCTTGTATTTACTTGTGACGCTATGCTAGGCTATGCTAGTCAGCTTTTTTACTGTGGGGGGTGCTCCCGGATCCGGGATGAGTACCAACTAAAAGTTAACTAACATATTCCTCTCAATTGTAAATGTTTTGCTTGACTCGTTATGACGTTATAACTACTTAGATTTGCCTCCCCATAATGTTTTGTCAGCCATCTTTGCTGAAGAAAGCCACAAGGGAGGGGTGGCTCCGCGTCAAATTCGTCATTGGAACCACTCGATATGATTGGTCATATAAAAACCTTGGGACCCAAATGCATAATGAGTGCTCTAACTCCCCCTTGTGGTGGTCTGGAGCAATGAAGCAGTGACGCTGGGTACCTCTAAGTCCCGCGGTGTAAGCTCGTAACTATTAAAGGAGGAACCACTGTATCTCCTCATTTGAAATCCATGCAGTCACTGTCACTTGTCCACTCAAGCTTAACATTGTTGTCATCTATCACCCACCAGGTGCCCTTGGAGAGTTCCTCAATGAGCTTGACACCTTGATAAACTAATTTACCGACATTGGTTCACCACTCATCGTACCTGGCAACTTTAACCTTCCGACTCCTGACTTCATTTTTTCCCATATCTTTCTTTCCACTCCTTACCTCTTTTGACCTCACCCTTTCCCAGTCACCTCCTACTCACAGGGAAATTGATCTAATCTTCACTAGAGGCTGTTGTTCACCTACTAATCTCAATGCTACCCCCTCCATGTCTCTGATCACTACTTAGTTTCCTTTTCTCTCCATCTCTCCTCCAACCCTYCCCACTCAGTCCCTATCCAGATGGTCATGAGCTGGTCTATCCTATTGTCTCTTCCTTCTGCTAAATTCTTCTCCRTCCTATCTCCTGACTCTGCCTCTTGGACCCTACTCTCCTCCCTTTCCGCATCCTTTGACTCTTACTGGTCCCTTTCATCCCGGCCGTCATGACCTTCCACTCCCGCTCCTTGGCATTGAGTTAGAGCTCTGCTACCCGAACCGAGCCCGACAGGCCTTGACATTATACATCGGGTTAGGGCCTGTTTTTTCATCAATAACTAGGGTACGGGCGGTGCGCGGGCATCACTAAATTGATCACTAACATGTTGAAGCTGAGCCATTTACTTGTGCTCTGCTGCGCAGTACAGTCATATCTCTGTCAGAAGTGCTTGAACCTCGTCAAATATAACACAGGAGAGATTATTTCACAGAAAATAATAATGTTCCTTGAGTTTTGTCAGAGTTTAAAAAGTAGTGTGACAAAAAGTAGCTAACAGCTAACTGCTCCCTCATGTCTCATCATTGAGCATAGCAGCCCAAGCGGAACCATTGCTATGGATACTCACAGACCCAGAGCCACCATCAGCAGAGTGCATGGGACCACTGGCTGCGTCCCCTCRGACATCTAGATGGCCAGAGTCGCTCCGCTCCTCAAAAAAAAAACAATCGACCCCTCTGACGTTAAAAACTACAGGCCGGTATGCCTTTTTTTCCCCCTATCCAAAACATTTCTCATTATCTCTCTCAGAATGTTATTCTTGACCCTAACCAGTCAGGCTTCAATGAGGCTCATTCCACTGAGACAGCTCTCCTTTGTGTCACAGAGGCAATCCGCACTGCCAAAGCTGACTCTGTTCTCATCCTCCTAGATATATCCACTGCCTTCGACACCATGAACCATCAGATCCTCCTCTCCACCCTCTCAGGTTTGGGCGATTAAAGCTCTGTACACTCCTGGATTGCATCCTACCTGACACGTCGCTTCTACCAGGTGGCATMGAGAGGATCTGTGTCTAKACCACATGCTCTCACTACTGGTGTCCCCCAGGGCTCATTTCTAGGCTCTCTCCTCTTTTCCCTTAACACTAAGTCACTCAGTTAAAGCTCTTTGTGGAACAAGCTTCCCCCGGAAGTCAGGACAGCCGTGTTCCTACCCATCTTCCGAAAGAGTTTGAAACCCTACCTCTTTGAAAAGTATCTCAAACAACTCTCACAGTGCCCCTGCTAGGAAGGGGAGGGGGTATCTGAGGTCTGTGTAATCGAATGCATGCATGCATGCAATGCATTGCATGCGTGAATACCTTTGTGTGTGTGTGTGTGTGTGTGTGTGTGTGTGTGTGTGTGTGTGTGTGTGTGTGTGTGTGTGTGTGTGTGTGTGTGTGTGTGTGTGTGTGTGTGTGTGTGTGTGGTGTGTGTGTTGTGTGTTTGGGTTGGTGTGTGTGTGTGTGTGTGTGTGTGTGTGTGTGTGTGTGTGTGAATGCGCACGTATGTGTACAGTATGTCTGTTTATTTCAGGGTTATTTCGAAGTAGTCTGTAAACAAGACAGGGGGAATTCTCTAGAGGCTAAACTGGAGTAGGCTAGCTACTACCAGGTAATAGAGAGGACAGCTGAGCACTGAACACCATGAGCTACACCTGGCCTTTATAAATACTTGATGGGCTGTCTTGAGCAGAGGTAGTGTCAGTGCTGATCTGTCATGTAATCCATGAGTTGATGAGTCTGTGTGTGTGTGTGTCACTGTCGATCATGTTACTACACCTTCTCCACTGACGATAGTGCAAGGACAATCTCTAACACCAAGGACAACAAAAGGACAACAAACTAAGGAGCTAGTGATCAATCTAGTTGGTGAGTATGTGTGTGTGGGGGGGTTGTGTGTGTGTGTAAGTGTGTGTGTGCATGCGTGTGTTCTTGTGTATGAGCGCACACAACATGGGTTGTTAAAGCAAATGCATGCTACAGTAAATCACACATATGGATAATTGGCTGTGTCAATCAGGAGACATGGCTGTTGCTCAACACAAGGCCATAATGTGTGTTTCCTCTCTGTGTTAATGCATGCACCACCAACTCTGCTACTAACGCTGATTCACTCATTCACAAAAAATATGGACACTGTACTCAGACAATGTCCATGTCAGAAAGATTTAGTATATCATACCACATGGTTGTTGAATACTCTATTCTGATTGGCTAAAAGGACATTCTAAAGTGGGCATTAATACTAGAGATACGGAGAGTTGGAAAAGATATTGGACATCTCTTGAAGTAGTTCCAACAATAGGCGCCTTACTACCGTTTTAAATCACTGCACCATGCAGACCTTACTTGCTACGACGTTACAGAAAGCTAAACCAACAACCACACAAACTAAAATTGGTTACATTGTAAATGCAGGTCCAACGAGGAAAAACATAACTAGTTAGCCATCATTCATGTTTGTGCAGATGTCTTTTTTTGCAGCATCAGCAGGTGGTGAGTGATTAACATGAATTGCCACGGTTCGTCTATGTTGCAGTAGTGGTGCTAGTGTTGTCAAATACTCCCACATGTTTCTCGTTTAACCAGCTGTTTTCAGCGTCTGGTATTGTTGAATGTGGTTGTCATATTGGCAATTTGGCTAGCAGCAATATATTTAGTAGCTAGGTTCTAGCATAGTGTTTGATTATCAATGCAATCTCCTCTACTGTCATGAACAGTGTCATGATGAGACGACAACTTTCCTTTGCCAGGTGAAGTCATCTTCAACATTGTTATAGGTGCATGTATCCAAATAAATGTCACTAGAAAACATCTTAAATGAACGCAAATGCAGCTACTTTGCTGTAATTCTAGCTGCAGAATTTGATGTGAATTTGATGTGTTAGCCGTAGTTGGCTAGCTGGCAAGCAAGGGATAAGAATATTGCCAGCCTGCATAGCAATGGAACAAATAGAATGAACAACCAGTGTGCTTCTCAGGATAAACGAGACATTATGTACATTATCTGGAACTAATGAACTCCACGGAGGGAGCCGTGCCTACCACGTAGTCTATTATTTCCAGACAATGAACAGACTGTATAGTATACACTCTGTACATATGTTTTATTTAAGTTGGCAAGTCAGTTAATAAAAAATTCTTATTTACAATGACAGCCTAGGAATAGTGGGTTAACTGCCTTGTTCAGATGCAGATGACAGATTTTTACCTTGTCAGCTCGGGGATTCAATCGAGCAACCTTTCGGTTACTGGCCCAACGCTCTAACCACTAGGCTACCTGCCGCCTCGTATAGTATACTATAGTAAAAATATAATAGTGTAGTATAGTATAATTAAGCAATAAGGCCAGAGGGGGTGTGGTATATGGCGAAAATACCACGGCTAAGGGCTGTTCTTATGCACGACGCGAGTGCCTTGATACAGCCCGTAGCCATGGTATATTGGCCATATACCATAAACCCCCGAGGAGCATTATTGCTATTATAAACTGGTTACCAACATAATTAGAGCAGTAAAAATAAATGTTTTGTCATACCCGTGGTTTACAGCTGTCAGCCAATCAGAATTCAGTGCTCGAACCACCCAGTTTATTCAGCGTGCTACATCTTTATTTATTAGGTCAAAGGCTATGGGTCAGTCAAAATAATTTGGGGTCATCCCTGAATCCTAATAGCAGTATACAGACCCACTGCCCCAGCTGCTTCATTTAGACCCAGTCATCTAAATGGCATTTTTAAAGTAATTTATGAGTACGATTCCAGAGGGAGACTGAAGTCACAATTTCAGGTTTATTTTTTAACGGACCCCTGATGACCAAACATTAGCTATCTCCTCCAACCCCCAACCTCATCCCCTGTGCAATAAATAACACTGTTTGTCCGCTCCTTCTMTAGAAATGAGATGAAAATGAATTGAAAATAGTTATTTTCTATCACTCTCCAACCCTGGGTTACGTGTTTATACCATACCTATCTACAACCCCGCATCACATCAGTGGAACCAATCAGACATAGAAATGAACCTGGCTAAACATTTACCTGGAATGACAAACAATCCACTGTGGTGGCCAGTTACCTGCCGCCTTGTTGCCAATTTACATACAAAGAGTGGCTTGTTAGTGTTTGTGTGTGTGTCCTCCTTTTCTAACATAACTGTTTAGTGCAGGCAGGAGGTGCGGTGGCTCCCGTAGGACATATAAGGTGAGTCAAAAGGAGCACACAACAATAATATTGTATATATGGATTCTCTTGACAATTAAGTTAGCATGCGCTACGCAGCGTATGTGAATTGACGCTCTCTATTCTCGCACGCAAATGTTGATGCTGTTGACGATGTATCTCTGTGTGCTTTCGGCTTAATGGGGTGGCATGGAGAGAGGTAGCAGACACTTTATTTATTGTGGGAGGGACAGAGGCACATTGAGACAGACAGTAAAGCCAGTCCCCAGGGAAGTCAATTAGAAAAGAAAGAAATAATGCAGCCAGCTTACAAAAGGACCTATGGCACAAATAATTGTGTTGGGTGGCATTTAGGTACTGTGTAAACACACACAGACTCAAACACACAGACACACACACAAGCACGCATGTATTAAAATATTAAAAAGTTACATCAGGCTTGTGACTCTTTGTTGGATGCGTTTGCTGTTTATTAAAAAATAAATGCTGCCCAAAAGAACTCAATGTTAAATCATGTATGGTGTAATTTTGGAGTCAATTGGATGTATAAAATTGAGAATGAATTTGGCTACATACAGACCAGTACAGTGTGTAATAATTGACAACGCGACATACTTATTACATTTGCGTTTTGGTAGYGGAGAATACAGCGCCTCAACAGCGCCCTCCTTCGACAAGCCACCTGTGTTCTCCTATTTCCAGCCTCGGTCCTCTGAACAGTCAACTGATGGCAGTTGATCATTATCACAACAAATACAGCTTTCATGAAAACAAATAAATGGCTAATAATGACAGACTACAAGTTGTGGTGAGTTGCCACCACTGGTAACATTTAAGTTGTGTGTGGTATGTTTTTAGACATTTTTGCAAAAAAAAAAAATAATAACTTACATATCACATTTACTTAAGTATGCAGACCCTTACTCAGTCCTTTGTTGAAGCTCCTTTGGCAGCAATTACAGCCTCGAGTCTTCTTGGTATGATGTGTGCTTAGGGTCGTTGTCCTGTTGGAAGGTGAACCTTCGTTCCAGCTGAGGTCCTGAGCTCTCTGGAGCAGGTTTTTATCAGCATCTTGTACTTTGCTCCATCATCTTTGCCTTGATCCTGACTATCTCCAGTCCTGCCGCTGAAAAACACCCCCAGAGCATGATGCTGCCACCACCATGCTTCACCGTAGGGATGATATGGCCAGGTGATGAGCGGTGCTCTGGTTTCCTCCAGATGTGACGTTTGGCATTCAGGCCAAATGGTCTGAAATTCCTTTAGATGCCTCCAAGCAGAGTGTCATGTACTGAGGAGTGGATTCTGTCTGGCCACTCTACCATAAAGGCCTGATTGGTGGAGTGCTGCAGAGATGGTTGTCTGGAAGTTTCTCCCATCTCCACATAGGAACTCACAGCTCTGTCAGAGTGACCATCAGGTTTTGGGTCACCTCCCTGACCAAGGCCCTCTCCCTCGATTGCTCATTGTTTGGCCGGGCGGCCAGCTCTAGGAAGAGTCTTGATGGTTCCAAAATTCTTCCATTTAAGAATGATGAAGGCCACTGTGTTCTCGGGGGCCTTCAATGCTGCAGAAATGTGTTGGTTCCCTTCCCCAGATCCTGTTTCGGAGCTCTACGGACAATTCTTTCGACCTCGTGGCTTGGTTTTTGCTCTGACATTCACTGTCAACTGTGGGACCTTGTATAGACAGGTGTGTGACTTTCCAAATCATGTCCAATCAATTGAATTTACCACAGTTGGACTCCAATCAAGTTGTAGAAACATCTCAAGGATGATCAATGGAAACAGGATGCATCTGAGATCAATTTCGAGTCTCATAGCAAAGAGTATGAATACTTATGTAAATAAGGTATGTTTTTTTATTTTTAATACATTTTCAAACATCGCTTTGTTTTGGCTTTGTCATTATGGGGTATTGTGTGTAGGATAAACATTTATTTAATACATTTTAGAATAAGGCTGTAACGTAACAAAATGTGGAAGTGTTCTGAATACTTTCTGAATGCACTGTATAGTATGTAGTATATACTCACTAAGTATGTAGTATACAGTATGTACGAACATAGCTAAAATGTAAACAGTATTAAAGTGACCAGTGTTCAATGACTATGTACATAGGGCAAAGCAGTCTCTAAGGTGCAGAGTAGAGTACCGGGTGGTAGCCAGCTAGTAACAGTGACTTAGATTCAGGACAAGGTACTGGGCGGAGGACGGCTAGTGGTAAGTGGTTTTAACAGTCTGATGGCCTGGAGATAGAAGCTGTTTATCAGTCTCTATAGCCCCAGCTTTAATGCACCTGTACTGTCCCCTTGTAGATGATAGCGGTGTGAACAGGCCTTGGCTCYGATGGCTGATGCTGTGTATGATCTTGGCCTTCCTGTGACACCAGGTGCTCTAGATGTCCTGGAGGGCATGCAATGTGCCCCCGATGATATGTTGGGCTGACCGCACCACCGTCTAGATAGCCCTGTGGTTGCGGACGGTGCAATTGCCTTACCAGGCGGTGATACAGCCCAACAGGATGCTCTCAATGGTGCATCTGTAGACGTTTGTGAGGGTCAAATTTCTTCAGCCTCCTGAAGGCACTGTTGCTCCTTCTTCACCACACTGTGTGAAGGGACCATTMCAGGTCGTCAGTGATGTGCACGTGAGGAACTTTTGACCCTCTCCACTATGGTCCGTCGGTGCTGTCTCCTGTAGTCCGCGATCAGCTCCTTCATTTTGTTGACGTCTGGTTTTTGAATCTGGTTTTATTGCTAGCTTAGGTTACCTGGGGTGGTAGAGAGTTCCATTTAGTCATGACTCTATTTAATACTGTGTGTTTCCCAGCCTCTGTTCTGGACCTGGGGACTGTTAAGAGACCTCTAGTTGCACGTGTTGTGTGATACCGGTGAATGTTCTAACTGTGTGCCAACTGCTTGAACAAAGTTCAGTACCTTCAACACATCAACACCTTGCACAAAGACCAATAATGATGCAGTTGATCTCTCCTTAACTTTGAGCCAGGAGAGATTGACATGCATGTCATTGACATTAGCCTTCCGTGTACATCTAAGTGTAATACGTGCTGTTCTGATTTGGACCAACTGCAATTTGCCTATGTCCTTCTTTGCCGCACCTGACCACACAACTGGACAGTAGTTGAGTGCCCTTCCCTACAAGRATGCTGAAAGTCTGGTTAATTTGTTTTCTGTAAAATAACATTGTATTTGGTCTAACATGATTTTTGGAGTTGGAGACGTGCATGGCAACGCAGCCATAGGTGAACAGGGAGTACAGGAGGGGGTTGAGCACGCACCCCTGTGGGGCCTCAGCATTGAGGATCAGTGTGGCGGAGGTGTTGCGCCTTCACCACTTGGCATCAGTCCATCAGGAAGTCCAGGACCCAGTTGCACAGGGAGGGGTTCAGAGCCCTGAGCTTAGTGATGAGATTAGAGTGCACTATAGTGTTTAAGGTTGAACAGTAGTCGATGAACAGCATTCTTACATAGATATTTCTCTTGTCCAGGTGGGATAGGACAGTGTGCAGTGCAATGCCGATTGCGTCGTCCGTGGATCTGTTGGTGTAGTATGCGGATTGTAGTGGGTCAAGATGTCAGGTAAGGTGAAGGTGATATAGTCCTTATCTAGCCTCTCAAAGCTCTTCATGATGACAGAGGTGAGTGCTATGGGGCGATAGTAATTTAGTTCAGTTACCTTTGGTTTCTTGGGTACAGGAACAATGTGCCCACCTTGAAGCAAGTGAGGACAACAGATTGGAATATGGACAGATTGAAGATACTGTATCTGTAAACACTCCAGCCAGCTGGTCTGCACATGTTCTGAGGACATGGACGTCTGGGCCGGCAGCCTTGCGAGGGTTAACATACTTAAATGACTTATTCACGTCGGCTACGCAGAACGAGAGAAAACAGTCCTTGTGAGCGGAGGAGGCACACGRCGGTGGCTCAATGATGTTTTCCTCGAAGCGGGCAGAGAAGGTGTTTAGCTAATCTGGGAGCAAGGTGTCTGTGTCCACGATGAGGCTGGCTTTCCCTTTATAATCCAGGATTGTCTTGGGTCTGAGCCATTGAATTGTGACTCCACTTTGTTTATGTACAGTCGTTTTACGTCTTTGATTGTTGGATGAATCACGGAACATATTCCAGTCTGTGCTAGCGAAACAGTCCTGTAGCTTAGCTTTCACTTCATCGGACCACTTCTGTATTGAACACATCACTGGTACTTCCTGTTTGAGTTGTTTTYCTTGTAAGCAGGAAGCAGTAGGATTGGGTTATGGTCAGATTTGCCAAAGGGAGGGTGAGGGAGGGCTTTGTATGAGTTTCTGTGTGTGAAGTGAAGTTGTTCTCAAGTTTTGTCGCCTCTACTTGCACAGGTGATCTGCTGGTAAAAATGAGGTAAAACAGATTMCGGTTTCCTTGCATTAAAATCACTGGCCATGAGAAGCACCGCCTCTGGGTGTGCATTTTGTTATGGCCCTATACAGCTCGTTGAGTGCGGTCTTAGTGCCAGCATGAGTTTGTGGTGGTAATAGATAGTTAAAAAAATATAGATAAACTCTCTTGGTAAATAGTATGGATTGCAGATTATCATGAGGTATTCTAACTCAGGTGAGCAAAAACTTGAGACTTCCTTAACATTAGAGATCATGCACATAAGAACACATACTTTTCATACGCATTCGTATGATGAAAAAATACACCCATTGCACCCAAAACCACACTCGTAGGCACACATGGACAAAGACAGACACACGTGTGCACATATATAAACACTGCCTGAAGGTCATCTGRTGTAAGTGCCTTGGCGCATCTATTTTTCTAACCCCCCCTGTGTGTGTGTGAGTGTCTTTGCATGTGAGTCTGTCTGTCTGTGCATGTGTGCCCAGCTCAGTTTATGTGCATGCCTGCATGCCAGTCTGTCTGTATCCGTTTGTGTGTTTGCTTGAATTTTACTTGCAATTGCTTTGGATGTTTCATATCTGAAAGGAAAACAAATAACAAGCTATATCCCCAGTGATGACAGACTGAAAGGCAGCAATACTGCAGTGAGATGGGTTCAGGCATATGAATAGAATCTAGTCCTTCTATTTCTATGTTGAAAACAGCTCAGTGACGATACTGTGACTAACCAATCACAGCTCATTGTGTTAAACTCTTACAAACTGTCAAATCATTGCTTAATCTGTCCTTGTTTCTACAATTCCTCACCTCTTTCTTAAAGCTAATTGGATGTCTGGGGCAGGATTGAGGTTGACGACTGAAATTCTAAATACAATAATTGTCTCTCCGCCGTAACAACAGGAGTGGTTGTCCACAAAGTCGCACGGCAGGCTGTCAAGCTCCCYCCTAATCCTCTCTTTGTATTGGTGGAAACATTTCATGATTTTAATAAKTTTTAGAATATTCTATGACGGTTGTTGACGTCAACCACGTGTATTCAATGGAGTGAGATGCTAAGCTACTACCCTCATGTCATGAATATGCATAGCTATCTTGAGACAACTCCGATATAACGTTTTTTTTCTCACAAAGTTGCCCGGATGTCACGTGTCCTACTTTTTTATTACCCCTTTTTCTCCCCAACTTTGTGGTATCCAATTGGTAGTTACAGTCTTGTGCCATCGCTGCAACTCCCGTATGGACCCTATCTTAATCCAAGATGGCGTAGCAGTCGGACGTGTCTTTGTCTTGTCTTGTCCCGTGTAAATAGTCTTCGTATTTTTCGTATACATTTCGTATATATTTWAATTTCACTTTCCATCTAGGAACTGAATATACATTCCTACATTCCGCCTCACCCAATGTGGTACGGACCTGCTATTTTTTTATACTTTAGAACCGTTAACCCCAATCAGAAGCTAGCCAGATAACTAGCTACTACGCTAGTAGTCAGTTAGCCACTGCTGCGATCTTCACCCTCAACTCGGACGCAGCCAGCTTCAATACGGGCCAATACCTGCCAGTCTGCAAGCGCGATATCAACCCAGAGCATATAGGACTGCTTTTTCTCTACCACATCACCGGATTCCTGACGCAAGCTCTGGACAATTACACCGTTCATCACAGCTAGCTAGCTGCACCGAGTGGCTACTACTGGCTAACACCTCTGTCCCGAAGCAAGCACCAGTTAGCCTTGAGCTAGCCTCGAGCTAGGCCATCTGCCGGCTAGCTGAAGAGGTCTACCAGCGAATTCTTGGGCTACAATACCAGCTACAAGTCTAATTTAGCCATTTTTTTGCCGCTGCTAGTAGATTTTACCTTCTGCACAGACACCAGCCCTGTTATTAGCCTGGATAT
This sequence comes from Salvelinus sp. IW2-2015, assembly GCF_002910315.2. Lineage (NCBI taxonomy): Eukaryota > Metazoa > Chordata > Actinopteri > Salmoniformes > Salmonidae > Salvelinus > Salvelinus sp. IW2-2015. The sequence goes on from NC_036858.1 coordinate 23,311,206, forward strand.
TACTCACAATTTACCAGCATCGGACTGTCTCTCGAACAACAGCCGGATTCCTGCCGTAATCCCTGAGCCACTACTTCTGATCCTCACGGCTAGCTTCAGCTGCGCAGCTAGCGCCACTGCCACGAAGCTAGCACCAGTTAGCAAACACAATTCTACAATTCACAACCTCTCTTTCGCCATCCGGCTTGGATTCTCGTCGACACGACCACGTCTGAGCAGACCCCCTCCGTCTGAGCAGACCACCCCCCGGGCTACTAACTTTAAACGCCGCGTGCTAGCTTAGTGGAGGCCTCCCTGCTCCATCTACGGCTGCCCCCTGGACACTATGATCACTTGGCTACAATAGCTGATGCATGCTTGACTGTCCATTAATTCACGGTACTCCATTCTGTTATTTGTGTTTTATCTGTCGGCTCTGTGCTTTAACTCAGGAATCTGTGTGTAGTTTAATCCGACCCTTCTCTGCCTAGTCGTCCGCCATTTTTACCTGTTGTTGCTGTGTTAGACTAGCACCCTGTTATTGCTGCTGTTATCTTACCTGTTGTTTTAGCTAGCTCTCCCAATCAAGACCTGCAATCACTTATGCCTTATTGTATGTCTCTCTCAAATATCAATATGCCTTGCATACTGTTGTTCAGGCTAGTTATCATTATCATTGTTTTGGTTTGCAATGGACCCTGTAGTCTCACTCTCGCGTACCTCTGATACCTCCTTGGTCCCACCCCCACACATGCGGTGACCTCACCCATTGAGACCAGCATGTCCAGAGATACAACCTCTCTTATCATCACCCAGTGCCTGGGTGCCTCCGCTGTACCCACGCCCCACCATACCCCTGTCTGCACATTTGCCCAGAATCTATTTCTACCACGCCCCATAAATCTGCTCCTTTTATTCTTTGTCCCCAACGCTCTAGGCGACCAGTTTTGATAGCCTTTAGCCGCACCCTCATCCTACTACTCCTCTGTTCCTCGGTGATGTGGAGGTAAACCCAGGCCCTGCATGTCCCCAGTCACCCTCATTTGTTGACTTCTGTGAGCGAAAAAGCCTTGGCCTCATGCATGTCAACATCAGAACCTCCTCCCTAAGTTTGCCTTACTCACCGCTTTAGCACACTCTGCCAACCCTGATGTCCTTGCCGTGTCCGAATCCTGGCTTAGGAAGGCCACCAAAAATTCTGAGATTTCCATACCCAACTATAACACTTTCCGTCAAGATAGAACTGCAAAGGGGGAGGAGTTGCAATCTACTGCAGAGATAGCCTGCAAAGTTCTGTCATACTTTCCAGGTCTATGCCAAACAGTTCGAACTTCTAATTTAAAAAAATTAATCTCTCCAGAAATAAGTTCTCTCACTGTTGCCGCCTGCTACCGACCCCCTCAGCTCCCAGCTGTGCCCTGGACACCATTGTAATTGATCGCTCCCCATCTAGCTTCAGAGTTTGTTCTGTTAGGTGACCTAAACTGGGATATGCTTAACACCCGGCAGTCCTACAATCCAAGCTTGATGCCCCTCAATCTCACACAAATCATCAAGGAACCCACCAGGTACAACCCTAAATCTGTAAACATGGGCACCCTAATAGACATTATCCTGACCAACCTGCCCTCCAAATACACCTCTGCTGTCTTCAATCAAGATCTCAGCGATCACTGCCTCATTGCCTGTATCGCCACGGGTCCGCGGTCAAACGACCACCCCTCATCACTGTCAAACGCTCCCTAAAACACTTTGCGAGCAGGCCTTTCTAATCGACCTGGCCCGGGTACCCTGGAAGGATATTGACCTCATCCCGTCAGTTGAGGATGCCTGGTCATTCTTTAAATGTTACTTCCTCACCATATTAGACAGCATGCTCCGTTCAAAAAATGCAGAACCAAGAACAGATTAGCCCTGGTTCACTCCAGACCTGACTGCCCTCGACCAGCACAAAAAACATCCTGTGGCGAACTGCAATAGCATCGAAGAGCCCCCACGATATGCAACTGTTCAGGGAAGTCAGGAACCAATACACGCAGTCAGTCAGGAAAGCAAAGGCCAGCTTTTTCAAGCAGAAATTTGCATCCTGTAGCTCTAACTCCAAAAAGTTCTGGGATACTGTAAGTCCATGGAGAACAAGAGCACCTCCTCCCAGCTGCCCACTGCACTGAGGCTAGGTAACACGGTCACCACCGATAAATCCGTGATAATCGAAGACTTCAACAAGCATTTCTCAATGGCTGGCCATGCCTTCCTCCTGGCGACTCCAACCTTGGCCAACAGCCCCGCCCCCCGCTGCTACTCGCCCAAGCCTCCCCAGCTTCTCCTTTACCCAAAATCCAGATAGCAGATGTTCTGAAAGAGCTGGAAAACCTGGACCCATACAAATCAGCTGGGCTTGACAATCTGGACCCCCTATTTCTGAAACTGTCCGCCGCCATTGTCGCACCCCCTATCACCAGCCTGTTCAACCTCTCCTTCGTATCATCTGAGATCCCCAAGGATTGGAAAGCTGCCGCGGTCATCCCCCTCTTCAAAGGGGGAGACACCCTGGACCCAAACTGTTACAGACCTATATCCATCCTGCCCTGCCTATCTAAGGTCTTCGAAAGCCAAGTCAACAAACAGATCACTGACCATCTCGAATCCCACCGTACCTTCTCCGCTGTGCAATCCGGTTTCCGAGCCGGTCATTGGGTGCACCTCAGCCACGCTCAAGGTACTAAACGATATCATAACCGCCATCGATAAAAGACATTACTGTGCAGCCGTCTTCATCGACCTGGCCAAGGCTTTCGACTCTGTCAATCACCATATTCTTATCGGCAGACTCAGTAGCCTCGGTTTTTCTAATGACTGCCTTGCCTGGTTCACACAACTACTTTGCAGACAGAGTTCAGTGTGTCAAATCGGAGGGCATGTTGTCCGGTCCTCTGGCAGTCTCTATGGGGGTACCACAGGGTTCAATTCTCGGGCCGATTCTTTTCTCTGTATACATCAATGATGTTGCTCTTGCTGCGGGCGATCCCTGATCCACCTCTACGCAGACGACACCATTCTATATACTTCCGGCCCTTCCTTGGACACTGTGCTATCTAACCTCCAAACGAGCTTCAATGCCATACAACACTCCTTCCGTGGCCTCCAACTGCTCTTAAACGCTAGTAACCAAATGCATGCTTTTCAACCGTTCGCTGCCTGCACCCGCACGCCCGACTAGCATCACCACCTGGACGGTTCCGACCTAGAATATGTGGACATCTATAAGTACCTAGGTGTCTGGCTAGACTGCAAACTCTCCTTCCAGTCATATCAAACATCTCCAATCCAAAATCAATCAAGAATCGGCTTTCTATTCCGCAACAAAGCCTCCTTCACTCACGCCGCCAAACTTACCCTAGTAAAACTGACTATCCTACCGATCCTCGACTTCGGCGATGTCATCTACAAATAGCTTCCAATACTCTACTCAGCAAACTGGATGCAGTTTATCACAGTGCCATTCGTTTTGTTACTAAAAGCCACTTTATACGACCCACCACTGCGACCTGTTGCCCTAGTCGGCTGGCCCTCGCTACATGTTCGTCGTCAGACCCACTGGCTCCAGGTCATCTACAAGGCTATGCTAGGTAAAGTGCCGCCTTATCTCAGTTCACTGGTCACGATGGCTACACCCACCCGCAACACGCGCTCCAGCAGGTGTATCTCACTGATCATCCCTAAAGCCAAAACCTCATTTGGACGCCTTTCCTTCCAGTTCTCTGCTGCCTGCGACTGGAACGAATTGCAAAAATCTCTGAAGTTGGAGACTTTTATCTCCCTCAACAACTTTAAAAAATCTGCTATCCGAGCAGCTAACCGATCGCTGCAGCTGTACATAGTCCATCTGTAAACTACCCCACCAATTTACCTACCTCACCCCCATACTGCTTTTATTTATTTACTTTTCTGCTCTTTTGCACACCAGTATCTCTTCTTGCACATGATCATCTGATGATTTATCACTCCAGTGTTAATCTGCTAAATTGTAATTATTCGATTTATTGCCTACCTCATGCCTTTTGCACACATTGTATATAGATTCTCTTTTTTTCTACCATGTTGATTGAAC